>NW_017731635.1:512465-731377 GCF_001890085.2 Hipposideros armiger | reverse complement strand
TAGCTAAACTCTGGCTCTTCAGTAAACTGGGGACTCCAGCTGTCACCAGAATTGAACATAAAAATGAATGTAGACACTCAGTTTTCAGCCAAACAACATGGTCACCTGTGCCTGGAGATGGTCCTGTAGAACAAGCCAAGATGGGGCTTGGCACCCTCACATGCTTACGTGGTTTGGGGTTTGTCAACAATCTCTGCACTAAATCCCAGGAATGAGCTCAAAAACATGGGTCAGCCAGTGAGCACATCTGGCAACCTGGAGACTAATACTACTGGCTGGGTAGGTTCTCTAACTGCTGGAAATAGCTAATAAATGGTGGAGACTCCAACAACTCAGGCTGTTCATGCTCAACCAGATGAGTAAGGCAAACGCGTATATGCAAGTGACGTGGTGAGAGTTCAGGACCCTAACCAATGTGCACTCGATTCTGAAGTGTTTGGGCTGCTGTTAGGAGCACTGGTTCTCCTTAAAAGCTCAGTGGAGGGGAGAGCTTCCCATTAAAGCAAAGGGGTTGAGAGTTTGAGCTTTGGTATAAAACAGACCTATCTATCTGTTGCCACTTCTTAGCTTTGGACCATTGTGATGTGAATTACGCCAGGTTTCCAGATTTTCTATAAAATAGAATTAGCAGTATCACCATGTTATGGTTGTCATAGGGAACTCATGAGGTTTTATAGGAGATGTCCTTAAGACAATGCCTGACACACAGAAGGTTTTTCTCAGGTATTGGTTATTATTAGCATCAACTACAAAAACAAAAACAAAAAACAAAAAAAAAAGAAAGAAAGAAAAGAAAAGCACTAGGGAGGGGTTATTGTCCTCTATAAGTAAGCATTTCATAGCAGACTCCTGTCCCACAGGCAAGAAATACCACTCTGTAGCCATCACCTAATGCCACTCACTTGTGATTTGTTTGTTTGTTTGTTTGTTTTTCCTTGATAAATTGTGCTTGAGCTAATGGAGAAGGCCAGTGGGGAGATTTCAAATGTGTCACTCAAAAGTAAGCAGCCCATTCAACCATCTTGTTTCCTTCTTGTAATCACTCTCACCTTATCCCAGCCAATCAGGGATAAAAAACCATTTGGGTTTAGCTGGAGAAATGGAAAGCTTGAGGTTGTAACTCACTTTACTGCAGCTGATTTGCTCTGGCTTATTAGCACTGATAAGGAGATAGAAATATTATCAGACACTAGGTTGGGAGAGAGTGTAAGACAATGGAACCCAAGTTCGAAACAGAGTTGGATGACCTGTGCTGACACCAGGGCTCAGGGCCAGGGTTTGGCAGCGTGACAGCAAAGTCTTAAAAAAAGAAAAAAGAAAAGAAAAACAGAGCCTGAGCCTTTAGCACACAGAAATTGGACACAAGGAAACTTAGCACTGGCACCTGGCCTTGGAGGTAATTATCTTTCTTCTCCCAGGAGCATAACAGCCCCATTGTCTGAGGGGTGAGGAGTGCAGGAACACTATCAGAAAGGGAGAGAACTCAGCAGGAGCATGAAAGGAAGCTTAGGTGTGGCCTTTGATGTGTTTCCAGGCTGAGCTTGGGGACCTGGTCTGTGACAAAATAAGCATGTCAGCGATCTTTGTCTTCCCACCTGTGAAGACACTTCTAACATGGCACATCCTCGTGTTTATCTGCACAAAGCCCCTTAAGTCAGCTCGGCACAGCTGTCATCAGCTGGGGCTCAAAACCAAAGCACACACTTGGGTTTGACTTGATTGACATGCCTCACTAGACAAAGTAAGATCCGGTAACTTGAGGCTGAGATAATCGAGGTAAATGAGTGGTAGCATGATGTTTCTTACCCTGGGTTATCAGATGTTTTCCAGACATGTTCTGTTGGCGCAAGCAAAACAATCCTGAAGTTCAAGAACGCTTTTTGATGGAGAGAGTGCCAAGGCCACTGTGCTCAAAGGCCTGAGTTCCAACAAGCAGTGGCATTTGTTCACTCATTCCTCCCACAAACGTTAATGGGGAGCCTGCCGTGAACAGGTGTTCTTGGGATGTCCTGAAAGTGAACTTGGATGTCAGGAAATGTCAAGTTCAGAATTGGAGCCATGTACAGACAACAACATGACCATGGTAGAAATAGAGCATGCCACAAAATAAATTAAAGTTAAGCATGAAGAAGCTATAAAGGAGATTTGGTTTTCTCCTTGGATGAAGATGGGGATAAAAATGTGACAAGTCATGATGAAGAAGATACCATTAGAAAGAGACCTTGAAGAATGGGGTAGACTTTGAAATTCTGATTGAGAGGTAAATGTCATTAAGATAAAGATGTACAATTTTTATTTGTTTTTCCTTACTTGCATCACGGTTCAAGTTTATTGTTGGCATTTTAACAGTACATTCTAAATTTTGAGTGTGGAATTTAGAAAGTCTTCATATTCAGAGGACAGGAAAAATTCCTTTTCATTTATCCATTTGTGCACTAGTGCTCAGAGATATAAAAAATAATTCACATTTAATAATATTTTTAAATCTGGAAACGATTACTTTTTAATTATGCTATTAACCTTTCAGGTACTAAGCACTGCATTAGGTAGTGAGCGATAGACAGAATAATATGTAAATATGACAGAAAGAATGAGGGAATTAGTAGACATTTTTTAAAAAGTAAGTGTTAATGTTGATGCTTTTTGGAAATTATAATTTGAAAGTGAACTTTTCAAGACCACAGGTTTTATTCATTTCCAAGTTGCTTTTGAGTTCTTTGTTATAATCTCCATTCCCTGTTTTATACACTGTCGTAAATTCATTTTCTCACCGAATCGTGTCTACTTATCAGGCGGGTTTACGTGTACTCCAATTAGATGAAAACAACTATAGAGCATCCTGTCCAGACCACAGAAAGCCATATTGCTTTTGTCTTAGTTGTTTTGTATTGATATACAATTTAAGTCCAACAGGCATCAGTGCACTGATTCACGGTCTCTTTAAAGTCATTATAATATAGCTTTACAATTGATTCTGTACTTTGAATGTGAGCTTTTATGCTGCATTAAATACAGCACTCTGGTTTCTTCACTGTCAGCTACTTTCCTTGAACAGGTGGCAGGAAGCACAGTGCACATGCTGCCGCTTTGGTGACTAACTGGTTACACAAATAATACCTGGTGAATATAATGGTACAATAAATATGGAAGCTGAATGAGTCCATTTAACAGAACTTTTTTATATATAAGCTTTTAAATTTGGAATACTTTTAGATTTTGCAAAAGTTTTAAAGATAGAGAGTGCTGATATATCCTTCACTCAGTTTCCCCACCATTTTTTTTCCTGAAGCCTTTTCGGTTTTTGTTGTTTTTTTTATAAATTAAAGTTATTAGGGTGATGATGGTTAGTAAAGGTACATAGATTTCAGGTGTGCAACTTAGTAATCCATCATCTATATATCACATTGTGTGTTCACCACCCAGAGTCAGTTCTCTTTCCATCGCCATATATTTGATCCCTTTACCCTCATCTACCACCCCCTTTATCTCCCTTACCCCTGGTAACCACTAAACTATTGTTTGCATCTATGAGTTTTTGTTTCTTTATTTGTCTTGTTCCTTTCTTGTTTTTAATTTTATATCCTACATATGAATCAAATCATATGGTTCTCGGCTTTTTCTGACTTATTTCACTTAGCATAATAATCTCAAGATCCATCCATGTTGTCGCAAATGGCACTATTTCATCTTCTCTTATGGCAGGATAGTGTTCCATTGTGTATATATACCACATCTTCTTTACCTAATCACCTATCGAAGGACACTTTTGGTGTCCCCCCAAAAAGTCTGAAAACATCCATAAAGATATATGTGCTCCGATGTTCATTGCAGCTTTATTTACGGTGGCCAAAACATGGAAACAAACAATGAATTTTTAACATTTTATATTACTGTGGTGTATTTGTCAAAACAAAGAAACCAATATTGCTACATTACCATCAACTAAACTCCAGATCTTACGTGGATCTCACCAGTATCTTCATTAATGTCTTCTTTCTGTTCCAAGATCCCATCTATGGCATCATACTGCATTTAGTTGTTACGTCTCCTCTGATGACAGTTCCTCCATCTTTCCTTGTTTTTCATGATCTTGGGAGTCTTAAAAAAATACTATCCATGTGTCCTCTAGAATTACCCCTAATCAGGGTTTGTCTATTGTTTCCCTCATGGGGTTCTAGAATTTGGGAAAGAATAGGACAGGGGTTTAAGGGGCCCTCTTATCACATTCTTTTAGGAGGTACTAATAGCCACCTGACATCCTGGGTCATTTTAACCTTCATCAGTAGGTTGAAGTACTGTTGTCAAGTAAATATTTCCATTTTCTGTTCTTTGGAAGTAAGTTGCTAAGTCTAGCCTACCCTCAAGGTCGGAAGGAGGTGAGGGCAATTGAACCCCACATCCTGGAAAGGGAAATATTTACATATGTTACTTCAAATTCTTCCTGTAAGGAATATTTGTTCCTTCTCCTCTGTTTACTTATTTATTAAATTATTTATTTATATCAGTGTGGACTCATGAATAACTTTGGATTATAATCCAAAAGATGTTATTTATTTTGTTGCCCAAACAAAATATATCAGATGTTGCCTTTGAGAGCTCTTCCTGGTTTGCTCCTTGTCTCTTAAACATGCCCCATCCTTTATGTATGTATGTATGTATGTATGTATGTATATAAGTATATATATGTATGTGTGCATGCACATTTTTACCTTTTGACACCCCAACACACCTTACACTTCTCCCTGCTTCAGCCCTAACATCTGTGATTTCCCTGAAGAGCTCTGACTAATTGATATCTTTAACATATTAATAAAAAGAAAACCAAATTCTCTTTTCAATAAATATAATCAGTTGATAGGCACATTATTTTAAAACTTTCTATTAAAGGACTTTCAAAAATTGTAAAGGTTAATATGCATTTTCCGAGGTACTATAAAATGTTATGAATATCCCTATTTATTACCCCTATTGACTCAAAATAGAAAACGTTTCTTAGCTTCAAAAGGGATTTTTTAAATAACATTTTCTAAAGAATTTCTGAAAGAGTGCATGTAAAATATTAAATTTACCACACATCGTTTTTCTATACAATTTTTTTAACATGTTTACCACAAAAGGTTAATGTGCCAGGTTGTGCTGCAGTAACAGAAAATCCAAAATTTCAGTTGCTTACAACAACAAGGGTTGACTCCCACTCGGAGTCCATGTTCACCTTGGGTGAGTGAGAGGCTCAGTTTCATGTTGTCCCTGCTCAGGGCTCTACTGTCTAGACTGCGATTTGTCATCTAGACAGAAGAAAATATGCCTGTGAGCAGATGTGAAACAAGTTAGTTCTCATACATCATGAGCCAGAGTGAGTCACATGGCATGCCGATTTCCAGGGTGGCAATCCTGCCATGTATACTGGAAGGAGGAGAAAAGAGATACGAATGGACAGCTCTAATGATTACCACACCTGGGTGTGTGTATCCCGCTAGGTGACCCCACTCTCCCCAAGTTTTCCAACACACAGAGATAACTCTTTAATATGCAAACAAGATTTGTTGGAGCTTTCATACCACAAGATGGGAAGGAGTCTTGTATCTCCCCTCCAATATTTCTAAAGACCCTCAAGGGGTCTATATTTTCTTGGTTTTCACTTGTGACCTCTCATTATAAGCTGCTTCTTCAACTTCAAAACCATTGTCTGCTTTGGAAATTATTCTATCACCAAGACAATGGCCCCTGAGAATAGTGTAGCTCAGAGAAGGCTGCCACCATTAATTTATCCCAGGTATAAACACTGGCTCTACCCTATTCCTCACAGAAAATTTAAAACTGGACCAAGGTGACTGTCAACATTTTCTAAAGAGCTATGGCACTAACTTAATAGATGGTAAAATTACCTATCTATCTTTTTAAATTGACGTATAATTGACACATGACACGATATTAATTTAGGTGATTTGATATATGTATATATTATGAAATGATCGCCACGATAAGTCTAGTTAGTATCTATCACCACACCATTACATTTTTATCCTGTGATGAGAACTTTAAGATCTACTATCTTAGCAGCTTTAAAATATACAATGCAGTATTATTAACTAATATAGTTACTATGTTGTGCATTACATCCCCAGAGCTTATTTGTTTTATAACTGGAAGTTTGTAACTTTGACCACCTTCAGCCATTTCGTCCACTCCTAACCCCACCTGCCTCTGACAATCACCAATTTCTGCTCTCTGTATGTATAAAGTCAGTTTTTTATTTTTAAATTTTATTTTTAGATTCCACATATAAGTAAGGTCTTACAGTATTTGTCTTTCTCTATGTGACTTCTTTCACTTAGCATAATGTCCTCAAGTTCCATCCATGTTATAGGCAATGGCAGATTTCCTTTTTTTTAATGGTTGAATAACATTTCATTAGTTGTATATACCATATTTTCTTTATCCACTCACCCATCAATGGGCACTTAGGTTGTTTCCATGTCTTGGCTATTATATATAATGCAATAATGAACATGGTAGTGCAGATATCTTTTTGAGTTAGTGTTTTTGTTTTCTTTGGATAAATACACAGAAGTGGAATTGCTGGGTCAGAAGGTAGTTCTATTTTTAATTTTTTGAAGAACCTCCATTGCCGTTTTCCATAGTGACTCCACCAATAGTGCATAAGGATTCCCTTTTCTCCATATCTTTGTCAACACTTGTTATTTCTTATCTTTTTGATAATAGCCATTCTAACAGGTGGGCAATGATATCTCATTGTGGTTTTGATTTGCATTTCCCTGATAATTAGTGATGCTGAGCACCTTTAATGTACCTGTTGGCTATCTGTATGTCTTCTTTGCAAAAATGTCTATTCAGACCTTTTGCCCATTTTTAATTGATTTTTGTTGTTGTTTTTTTTTTTTGCTATTGAGTTGTATGACTTCTTTATATATTTTGGATATTAACCCCTTATCAGATATATGATTTGCAATTAGTTGCTCCCATGATCTTTCTAATAAGAAACAGACACAATTAACATGCTACTGTATTTCCTTTCCACATCTTTTCCATAGATATCTATTTTAATATAATATAGTTTAGATTCTGCTTTTCTTCTTAACATTAAAATGTTTTGTCATTCTACAATTTTTAAAAATCTTGCTTTAATAATTGTATTATATTCTGTAATAAGGAGATTTCACAATTTCTTTAAGTATTTTCTATAATAGATATAGTTTCGATGCTGTCAGTTTCTCTTTTTGTAACTGTAAGGAAGTACTCTGTGATGGACAGTTTTGTACAGATAACCTGATGCATATTTCTGATTAATCCCATATCACACATTCCTGGAAGAGGAACTACTGAGTCAAACAGGATTGGCTGGTTTATGTTCTTAATATTTACTGTGAAATTGTTTATCGAAGAGATTGATTCTAGTTCATACTCTCAGCAGCAGAGTATGTGACTGATTCCTCGTCAATATTAAATAATCTTGGAAAAATAATTTTTAGTTGTCTTTGAACAACAAACTGAGAAGCTCTATGAAGAGAAATAAAAATATGGAAATGGCCAGGTATAGATACTGAATTAACAATGATATCTTATATTTTAATTTGAGAACAGTAGAGCATCTATCTGGGCTGTCAGAAAAGTCATGACATATTTTTTCTATGTTTTTCGTTGTAAAAATGTGTCATGACTTTTCTGACAACCCAATATTTGCCTGACAAATACCTATGATTAAAGATTAAATAATACTTTGGTTATAATAGTTCCAATGTCAGAATCACAACCTCCAGTTGTAAAGGCCTTGTGAGCTCATTATTCATCCACTGACTTCCTAGTTTTAGTAACTCGCTTTCTCACGCACAAAAATGCCTTATTTGTGTGGTTTTATTTGTTTTTAGGGGAAACTGTACTTTTATGTAATTAAAAACAGAAACATAACAAAAGAACATAGAAACAACATAAGTAAGTAATTTAAAATCTGATATAAAGGTTTGGATCTGGAAAAATAATAGTTCAAGATAGTGGAATTGTACTTGTTAGTTTCCTAGAAAAATTTGTTCTAATGAATGAACCAAAAACATCAGAATTAATGTAGAAGAGTTAAATTTTACACTTTTTGTAAAGGAGGGGATTTGCATTCTACAACTGTATCACGGAAATCATCTCTAAAAATTAATAATAAGGAAATGCTCTCTGTGTATAAGACTTGTAAACAGTTTCAAGTTCCCACTAATGGTTGTGATTCATACAACAAAATTTAAACCAGAAGTGGGAGTAACTTGTGAGGGATTCCCACGTACAGGCTAGTTTCATAGATTTCTGCGTCTTACTTACAATGACCTGTAACTTGTGTGAAAATCACCTACAAATACACGCATATATTGGGTTGTCAGAAAAGTCATGACTCCTGTTTGCAACAGATAGTACTAGTTCGTTTTTGGAAGTGGTAGAGTCATTCGCATCTATGTTATTGCGATGTCATTTCACAGCTGGCAGTTCTAGCTTCATTCTAAAAAAGACTGAGTGATTTGGTTGAGTTTTGAGATTTTACAACAAGTTGAAGATGGAAGACCAAATTGTGCATTTTTGACATATTTTACTGTTTTACTTCCATAAAGGGAAGAATGCACGTCAAACTTGTGAAAAGTTGCACAAAGTTTATGGTGACAATGCTCTACAAGAATGTCAGTGCCAACGATAGTTCACAAAATTCCGTGCTGGTGATTTTGATCTCAACGATGCTCCTCGGTCAGGGAGGCCCACCGAGGCTGATGAAGACAAAATAAAGGCATTGATCGAGTCAAACCCACGTTACACAACACGAGAGATTGCAGAAACATTGACCATCCATCATTCAAGCATTCACGGCCACCTGAAGAACCTGGGATACGTAAGCAAGCTCGATATTTGGGTTCTGCATGAACTCAAAGAAGTTCATTTGACGGCGCATATAAACATCTGCAATATGCTCATTAAACATGAGGAAAGCGATCCTTTTTTGAAGTGATTGATAACTGGTGATGAGAAGTGGACTGTTTACAACAAGGTGGTGTGCAAATGATCTTGGTCCCGATGTGACGATTTGCCTCAAATGACATCGAAAGCAGACATTCATCAGAGAAAGGTTATGTTCTCAGTGTGGTGGATTTTAAAGGTGTCGTGTTTTTCGAGCTCCTACCAAGGAACCAAACAATCAATTTGAATGTGTACTGTCGGCAATTGGACAGTTTAAATGAATCCATCATCCAGAAACGTCCAGAGCTTGTTAATTGTAAAGGAGTTGTGTTCCATCACGAAAGCACGAGGCTACACACACAAGTTTGATCACCCGTCAAAAATTATTGGAACTTGGATGGGATGTGTTGCCACACCCACCATACTCACCTGACCTTGCAGCATCAGACTTCCATTTGTTTCGTTCTCTTCAAAACTCCTTAGGTGGTATAAAGTTCAATTCAGATGAGGCTGTAAATCAGCGCCTTGTTCAGTTTTTCGCAAATAAAGACAGGTCCTTCTATGAACGAGGAATTATGAAGCTCACTGAAAGATGGCAAAAGGTTATTGAACAAAATGGGCAATATATCATTGATTGATCTTTGTTCTTTATATAAATAAGTGACCTTTGAAAAACATAGACAAAATACATCATGACTTTTCCCACAACTCAATGCACATAGTCAGAGCTGTTAAAACAAAAATAGACAATATAACTTAACCACAAAATCCACAGTTTCTAAAAACCAAGACAGCTCCAATTATTTAACCACAGAAATACAGAATAATTTAACTACAGTATACAATGCATATAACTAGAAATATTAATTTAATATTCTTATCCAGAATAGTTCATATTATAAAAAGATGATAATATTTCTTAATTCCTAACCCAGCTATATGGATGATTGCCTACTACAGCGACCTCAGACTTGATGGACAGCATAATGTACATGTGTTCAGCCAGCCCCATTTGCTTCTATGGCTGTCCTGTGATATGACATTTTTCAGATTTTTTCCCAGAAACTTGGAGACATCAGTAATTTTATTAAAATACGGTAATTTAGTTAAGTGCAATAGTGATATGAAATAAGTTTGTTTTGCCATGAACATTTACTCTTGTCTAAAAAGAAAGAGATTATGGGGAAAACATTAAATACTTAAACCAGTGGTATCAGTGCTGTGCTACCTCAGATTGTCTCTGAGTCATTGTTGTGGTACCTAAAAGAACTGAATGTAGAATGGGAGATGGCTTTCAACTGGTCATGTTTGGTTTGAATGATAACTAATGTCCTATGTCCAATGCCTAATCATATTTGATGGTATGCTCTTAATGGTTGCTAGTTAAATGAATAAGAAAATGGATGATGAATTAGCAACCTATTGCTGTGCAACAGTATTATCACAAATGTAATGTTTAAAACAACACACCTTTATCGTCACAGTTTCTGTGGGTCAGGAGCCTGGGCACAATTTTGCTGGGTCCTCTGCTTCAGGGTCTCATTAGGCTGCCATGAAGGTATTGGCTGGGGCTGTGATCTCATCTGAGGCTCTACTGGGGAAGGACCCAGTTCCAAGCTCACACAGTTGTTGGCAGGATTTAGGGTGTTTTTTTTTTAAAGATTTTTATTGGGGAATTGGGGAATGGGAACAGTGCTGGGGAATTGGGGGAAGGGGAACAGACACGTTGCTGTCCTTTTGTTCTTCAGTCTAGTTGTGGAGGACGTTGCTTCACTGGCCCAAGTTGGCACCATCGTTGTGCTCTTCCCGAGTGAGGCAGATCAGTTGCTGATTCTGGACAGCCGCTCATGGCAACTGCTGGCTACTCATGGTATCCCATGGCAACCCACTGCAGCAGGGGCTGCAGCCTATGCCATCGCCGGCGACTCATGGCAGCCCAGCTCCAGGTCGAGCTGCTGTTCAGCATCTTAGCTATAGAGGACAGTGTCACTGGCCCTCATATGTAGGATCTGAACCAGGGCCCTCTGGCGTCCCAAGCCAGCTCTTAACCAACGCGCCACTCGGCCGGCACAGAATTTAGGTTTTTTTGGTGGTTGGAGGACTCAGTCCTTGTAGGGTGAAGATTGTCCTCGGTCCTAGATTTCCCTGCTATGTGGGGTTCCCCAACATGTTTAATCTGTTTCTTCAAAGCCGGCAAGGGAGAGAGAAACTCCAGCCAGACGAATGATACAGTTTTATGTAATATAATCACAAAATCACATACAAGTAATCCCAGTCCCATAATGTCCTGCCATCTTTAACATATTCTGTTGACTAGCAGCAAGTTATATGACCTTCTCACACTCAGGAGGAGGTGATCAAAGTGGTATGTGAACACCAAGGGCAGGAATTCTGGGGGCCCCTCTAAGAGCCTGTCAGTTGCAGGTGAACATTCAGGTATAATATGATGACTTTTAATATGGGTGACTGCCCCCCTTTCCTATAGGAAATTAAAATGCATGCACCTTTGGAATGATATATTCTTGTTTACTGCATACAATAGCTAACAGTGTCCTTTTGTTAAGAATTCTGTATTTTATAATCCACATAGTCCACACAACGCTGGGCATGTAGGAATTAGAGTGATGTTCCCAAACTGTGGCTGCCTCTTTAAGGACTGCTTGATGGTCTAACATGGTGAATGTCAATTATGCACTATGATATCAATAATAGGATTAGCAGTAATGATGGTGACACGTAGTAGTTGGTTTGCTGAGCATCAACTTTATGTCAGGCACTGGTCCAAGTACATACATGTGCTAGTGAGGACACTTGTTAAAATTACGACTACAGGCTCAATCCAACATGGTGCCACACAGGTTGACCATGTGACTGTAACCCTCAGCCACACTTGATTGGACCAGGGTGGTCATAACCCAGGGGGCCAGTGTGTATCTTCTCAAAACACTCTGGGGCTGACTAGAAAACATGGGCAATTCCTCAGATCCTCTCTGGACTTTTCGGTACCACAAAGAGAATAGGGCACATATTGAGCTAATGCTCAAAAGATACCATGAAGAGACATGACACGCTGGGGATGCAAGGAAGCAAAACTTAAAGCAAAATGAGGAAACAGAAACTAAAGTGCAGAGTCTAAAACTCATTAGTTCAACAAATATTAACTGAGTGCTTAAAAATGGGCTGGGCTTATGTGCCAGATGTTTAAAAGGAGTTTAAAAGTAGACAAGATAGACAGATTCTGGCCCTCACAGAGCTTAATTCTACTAGGGAAGACAAAAATCTAAGTCAACACTCAAAGTAAAACTATTCCTATAGTCTGGGAAAGTGAAAAATATGACCATCGTGTGACCCAACAATTTCATTTCTAGGTAGCTACCCAACAATGGAGGTGAGTTCTTATGGCCACCAAAATGCATGTACAGGTTTATTCATAATAGCCATGAATTGGAAACAAATGCCCATCAAAAATAGAATGAATAAATAAGCTGTATTATAATCACACAATGGAATATTCCATAGTCATAAGAAAACAGAACAAATTATTCTGCACAATTACATGGTGGATCTTAAAAAGTTCTGCTGAGTGAAAGATGCCACGCACAATAGAGTACATGCCACGTGATTACATTTCTCAGACCTTCAAGAACAGACAAAAGTAATCAATGGTTGAGAGAAGTCAGAATAGTGGTTACTTTTGGAAACAGGAGGAAGGCACTGGGGGGGGATTGATTTGCTAAGGATACAAGGAAATGTGGGGTTGTAGCAATACTCTACTTCTCAATGTGGACAGAAGTGACACATGTAAAAATTCATCCACCTAGACACTTAAAATTAGCGTACTTTACTGTATGTGATATAGCAATAAAACATGAAACAGATAAAAATAATCACAAACCGTGCTTTCTGAAGGAAACAATAGTGGGACAGGAATGGAGGAACACTACAGAGCAAGGACCTGCTTTTCGGTAGGGTGGTGTGCACGGGTCTCTGTGGAGGTGCCGTTTCTGCTGAGGCCTATGGCATTTAAAGGAGCTTGCCATGAGCAGATCAGATGGGAGAGCAGTCCAGGCAGAGGGCAGCGCATGTGCAAAGGCCCTGAGGTGGGCATGAGCCAAGCATGAAGTGTAATTCAAAGTTAATGTGTAAGAAGCAGCCTGAGATGAGGTGAAGGAGTCAGCAGGGACAGGTTGGTCAGGGCCTTGGCAGCTGCTGTAAGCTTAGGTTTTACCAGCAGTGCACTGGGAAACCCCCAGAGGGTTTTAAGCAGACAAGTGAAATGAGCTTATTTACAGTTTGGGCAGCAGTCCCGCCAGCTGTAGGATGCAGCATGGATGGGAAAGCAACCATAAAGCATGAAACTTAAAGAGACTAGAGGTGGGAGACGGGAAATGACTGATCGGGGATGGAGTCTTGACATGGCATCAACAGAACTTGCTGGCAAACTGAGTGTGGGGTGATGGTTCTGGCCAGATTGGCTGGGTGGCTCATGGCACCATTTTCTGAAATGTGGAAGAGCAAAGAGGGATGGCGGTAGGAGGGAGGGAAGCAGGATGCAGTAAAACCGCTTTGGACATTTTAATTTTGAGACATCTGTGCTTCAAGTAGAGGAGGAGTTAGGTGCATTAGCCTGGAGTTCAGCAGACAGCCACCACCATTAAGGGGGTATGTTCATCCTTGGGGGTGGTGTGTGTGCAGAGAGGGAGCGAGAAAAGGAGGATCACAAGCCAGGGCAGGATGAGCGTGATCCTTCCATTGTGACAGTGTGAACCTGCGTCATCTCACAGGGGACCAGGGCAAACCTTGCCAGGTGCTCACTCTGGGAAAGTCCTGGGATCTGACTCCCAATCTGAGTTGTCCCCTCATCGCTCTGCGTGTAGCCCCACCAACCCCATCCCTCTATAAACGCTAGTGTGACTAAGTCCTGCATTCTCACAACAAAAGAGAGCAATTGCCTCATCTGATGCTTACTAAAGCTCTGAGATATTAACGTGCCCATTTGACAGGTGAGGGAACTCAGTTTATATGTTAAGAAAGCCATCTTATGTCAAAAAGCTATGACGTGTCATGGCTGGAAGTTGACATCACGTTACTTCCAAAGGGTGTGCAACGAACCACAGAATGAAGGGCGTATCTGGTTACACCTTATACGTGAAAGTAAAAGAAGACTGTCTCCCAAAATGGGAATAAAATGACCCTTGCGTTGGCACGGTTCTCAAAGCAGAGCACCAGTCTCTCCGGGGGTGCAGGCTCAGCTTGCTCCAATTAGAGGCATCTGGTCATTCCTGGGAACAAAAGGACAGGGGAGCCTGTGAGCCTGGAAGCAAAGGCAGGGCCTGGTCCACGCTTCCTGAGAGGAACGCAGACCAACTGTCTGGCCTGAGGACAAATGGAACGGACAGCAGAGCCCCAGACCAGCTGTCCGCCAAGACGGTTCTGTGGGTCACCCTGGAAAGGAGTCCCTCCCATTCCTTCATGGAGACAAAAGGGCAACTCGTCTCAGAGCCCGCCCCATGTTATATAAGATCATGTCTGTAAACCTATATGGTGGATAATACTTGCTCTGGTCGTGTTTCCAGTAATAATCACCCAGTTCTTCTGTCACCATCTTAAATTCCCGAGTAAAGAACTCTGAGGGCTGTTTTATTGACTCCTGAATTGAGAGTGGTATTGTCCATGTGTGAGACTCAGATTGGGGGGGAAAAATCCAATAATAAATTCCCTAAAACATGTTCTTTCTTAATGAGGCTCAATCTGTTGATTGTACTACATTATACACACATAAATACACACACACACGCATTATGTGATATTATTTTTCTTTTATTCTAGTTTTTTTTAATTTTTAAATATTTTTTAAATTAAATTTTATTGGGTTGACAATTGTTAGTAAAGTTACATAGGTTTCCGGGGTACAATTCTGTAATACATCATCTGTATATGTGATATTCTGTTTTTAGTAATTATGATAAGTGGTTGGCTCCCTTTCATAAATTATGCCATCCATTTTGACTAAACCTTATGCAGCCTAATTTATGGGTGGTTTTCTTTGATGATGTCTGTGATACCCAATTCACACGGACTTTTTCTGAGTATTTTGAATTCTAAGAAAATCAAAACAAGAAAGTAGGTGCATCAGAGCTTCCCCTTTTCCCAGAACACGTCACCCCCTCCCCATGGCGCTGCTATTTCTCTTCCCCTTTTCCTCCAGTCCACGGTCATCCTTTTCTTGCCACAGCATCTTCCCTTTCCTGCCTGGATCCCTGCCGATTTGTTTCCTGAGGCCTCCACAACAAAATACCACAAACCAGGAGGCTTAGAACAACAGGAATTTGTTTTTTCAACAATTCTAGAGACTAGAAGTCCCCAAGTGTCAGCAGGGTCACCCTCCCTCGGGGACTCTGGGTAGAATCTTCCGTCACCTCTTCCAGCTTCTGGTGGCCGATGGCCATCCTTGGTGTCCCTTGTCTCGTAGCCACATCGCTGTCACATGGAGTCCTCCTTGTGTGTCTGTGTCCAATTTTCCCTCTTCTTCTAAGGACACCAGTCCTCTTGGGCTAGGGCCCACTTTAGTGATCTCATCTTAGTTTCATTACATCTGTGAAGACCCTGTTTCCAAGTAAGGTCACCTTCACAGGTTCCCGGGGTTAGGACTTCACCATGTCTTTTGGGGAGAAACAATTCAAGCCAATGTACCCTGTGTCACTTTTGTTTAGTTAGTATGAGTTCAAATCCCAAAAGAAATGTGGCTTAAATTTTCTTTAATAATCCACATATTTAAAGTTTTATAACTCAAATTCCTCCCGAGGACAATTAATCACAAAAATTATCTTTTCAAAATAAAATGTCAGGAAACTTCAGCATTAACACGCATGCTTATATGAGTACACACACACACACACACACGCCTCTCTCTCTCTCCCTCTCTGTCTCTCTCTTATTTACTTATTTTTTAGGAATTTAATAATAGATTATAGCATGCTTCTTGAATTATCATGCATATGCATTCAAGAATAAAATTTATTCTAGTTCTGCACTTCTCCGTTTAAACCAAAATGTCTAACCAATGAAATTAGCCACCAAAGGTGACCCCTCCTTATTTGCCATTCTGGACTTTTCATTTCTAACATTTTTAAGACCAGAACTTTGTAGGATTCAATATGTTGTGGGCAGAACAGTTAAGAGCGTAGGCTTTGTAGGTCAGAAGAGATTAGAGTTGGGCTGTTCCTGACTCATGGTGTGTTTTGGGATCCATTATCCAGCCACCATCAAGGGGTGGTTGGGAAAATGAAATGAGATGATACACGGGAAGGGCTTACTTAGCACTGGGCCTAGCACCTAATAGATGCTCAATTAATACCAACTGGCTATTAAGCAACATATATGTAATGTCCTAGTTGACTACTGGTGGTAACTTTTAAAATATTACCTATATGTGCTATAGAAGGAATTCTGCAATTATGTTTAAAAACTTAAAAACACACAGTTTAAATTTGGAGTAGGAAAAATTTAGAGTAGGTAGCTTGCATTTAAAGAGTTTCTGAAAATCAGAAAGTTTTATTTTATTTTGTCTTGTTTTATACGTCCTCAAAAATTGTACATTGATTTGGGTGAGATGGTCTAGTATATGACCCTTCCTATTTAGAGTTTGTGAAAAGCATCTAACTTTGACATTAATCTTACCAGCAAGAGGCTGCCTTTTGCTCAGAAAGAGTACAGGATATGGAGGCAAAGAGACTTGAATTTGCATGTGACATTAGGCAATCATTGAATATGTCTGAGCCTCAGTTTCTTCATCTTGAAACTGGGATTGTTAAGAGCTGAGAAATTGGAGCTTAAATGCTATGAGTCAGATTTTCAGAAAAATAGAATGTTCCTTATTTCTCATAACTGATCTCATTCTGTTTCGGAGCTTCCCTGTTCCCCCATGAAAGGGGAAGAAACTCAAACTGGTCAATATGAGTATTTCAAGTCTCTTCTGGTTTAAAACATTTTCTTTCAGATTAACTCAGTCACTTCTGAATAAATGGACAGTCTTTTGAGGATTTGAATTGGGTCAGTTTGGGATTTCTTCCCCAGCCCATCAAAATCTTTGATGGATTTACACACGATCCAGGTATCCGGGTGGAAGAGATGGGGGCTAGAACCACTTTGGGTCCTTGAGCTGCCTCCTGGGCTATTTCTGGCCTTCGAAAGAAACCTGACACAAAAAGCTACGTATTATATGATTCCATTT
Source organism: Hipposideros armiger (assembly GCF_001890085.2). NCBI lineage: Eukaryota > Metazoa > Chordata > Mammalia > Chiroptera > Hipposideridae > Hipposideros > Hipposideros armiger. The sequence continues at coordinate 714,201 of NW_017731635.1, read as the reverse complement.
ATGCCCAGAATAAGTAAATCGATACAGAGAAAGCAAGTTAGTGGTTAACAGGGTTTAGGAGAAAGGAAATGAAGAATGACTCTTAAAGGATACCTGACTTCTTTTGGGGGGTGATGGACATGTTTTGGAATTAGATAGTGGTGACAGTTGCACAACTTTGTGAATATACTAAACACCCCTGTATTATATACTTTCAAAGGGTGAATGTTTTAGTATGTGAATTATACCCCACATCTTAAAAATTACTCATGGTCAGGATTACAAGTGCTGCATTTTACTGTGTTATTAGTTCTTGTGTGCATATTTTATTACAATTGGAACTCACTTCCTATGGAAAAAATTAGGTGTGTGTCTTTGTGTGGGTTTATTTCTAGGTTTTCTATTCTAGTCCATTGATCTGTATGTGTGTCCCTCACTGTCTGGATCCCACACTATCTTCATTACTGTAGCTGCACATAGTAAGGCTTACCTAACTCAGGCTGGTTCCCCCCACTTTGTTTTTCTCTGTCGTGATTATTTTCGCTGTTGTAGGTCTTGTGTCTTTCCATATGAATTTTAGAATAAGCTTGTCTATAGCTACAAAAAGCTTGCTGGATTTTGATTGAAGTTGCATCAACATTTATAGATCAATTTGAGAAGAATTGACATTTTCACTATATTTCATCTTCCAATCCTTCGACCCAGGATGTGTCCCCATTAATTTTGGTATTTGATTTCTTTTATCAGCATTTTGTAATTTTCAGCCTGCAGATCCTATGCATGTTTTGTTAAGTTTATATCTAAATATTTAATTTTCTTTGACACAATGTGTTTTGATGGCACTGTGTTTTCAGTTTCAGTGTCTACATGTCTATTTTTATTGTATAGAATACATAGTGAATTTTTGTAAGTTGACTATGATTCAGCAACCTTGCTTAATTCATTTCTTCATTCTAGGAGAGTTTTCTTTTCTTTTTCCTACTTCCTTTTCTATGTAGACATTTATGTCATGTGCAGATAGGGACAGTTTTATTTCTTCCTTTCAATCGATATGCCTTTTCTTAATTTTCTTGCCTTATTGCAGTGGTTAGACCTTCCAGTGCTATGTTGAATAAGAGTTGTGAGAGCAGACATCCTTATTTCTATCAGACTTAGGGAAAAAGCACTCAGTCTTGTGCCGTTACATATGATGCAATGCATGAGCCATTTTAAATCACATCTTAGGCAGCACCATGTTGGTCCCAAACCATGCTGAATATCAGGCTTTTCTCAGGAGGTTGATGTTCTTCTGGGATATGCCCTGGGAAGTAAAAACAAGCCTCCTTCCTTGGATACATTCTCTCAAATCTTTCCAGTTGTTTCAAACCATACCCCTGCCCTAAGTCCACACCCTGAGAAGTAGGAGGAGATGGACCCGCCTGCCACTTATTTTCTCTTCTCTCTTTGTTCCAGAGGACCAGGAGACCTCCCTCCCTCCTTTTCTCCTTTCCTCCCTCCCTCCCTTCCTTCCTTCCTCCCTCCCTCCCTTCCTTCCTTCCTCCCTCCCTTCCTTCCTCCCTTCCTTCCTTCCTTCCTTCCTTCCTTCCTCCCTTCCTTTCTTCCTTCCTTCCTTCCTGAAAGCCATAAAGAATGGGGCTTCTCCTACATCACACCTCTCTGATTACTCGAGGCCTAGGACAACAGTCAACAAAATGTGATGTGTAGACCACTGAGTGCTCTGAGACCCGTTCAGAGACTCCATGAAGCATAAAAGCATTTTAGTAAATACTAAGACATTATTTGCCTTTTAAAAATGTATTGACGTTTTCACAAATGTTGCAAAAATAGTTGTGGGTAAAACTTGCTGGCCCTTTAGCAACGGTCAAGCCAGTGGCACCAAACGCTACTAGTCTTCATTGTGTTCTTCACAGGAAAAAAAAAAGTCAATTTAATAAAAGAGTTTCCTTGATGAGGCAAAAAAATTACTAATGCTATTAAATCTCAACCCCTGAGTACACATGTTTTTAATATTTTATGTAACAAGACAGAAAGTATGTATAAAGCACTTCTGCTACTTACTGGACCACAGTGGTTTTCTCAAAGGACATTCTGAACTAGTCTCTTTTTTCATGGAACACAACTTTTACTTTGAAAAGAATGATTGACAGACTAAGTATGGCTACTCAGACTGGGGTATTTGGAAGACATTTTCTCAAAAATGAACAAAGTCAGCCTGTCATGTCAGGAAAAACTACTGAGAGCATTTGTTGCCAATGGTAAAATTTGAGCTTTCAAGTGAAAACTGGAATTTCAGAAATCTTATATCCACTGCTGTGAACCTACTTCCCAATACTTAAAGACGTTTCAGATGAGATGAGTGGTGATATGAACAAATGTCACTTTTTAAATATTGAGTAATGAAATGTGTCAACATTTGGAAGATCTGAATAACTTAGCGAACTAATATTTTCCAAATGCCCAATGCATAATGATACAAATGCATACATGAGAAAAAAATCTATTCAAAGTACAAGATGAATTAATTCATTTTAATACATCAGAGAATGAAAATTCATTGATACAGTTTCAGATTCCACAATACAATAAAGTTTAAGAAACTGTAGTTATTAATATACTCTTGCCTTCTGGAATTATATATGTGTGTGAAGCTAGGTTTTCTTCATCCACTTGAACTAAAACACTGGATTGGAGATGACTGAATGCAGAAGCAGATAGAAAATACCCAACCATCTTTTATTAAACTAGAAGAGAGTTGCAGAAATGTAAAAGAAAAAGAGTCACTTTTTTTGTTTGTTTTGGACAATATAATTATTTCCATAAAAATGTATTATTTATATTAATATGTAGTGGGTTTAACATTGTTATTTTTCAAATGAATTAATAATCATTTTTACAGCTTCTCAATTTTAATTTGTAAATTTTACAGCTATGGATAGATAGAGCTGACATAAACAAACAAAAACTCTTCAGGGTTTGCACTAATTTCTAATAGTGCAAAGGGGTCCTGAGACCAAAAAGTTTGAGAACTTACTGGTTATTCCGGCAAGCTTTCTCAATTCTGTTAAAGGGAAGCTTTAGGTGTTTATCACATTCTTTTCTCTCTCTACCAGCCTAGCTTTCAAGACTTGTCTCATTTGAGCTTAACAAATCTAGTTTGCTCCACAAAGCTGGACAAAATTGTCTTTGTTTTAGGCAGTATCTGCCTTCGCTGAAAGCAATAAATGCCTCTGATTCGATCTGTGGGGAGCCACAGGGTAAAATGATTTGCAAAGAATAAAAAGAAAGTGCACTGGTTTGCCATATTAAGAATATTACTCTCATTACGTGGGTATTAAATGGGACTTGTCTCTTTAGTAACCAGCACAGTACCTTGTAGAGAGTAGCTGCTCAATTCTTGTGGTTCTGCTCTTCAGCCATCTTTCCCCAAACAAGATACAGATCTAAATCGAACAAAGTGAAATAGTATTGAGGTTTGCCCAGTGCACGCACTGTTCTATGCGCTGAAAGTGGCATTTCCTAAATCACTACTCAAGAAGGATTTATTAAGTAATTGAAATGTACAAGGTACTTAGCGAATGAGGTACTAGCTGGGAACATAAGCACCGTTGGAACACAAACACTACTTTATGTGTCCCAGAACAATGATTCTCAACCTTGGTTATATGTTGGAAACGTCTAGGGAGCTTTTAAAAAGTACCGATACCTGGGCTCCACTCCAAGAGATTTTGATGTAAATGGTGCAGGGTGTGGCCTGAACATCAGTTCTTTAAAATTCCTCAATAGGTTTTAATGGGCAGCCAAGGTGGAGAACCAGGGACTCAAACATTAGTTTCAAATAGACTCCCCTACATTTATTCAGTGAATATTTATTGAGCAGCTATTATGTTCCAGGTGTTCATCAAGGTGCTGGGGATACAGCAGCGAACAAAACAAGACACGTGCTCCTATGAGGTGAGCATTCTGGTAGAGGACAGACACAATCTACATACATAGCACATAAATACATATGATGTCATTGGTGATGAGAGCGGTGAGGAGAAGTAATGCCTGGTGAGGGGATAAAGAGAGTGTGTGGATGAAGGTGCTTTTTAAGATGGGGCTGTTTAGAGGCCTCTGTGACAAAGTGGCCTGAAGACACAGAGGGCACTGAAGCAAGGGAAGAAGGGATCCGTGCAGCCACCTGAGGAGGGCCATACCAGGTAGAGGTAGAGGAAGCTGTGAGCTCTGAGGTGGCAACACGCTCGAATGTTCCAGGAGTGAGAAGGAAGCAGTGGCTGGAGTGGTGGTTGAGAGCAGAACAGGAGATGGGCTGAGACAGGCCTCGGTAAGGACTGTGCATTGTATCCCAAGTGAGTCCCTGGGGCACTGGGGAGTGCTGAACAGGGCAGTGACACTCTCTGACATGTGCTTGAAAAGATCACCTCCAAAGAGATTGTATGAGGCCTTAGATGCGGGTGGAAGCAGGGAGATGAGTGATGAGGCCATTGCAGGAACACAGCTGAGATGCGATGGGGGCCTAGGTCAGGGCGGGAGTCTTGGAGGTGGCAGGAAGGGGTCTCATTCAGGATGCGTTATGGAGAAGGAGCCAGCAGAATTCTCTGATGCTGTGGATTTGGGCATGCGAGACCCGGAGACTTAAGGATGGCCCTGGGGACTGCTGCCAAGCAACACACCTGCTCCTGATAACAATTCTGTAAGGACACTGGAAAAACATCTTCTCCAACTTATGAAAGAGAAACAGAGGCCAAAAGAAGGGTAAGCAAGCAACGTGAGACCACAGAGCTAAAGGATAGCTGCAACTGCTTACCACCTACCAGGCCTTTACACGTTGCGTCAGGTTGGGAGGCCACAGCGGAGCAGAAGAACGAATCCCACTTCCTCCAAGTTTATAATCGAGCGCTGGCGTCAAGACCTAGAGATAAACACTATGTCTGAGCTGACTTAGCGCCAGCTGCCATATGCTAAGTGCTACATGAGTGGGGGCGGACAAAGTGCTTTTGGGGACCCAAGGACAGAATGAACGCAGTTGAGTTGGGACGGCTGGGGTAGAAAGAATCTAGTGAAAGGAGAACTGCGGCGGCCGTCGTCATTGCTTGTGCAGGAAGGGCAAGTGTACGCCATGTACAGACATCAAAGTCGGAAGCTCTGTGGTTGAATCAGAAGTTTCAACTGTATGAAGTGGAGGGGAGTGAAGAGTTGAACTTGAGGCTGAAAAGATAATTTGGGTCCAGGTTACGGAGACAGTAAATGCCCATCTACTAGTGAGTGAGCCCATAGCCTCTTCACAGAGATGAGAGGCATTAGACACATATTAATGTGATTTCAAGGTGATAATTAAGCTTATTAGGAAAACAATAATAAAATCTTCATTAAAACAGGTTAAGAATATAGTTCTAATTTAATAACAACCTGAATTAATTGGCTAGTCCTTAGAAGAAGTTTCATAACCGAGAGAGCCTTTGAACTTGATGGGTAATTATTGTCAATAATAACCGAGATCCCTTTGAAATAACAAGACATTCAAATAAGGTGTAAAAGCAGTTGAGTGGCTTCCATTTGTACAAAACAGCAAAACAGCTTCAGGCCAAGTGTGTGCCTGACTTGGGAGAGGCTGGAAGAAAGCTGTATTTGCCCACCCGGCTGGTTCTAGAACATTTTCATTTGTTTTGTGGGTGTGGCCAAGACAGAACAACTGGGAAAATATTTGAATGGCAAAACTCTCTCAATAATGCCTAACTGGTTTGGGGAGTTTGGAGGGTGTGTACTCAGTGTAAGTAAGGGGTATTTAGTTTTCAGTGCGGTTTTTGTCCCAAAAGGAAAACATGGTTTTACATAAAAATTGTGGACAACTTGAGAAAGCCATGATGATACTGAGTGTGTTTAAAAGAGAAAAATATTAAACCAGTCCTCTTTGGCCTTTTAAGATACACGAGTTTACTTTTTTCTGCAGCTTTAGTGGAATGGGAGTCCATGGAAGTAACAGGATTTAGAACTGAAAGGACCTTGAGCAATTTAGAAGCGCATAGAAACAAAGAAGATGAAGTTCATCGGGGTGAACAGTTGGCGTAGAGTAACAAAGAACTGGTCCAACAATGTGACACCTGCTTTTGTGCAATGCACTTGGGTAATATTATTGCAGGTTAAATGTGAGTAAATCTTCAGTTATCAAAAGAGGGTCTTGGAATTTTGAAAAAAACAACCTGAAATCATATACGTAGGTAAGGGGTGTGGAAACATCAGAGAGAGATAGAGATAGAGATAGAGATAGAGATAGAGATAGAGAGAGAGAGAGAGAGAGAGAGAGAGAGAGAGAGAGAGAGAAAGCTTATTGAACTAAATAAACATGAGGTGACAGATATCTAGATGTTGGTGTGAGCTCAAGGGAGGAACCAAAATGGATCGATTACATGCTTCTTGCGTATCTGAGCTCTGTAGGTAAAAGAGAAGACAAGGCATGCTTGGACTCAAGTATGAGGTGTAGGAATGAAAGTGCATTATTTTGCTCTTTGCCTCAGTGTATGTGGCACAGCCATTCCAGAGGGGTTTGAGAAAGAACAACGAATCAAACGATGTGTTTCTCTCCTGCAAACTCCATCTGGGGGTGGCTAGGGCAAAATGGACTCAATTACAGCCTTGATGGAGGAGGAAGTGAAGGCAGGAAGGGGGGGAGGTGAGATCCACCCCACTCATCTTGTGGCCACTGTGGAATCTGGAAGGATTGTTAGGTAGGGATCTTATTTCAAATCCAACTCTACCACTTACCTGGGATGTGATTGTGGGCAGATTACTAAATCCCCCCTTTTCCTTTAGCCATATTCCTTTTATTTCTAAAACAAATGAGTTCCTAAAATCCATGGTGACTACTTCACACTTGTGTGTGTGTTTTGCTTTGGTTTATTTTATTGGCGTATAAGCGTGCGAGAGTGTTGAGTAAGGGAGCCTGAGTTAATCCGACTGAAAATCAAAGCACTCCGTACGCGTGTGGGTGGTGCTGTTATTATTTTCATTGGTAGTGGTTTTGGTGGGTGGAAATGAGGGTTGACCAGATGATCCCCAGGGCTGGTTTGTCACTGGCTAGTAGAGCTCTCCCCTGTCTTCACACCCACACCCTCGCCATGGTTGTGAGAAGCTGACTAGGTTTGGTCCCCTGATTTTCATTGTGAAGGTCAGGAGGCTGAAGGGTGGCCGGGAAGTGGAAAGCTGCAAGGCGTGGTTTTAGGTGAGTGTCAGATTGTCTGGCTTTCCGATCTGCTTGCCAGGACTTAAAAATCATGCGTGTTTAGGTCCAGTGGAGAAAACGGTCTACTTCTGCGTCTCTACCACAAATCGCTGTCGTACTTCATATTCTTAAAACCCACAGTGTTGTAATAATATATATGAGAAAGTGTATATTGTTTTCTTGCATGTGTAACAGAATACAATGAAATACATTTTAATTTGTGTAACAGAATAAATTTAAATAAATGAATTTACCTAAATTCCATGTAAGGGAACTTGCTTTGACACAAGGAATAATTTCTTGACGTTTTGGTTGAAGAGCCTGCACCTTTTCTGGGAAAGGTGGCTTATCTGTTCAGGAGAGGTTGAAAAATAAGGCAAATTACTGCCTAACATTAAGAAGACAGGTTCCATTTCACTTATGCTAATTTATTATGTTTGGCTTGTTACTCAGTATACTCAACCTTTTTTTTTCCCCCGATATAAATGGTGAATCATTAAATTGCATCCTCAGTCCAACATCGCCAGATTCAGACTATAAAGCAGCGCTAAGGTCAGACTTCATATGTATGAAATGGTGGAGGACCGGGGTCATACACGTGGTTTTGAGGTCACCAGGCCTCCATGGAGCATGGTTGAGGGATAAAATCCAGCCTGCTCTACACTTCCCAACATTCTCCTGAAGAAAAATTCACAAAAGGCATTAAATGGGTTCATAACTTCCCTAGAAGCTTCCATAGATTGCCCCAAATATCTCAAATTTTATTATATATCATAATTCCTATTCCTATAACCCATAGTAGTAAAACAAGTGACAATTCTGGTTATCATCCATCTTTCTCTCTACAAAAAGGTATTACCTGATTTATAATCTAAAAAAGCAGTTTGTCACAAGTGAGACCAACTTATTTAAAAAAAAAAAAGAAAGAAATTATCCTTTTGGCTTCATTTATCTCCAAGCATTTTATGATAGAAACTCTGATGGGTAGTTTTACATGCATGTCCACTTGACATGTGTTTTTTTGGATGAGATTCGCATTTAAATGGATGAACTTTGGGTAAAGCAGAGTGCTCTCCATAAGGTGGGTGGGCCTCATCTAATCAGTTGAAGGCTCGAATAGAGCCAAAAGACCAGCCACTCCGAGCAAGAAGAAATTCTTTAGAAGACTGTCTTCAGACTTCACGTGCATCATCTACTCTCCTGGATTTTCAGGCTCTTGGCCTTCAGACTAAGACCTGGGGCACTAGGTGTTTTCTGAAAGCAGGACCGTGTCTCTCTGGTCACGGTGAGGAATCTGGACTCCCAATGTCACATCGACTCTGATACCCACTGTGTGTCCTGGGGTGGCCCACTCGCCTTTCTTGAGGTTATCATCTGTGTAATGGGATAAATAGCACCGCCAGCCATCTCTGGGATGAGTCGTGAGAGTTTACTAGGCAAAGCTTGTAAAGGGCTTTGCAGATGAGAAGTGTTGCACTCATGCTGTTTTATTATCAAGTCTTACACTTGATTATATAAATTGTTTGGGATGTTCTTCCTAGTCATCAAAGACATGATTTGTAAAACCTCTAAACCAGCTTCTTTTTGTTTCTCTTATAACATGTCAGTGTGGATAGTAAGGGTCAAACACATTAGGAGGGAAGCAGCAATAGCAGGCCATTTAAAGTGACTTTTATATAAGCCAGGAGACCACCAAGCCATAGTTCAGGGATGCTATCCATTAACCCACAGAGGATGCTATCAATTGACCTCCTGGACTAACTGAAGGTCAAGGATGTCTGGCTCTTAACTATATTTCAGGAGGTAATTTCTGACTCAAGGTGATAGGTTTGTTATCAGCTACCCTGGGCTCTTCAATATTTTTCTAAATGATGATAAACTTTTTCCCTTGTTCATGAGGCATAGCTGAGAAGCATAGAAGGGCATAGATCCAAGACCTTTAAACACGTATGCCAACATTATTTATTTTTCCAAATATAGTTTAACAATTTGAAAGTGTACATGTTTGGCAACTTTTGCTTCCCAGGTGCATATTAATTCTTGCGTTTTTTTTCCAAAGGAGCCAGTAAAAAAAACAAACACAAAAGAGGGAGAGAAACAAAGGCCCCTCTCTGTGATGATGAAGATGGGAGGGGCATTTGCCAAATCATTCCCAGATTCCCACACTTCCAGGGGCAAGAACGAATGAAATTTTGGATCAGACAGTCTCCTGGAGTCTCTCTCATCTTGAGCACTAGCCAGAGCCCAACCTGCACCTCCGACTGCTCCCTCGTGACCTGCCTATCGTTCTTTTCCTGACACCATGAATTCAAATTCTTTGTGTTCCTGACATTGGAACACTTGTAAAAGGAAAGACATGCTAGGGTCAAACGAGCAAACGTTAATAAGAGTATTAGTCATAAAATCATGCCCCTGGATGCTGATTTGGCTTCACGTGAAGATACAATGTCATCTGAGAGGAATTTGTTCCCAGACTGAGTTATTTCAAAATGACGCTAATTTCACATCACCTTATTTGTCACCAAAGACTGGTTCCATTTAAACTGAAAAAAAATGCAGAAGGCATAATGTCAGATTTCTAAATGACATAGAATCAAGAAGGAGAGTTACTCTGGTAGATGACAGAGTCTGGATTCTGAAATACCTCAACTGGCAATGATAATGGGCTAAAACCAATGAGATGAAATATACCAGGGATAATTAGGAAAGTCTGCATTGAGATTCAGAATATCAACCACACAGACATAAAAATGGAATGACCTTATGTAAATTAAAATTCCTTGGGTAAAGGGACCTAGTTAACTTGAAACTCAGTTCAGGTCAGTGTGACCTGGTGGACAAAAAAGCTAATGTGTTACAGATTATATTACAAGGTTTATAGAGTTCGTATTAGCAGATGTAGTGATATGATTCATTCACCTGTTTTTTCATTCACTAGTCAGTAGCGTACAGGGGGTGGTAGAGATTAGGGAATCAGTAAGTGCCCAGTCTAGACAGCAGAGCTGTTACTTTGCTTCAGCCAAGAGAACTGCTGTAGGAATTCAGGATCTGGACTCCAGATCTTCACTTTTTTCAAGAAATCTGGAAGTTTGAATTTTAATAGAAAAATATCCAATTTTCCAAATACCCTGAAGTAAAAACAACAACAGCAAAAAGCATGTAGGCTGCATCTAGCCCACAGGCCTCATGTTTTTACTTCCGTGTTAAACATATTGTCTGGATCTTTAGAGAGATGTGGACTGGAGATAGACATTCAAGCTTGGTCATTTTATAGGTCATCTTATATAGCCGTTGAATCAAAGAAAAGCAAATAAAGTCACCAGGGATTATATACAGAGGGGGAAGTTAAAGTCTTATGCCTGCTTTTGGGGGGACAACTATGTATTTTTGAAAAGTGGCTTTAATTTATTGGCTTTTTAGCTACATTTCTTCGCATGACATTTTTAGTTGTTCTAAGGACTGCTATTCACGTTCTTAAATTTTCACAGTCTACATAGAGTGAATATTGTACCATTTCGTGTAAAATATACAAACTTTACAATTATATAGGTCCATTTATCCATCCCCCATCCATTATACTATAGGTGTCATATATTACTTACATGCTTTATAAATCTCATAATACAAGGACATAATTTATTTTTGCTTTAAATTGTCTTCATTTACCCACCCATTTGCTATTTCAAGTGTTCTTCATTCTTTTCTGAAGATTAAATTTTCATCTAGTATCAATTCCCATCAATCTGAAGAACTCATAAAACATATCTTGTAGCAAAGATCTGCAGGCAATACATTATCAGTGTTTCTATTTACCTGAAAATTCTTATTTTACCTTCATTCTTGAAGATTATTTTCATTAGATATAGAATTCTAACTTGAAAGTGTTTTTTTTTTGTATCTATCACTTCAATGATATTAATCCATTGCCTTCCAACTTTCAACATTTCTGATGAGAAGTTAGGACTTATTTACCGTATTTGCCGGCGTATAAGATGATTTTTTGGCCCTGAAAAATATGCCTCCAAGTGGGGGGTCGTCTTATATGCCAGGTACACTTCAAATAGACTGCCCATATAACAAACTCTGTATTTTGAGTGGAAATGTTAGGGGGTCGTCTTATACGCCCAGTCGTCTTATACACCGGCAAATACGGTATATCGTTTCTCCCCCTATATGTAATGTGTCATCTTTATGTGACTGATTTAAGAATTTTTGTTGTTATTATCTTTGGTTTTCTTTAAATTAACCATGATGGGGCTCACTCTGATTTTCTTTGGATCTTGATTAAATTTGCTGAGCTTCTTGAATCTGCAATTGTCTTTCACCAAATTTGGGGGAATTTTCAGGTATAACTGCTTCAAATATTTTTTGTGCCCTGCTCTCCCTCTCTTCTCTTTGTAGGGCTCAAATTACATGCATGTTAGGATGTTTGATAATGTCCCACAGACCAATCTCCTTTCTCCCTGTTCTCCAGACTTTATACCTGTATTGATCCATCGTCAACTTCACCGACTTTCTTTGTGTCATCTAATTGTTAAGCCCATACAGTTAATTTTTTATTTTGTACTATATTTTTCAGTTTTAGGTTTTCTATTTTATTGTTTATAGTTTCTATGAAGCATATTTTTGTTTATTACACATGTAATAATATGGTTGGATAATGGTTAAAATGTTTATTTTAAAATCCTTGTCTGATAATTCCAATGTCTGGGTCATTTGGGGGTCAGATTTCATTAAATCTTTTCTCTTTGGTTTGTGTCATTTTTCTTCCTCCTTTGCATGTTTAGTAAGTTTGCCTTGTATGTCTGGTAATCTTGACCATTGTGAATGATATATTTTAAAGATACTGGATTATGTTATATTCCTCCAAAGAATGTTGATTCTTATGGTTTAAGCTGGCAGTTAACTTGGTTAGAATTGAGTCCCAATTTTGTCCTCCCTGTGGTGGGCAGCGGCTATAATATATGTTCACTTCCTTTGGCCTCAGCTGAACTGGTTGGAGTCTTCCCTGTGCATACGTAGCTCAAGAGTCATTCAGAAATTGGAACAGAGTTTGTACACAAAATTTTGCATATAGTTCTCTGGCTGTCTCCTGTGTTGTTTCGCTTCCCCAAAGTATGTCTTCTCATTCTACAAGCCTGTAAGACTGTTGATTCCTCTCAAAGTTTTAATTGTATAATGTGGCCTGGACGGGGACCTGCTGTTCTGGAAAAAAAACAAAAACCTTATTAGTGTCATTTCCTTTTTCCAAGTACCCACTGCCTCCTAGATTCTGTCTGCCTTTGGTTTCTCTCCAGTGTCTTCAGTAATTGATCTTTATATTTTGTCCAGAGTTCATGGTTGTTACCTGTGATACGGTGAAGGCAAGCAGGACACGATGTTAAAAGCAACACCTCAGCTCAGGACCACTAGGCAAGGTGACCACAACTGGGCTAACTATACACAAGGGCTCATCTGGTCTAAGATTCCTTCTCTCTAAAGCTCAGGCTACCAGACACACTGTAGCTTGCACGTAATCTTCTCAACTAAACTGGCAGCACACAAGCAACTGGCTTCCCAACTGAGACCCCTACCTCCAGAACTGTTCATCCAAAGTCCACTTTCTATACTGCCCTGAAGATGACCTATGTAAAAACAAATCATCGTTTGTCACTTCCCTGCTTACGAATTCTTCCGTGGCTCTTGATTTACCAAGAGAAGAAAACCCACATTTCTTAGCAGGGCTTTTAAAATCATATGAGACTTGAAATGTGAACCTTCTGCCTCCTCTATGATCATTTTCTCAGTGCTTTCTTGACTGCATTTCCACCGAGCACACTCTGATCTAAGGACAATCAGCTCTTGCTGATTCATGAAAGTCACTTGCATTTTTTATAGCTCTATGTACTTGCACTTAACATCATCTTGGCCTAAGTGATTTTTCTCTTTAGTCATTCGACAATATATTCTATAATTTTATGATAGACATAATATATTATAGACAGTATATTATGTCTATTTGACATTATAATAGAGATCTGTATTTTATGTCTTACTATTAATATTATTACGTGTCTTCCACATTAAAATATGAGGTCACAGAAACTTGGTTTTGTTCGCAATGGTATATCCACTATTCAGAATAGAGCCTGGTCCAGAACAGCCCCTTCGATAAATACTTGTTGGGTGAATATTGTTGTTATTGGCTATAATTTGCACTCGCTTCTTGCCCGAGTTGGCCTGGCAAAGCCGGGCTGAGAACCCAGCTCAGTGTTCTTTCCCTTGGAACTTCCCTTCAGTGACACGGAGTGAATATCAAGCTTCATCCATCGTTCCAGGAAGCCCATCCTCCTTCTCCGCCTGTCTCTGTGTTCACCACGGCACCGTGGTGTTGAAGCGGCATTACTCAAGCACTGACATGTAATCTCATCCCTTGTGGGGACACAAGCCTTCGTTCTCTCCCGAATGGCTCCCTGTGGCTTGGCACCCCTTTGGAGAAAAGCTCTTTTGTTTCTATCAAGCCCATAGATAAGGCCTAAGGCAGACTTGATTATACCAAATTCTGGCTACATCACACTTATAATTAAGTCTGATCTTTTTAGCATCTTGGGAAAACTGATAACGGCTTATTAATTATTCTAACAGTCTTAAGTATGAATTGGGGAATTACAGGGGAAAAAAACACACACCTGCTAGTTGGTTTTAGGGCCCCAAATCAAAGTATTCTTTCGCATTTATTATTTTCTCATGTCTACAAGCCTCCTCGGGATTAAAATGTCAGGCTTTTCTTTTCTGTTTTTTTGGTATTGAATTTGTGGTTAAATCTCAATCCATGACTTTAGGATTAATTAAGTATACCCACTCATTCAGTAAACAAGCACTATCATAGCATTTGGAGAACAAGCTCTTTTCAACCCCAATCCACAAAGAATTAGAGTGAATAACATAGTGAGAGGTAAATTAACTCAAAGCACAAATGGTCGCGGAATATCATTTCAATGCATATCATTTAGGAAACAGTACTTCTAAGTGCTGAAGTTGTGTTGAAAATCTGTCAAGTCTGTAGTTACATTATTATCATCATAAAGGAAGGTGAGACTTCACCTGCCTGTGGTCTCTTCTGAAATCTCCTTTTAAGAAATGAAAAGAGAGGGGTGGGGGGAACTTGAAAACTGAAGGAACAACCCTTACCCTGTTCATCTATTTTCTACCTCTTGGTAAGCCCCAGAAACTTGGATTGCGTTTTGCTCACCTCCCTCAAGGTGATAGAGAGATGTTCCCAAGAGAACAAATGCACGGTCACCTCCTTGGTCTCTGGCAATATAAGAGATTTAAAAAATATGTGTATACATGTGCTTGTGCACACAACAATGCACATATAAATCATGAGCTTGCCCTGAAATGAAATACTGAGGTCATGTGAGCACATTTCAGGCTTTAACTTAGACACTTAGGCTGCGTGCCCAGCTATGACACATAGCCCGTGTTTATAAAGTCAATTTCATTTCAGTTGTTAGTATCAGTTACCATCATTCCAGATTTAAAACCACCAGCCCAGGCCTTTCTCGGAGTCCTTGCAGCCTTTAGTAGCTGTAGCAGGCATTTGGCACTTGGATGCACACGCCCTCATGTTGTTCCTGGACCATCTACTTAAACAGGCCTTTTCTCTTCATTTTATTACAAATTCTTGAATCCAGGGATCGTGTCTGATATTTCTCAGAATCGTTAATGTCTAGTCCAGAAGTCTGTCCCAGCCAATGCGCCAACAAAGTTGTTGATTGATTCAAAATGCATTTTCAATGTTATGAAAAATATTTTTAGAGTAAAGGAAATATTCACTTTTGGGTTTGGAAAACGAGATGGGTATCTTCTTTTTATATTAAAATAAAAAACAAGTGGAAATGGGGTGACATCCTAAGGGCAACAAATTTCCACCTCAGCACATGTCATTTCAACATAAAATCTGAACCCAGCTTCATGAGAAAACTAAGAGACAAATCAGAGACAATATGAAAAACTGACAAATTTCCACTTCTTCAAAATTTGTTTCCACCATAATCAATGGAAAAAAACAGTTTGAGAGGAGGCATGCGTGTTTTCTCTCATCCCCGTTCCCTCCCCCGTTGCCCCTTCTGAAACTGAGTCAGACCAGGCCCTATTTCCAGTTAGAAGTTGGTACTGGAGCCAAGCAGCTGTTCAGGGGTGTCCAAGTGCAAGCAAATGGCGCTGATGGAGTTAACGGCATGACTCACTTGGGACATTCACAGCGGGTCAGCTGAAACCGGTCCTTGCTGTAAAGAGAATTTAGTCCCTTTGGGCAAACGCCCAAAAACGAGCTGAGGCTGATAACAGCATGGTGCCTCTTCGTTGCCACTGGTTGATTTGCTGTTCTCAGTTTTCAGAATTTTTTTAAAGGTGGATTTTTTTTTTTCAAACACAGTCATGAACAGTGATGGGGAGAACAGGCTGAGCAGCTGTTGGCTGTTTGAAATAACAGAGGGGAGGCTGGGTTTCTGGAAACGCTCAACGCGAGCTGTCTTACAAGCTTTGATGATGACTTTCACATATAAAATGATGGGTCAGAAGCAGGAAGCTGAGGGCTGTCCGTGCCAGGAAGCCCAGCTTGGCAAATGTAAGACGTGGGGGATTTCAGGGAGATTTCATTCAGCTAGGAACACTTTCCTACCAAATATTATATTTTTACATTGACTCAACTGAGCAACAATAAAAACAAAGCAAAAACTATTCCAATTAAAACTTATGAGAAATAGAGAAATGCTCACATTGTGTGAGCTTTAACATTTTCCTTAACACAGCAGAAGGGAATGTATAAAAATATGATAAAAACTGTTTTGTTTTGCATTCTAAAATATGACATGAAAGACTAATAGGGACATTTTTTGAGAAAAAAACATAATTACCTGCGATGACACAAATTTAACACAAAACCTATTTTTATTTTTGCTTTTATCTCCAAATTGTTTTTTTTTAAAAAAACTCTTTAAAGCAAATACTTTAGATGCATTCCTTACAGGTTGAATTTTTAACAAATGAAGAATCATAATTACTGATATTAATGGTCATTAGACTTAAACTCCACTTCCCTAAAATTCTGGCATGAGATCATGGTTTCCACATTTAGATGTGATCTCATTTTCACTGAACTTATTTGGTAGAAAAATCTGATTTGGTAATTTGTGTTCACCACGATCAAGTTCTTTTTGGTGATTGGACCCGAAAGCTAGTTCTGATAGTTTCAGACCAGGCTGAAGACAGAATAAAAAATGAATTATCTTCCTTTCCCATGTATAAAACCTTTGCATTAAATAGGGCTTGGGAAAATAAATGACTATTTATCAACCACTATAGTTTGCTAGGTACCTTAATGCATGAAACAATTTTAAAGTGCATGGTTTTAAATGCATTAAATGATTTTTTCCAGCTTGGCTCCTTTGAGAATATATATTGTAAGTTAAAAGAATAGCTGTGCTTTGTGTGTTTTTATAGAGGACTGTGGGGGTTGGGATCATAGGGGCAGAGACGGTGTTGGTGTTGCTTGCCCACCATCTACCTCATGGTAGGTGCTTAATAAATGTTGGTCGAATTAATTAATTTTGAACACAGGAACTGGAGGCATGACAAGGAGTGTCATCTTTTCTTGGCAGAGGAATAGATTAGTCATTAGGATGAAGTAGAAAGAAGATGGGATTCAGCATGACTTAAATCAAAATCACCAAAGCCGTTAGAAGGCAAGGCTGGAGGGGGGAGCTGGGAAAAGCGAGAGACAGTTGTATGAATAGCTTTGTGTTGTTCTGGGCTGAACGTATGTCTTCACATGACATCAAAGGCCAACCAAAAATTTCTCGACTGGAAAAATGAAATGGAAATGGGCATCAGGGCACCAGTGGGGGAAAGACAGAAGGGTGCATGTAGTCCCGGTGACCGAAACGGATGGGTTTGGAGAATGTATCCCTTTGTTTCTATTGCTCCCGCCCTGTTATGGTTCCCCACCTTGGCGTCTTCGTTTCTCGTCTCTCCCTCGCTTTCTTCTACAATGGGGCTGCCAAAGGAAAATGACTGGTTGAATATTAGAAACTCTTTGGCATTGTCACAAGGGTGTGTATTTTCTGTCCTTTGAGCCTGTTGATCTTTCAGACCCATTTCTGACTATTAACCTGACCACCTTATGATGTGATAGTTACATGGGGAAGGGCATTGCTCTTCTTGGGTGAAAAAGAATTGTTTCATACATATATTTCTTATTTTAAAAAAATCAGTTCTATTTCTCTGTGTATTTACATATATGAAATATGTGTGTTATAGATGAGATATAATATATATACATATGATATGAGATGATCTCTGTATTATCGCTATATATATGTATATGTATATATGGAGAGAGAGAGGGAGAGAAAGAGAGAGAGAGAGAAATAGAACTGATTTTTTAAAAGATAAACTAATGAAATTTTTACCTTATAACTATTCTTTGCATAATTTCATTTTTTCTTTAGGCTTATTTTTAAGTGCTATTACTTGATATGTGCCTTTTAAGTATTTTAATAATTTAATATAAAATGATACCTGTACAAATCACACTGTACTATTTCTTATGATGGAGTAGGCACTGACTAGGTCCTTTTGGTGTTATCAGATTGTTTAGAAATCCAAATTCTATACTAATGTGTAGACAGGATCTCTCTTAGATAGATAGATAGATAGATAGATAGATAGATAGATAGATAGATAGATAGATAGATAGATAGATAGATCTAGCTAGAGAGGTGATAGGAATACACACACATACATGGGCACACACACAATTACTAAAAGCATAAAAAAGTGACGTCACTATAGAGGATATTTATAGGATATCGGTATCTTTACATTGTTTAAAAAGCTGAAATTAGAGGCCTATCGCTCTTTTGTCTTGTTTTATTACCTTATTTTCATCGAAAATGAGACCAGACTCTCCTACAGGAAAATCAGCTTGTCAGATCTATATCAAGGTTCTGAACTCATCTTTATTAGCAGCTTGCTTCCCCATGGCACTTCCTGTGTTTGGTAATGCAAAGAGGAGAACATTGTGTCATTGTGCAGTGACACTCCTTACAAAAACCAGGGAGGATCGAAAGCTGGAACTGGAGTTAATGGGACTTACTAATAGAAGGAAAAAAAAATGTTTTGGGATCACTCCCTAATCTGGAGGGCCTGCTAATTTCGAGGTGTGAGGTCATTCAGACTCCATGGCACACAGCTCCCTCCCAGGCATCTGCCATTTCAAGAATGCCCTGTACTTGGTGTCCAATCTTGTCTCATATGCAATCAGAATAGTAAGTTACTTGTGAGCTGATTGTTGGGATGTTTGGAATATGCTGGAAGAGTTCTCCTTTTCAATTCACCACGCCAATGAAATGATACAATTTACAACCTGAAGAAAGGAGATCATCTAACCTAATTTCAAGTCATTATTTTTGAAACTGTGCTTAGTCCCCAAACGTGGCCTTGCTGCTGTAATGTGTATTTTTAAAGACCTCAAAATGAGTTCGGGGAGAAGAGATCAAAGAGGTTAAACCAAAGCTTAAGGCTACATAGAGTGTCATTTGAGGGTATATGCAATATACTTTGCATTTTCAGTATGGACGAGGTCTTTCCAGCTATTGAGGTTAGCTTCACAGTCTAGAGTTGTCACTTACACCAAATACCAGATTCAACTTTCAACACAGTACCCATGTTGTACCAGGACAGTCCTTCAAGTGAGGTTCTTTCTGCCTTTGTGAAATACTCCTCCAGGTTTCTCTTATAAGGAAAAAGTTAACTTTTTATGAAGATAATCTGATCTATTGATTATTATGATGATTATTTTTATTAGTATTTTTTTAACCAGGAGTGTTTGGAATTAGAGCCTTCCTAAATGTCTGTTCTTAATGCTGGTAAAATCATCTAAAGTCACACAGCTCCAATCTAGAAATCCCCAGAGTTCGGAACCCCACACTGAGAATGCCACCATGCAGGATGAACCAGTGGGGATAGCTGAGCAGAGGTTGTTGCCCCAACGTTTACTCCATCAACTAGAGTCATAAAATTAAGTCCCAGTGGAGGGAAGGGCTTAACTAACCTAGTCAGACTGTTTACATCAACACTACTGGAACCAGAGAAGGTAAACCAGCGGTGGACGCCCTGGCTCGAGCCTCAGCGCTACCATTTATCAGCTGTGATATGTGGCAACACCATCTATGTTTAAATCCTGGCTTTATTTTCTTGGACTGTGGTTCTCAGACAGGGTGACTAGGGGCATCAGAACCACCACAGGACTGTCGGGCTCCATCACCAGAGTTTTGGATTCTGTAGGTCTGGGGTGAGACCCGGGGGGTTGCACTTCCGGTAAGGTCACAGGTGATTCCAATGCTGCCTATCTAGTGACCACACTGTGAGAACCACCAAGATTAAGGGCGACTAACATAATCTTTTTGTTTTTGAGTTTTCTTCTCTGTGACATGGCAACGATCATAACAGACACCTCACAGAGCAGGTTTGAGGTAAAATAACATAATATAGGGGAAGATCTTAGAATACTATGCGTCCTATTGTATGAATTAAGCAATCGTCATGGTCACTGATGATAACAGTAACTGAAAATTCTGTTTTATGCTTATAGACATAAACTAGCTGTACAGGGGCAAAATTCATATCAAGCATCCAATTAAGTGAAACTGTCCAACAATACCGAATATGTAGGCTTAGGGAAACACACTGTGCCTTTTGGCTTTTTAATAAAAGTACTTTGCCATTGTAAAACCTCTTTAAAAACCAAAGACCCTTTGAAAGCTATGGAAATACACTTGGGATTGCGATAGGCCTTCTCTCACAAAGATGCTCGCACACATATGTACATGAACTTGTGTTTGGGCCATGGCTGCTTTGGATACCCAGGTGAGAACTGCTGTAAGAGCTGCCTAACTAAGTGGGAGGAATGGTGGGCCATGCAAGAAACAGTCAGTGATGCCTTTTCTTCATTTTCATCCTTTAAATTGTGCAGGATGATTTCTATTCTCTCTGAAGACTTTCCTTGAAGTGGGCATAATACAAAAGAATCCAGTCCTAGAGGCAAACACAATGTGTTTCAAGGCCAGCTCGGGGCCTTTTAGGTAGCTGCTAGGACCTTTGGCAAGATCCTGACCCTCTCTCGGGCTTAGATTCTTTAACCAAATGAACGGAATATGGTAGATAATGTCTAATCCACTTCCAGAATGGATGGGGCCAATTATCTTAGAAGGTAACCCATTGCGCCGTCATAACAACAGGGTGTTCTTTCTCACCCTTGTTCTGTAATAAGCTTCTCTCACATCACTGCTCAATTATCAGGTGCCCTTTCCCTGTGACTGAACTCACATGAATTCAGATTCCATCAACTCAGTGTGCTGTCTTTGCCATAGATCCCCGATATGTTAACTTTGATGCTTTGCCATTTCTATCTGAGTTCATTGGGGACATCTCGTGTTTATTCTCACCTGCATCATCAGCATATTTTATTTTGTCTCCAGGTCTTTGCACATGTGTTACCCCCACCAGGAACACTTTCCTTCCTCCTTTGCCCCCTTTCTAGCAGCCTACCCGTCCCTTAGCACCCCTCTCTGGACTTCCCAGTCTGGGGTCATGTTCTCCTCTAGCTTACCGTTTAGATTCACTTCCTCTGAGAAGCCAGGATTAGGCTAGTGCTCCCCACACCATGTGACCCCACAGCACTCAAGCCCTGCATTGCATCCTACTGACGCACTGACTTTAGATGGGATGCACATACTCCTGCATCCTAGTTCTCTTACTTACTGACAATGACCTTGAGTGAGTTTCTTTGCTGAACCCCTAGTTCTTAATCCATAGAATGAAGATAGTAGATAGCTACCTCATTGGACTGCTCTGAGGATTCAATAATAAAGTGCACAATATCTGGTTGAGGGGTTGTAAATGGTGGCTTCTGTCATCACCAACTCGTCACAATTGTTAGACAGTCTTTTTAAAATGTAAGGTATCTAAAGTAAACTTTTGGAAAGTCATGGACCACGGTCAAATCATGGTTGAAGCCTTGGATATGATGTTGATCAAAAAGTAGGTTCATGTGCTTTGTGTCAGTAATTCTCAATCCTCTCATGCTTCAAAATCACCTGGGGAGTTAAATCCCGCCCTTTCCCCCAAACCCTGAGAGTTAGTCATCTGGTTTGGGGCAAGGCCTCGACCTCCATGTCTGTAAAGGCTCCCAGATGATTCTCACCGGCAGTGAGGTTGGGAGCCACCACTTAGGGCGGCCTACAATCAGGTGGAACAGGGTCAAAGTATCCTGGGAACAAAGTACCACTGATGGAAGCCATGGTGGTACTTTGAGGGAAGTTGGGATGTGGGGGTGAGAACAGACCACTGTCTTTCCATACACTCCTGTACATGACCACAGCTGGGACCACCAATAAAATATGGGGAAAGGTAACTTGGTCCGAGCTTTTTACTAATAAGAGTTTCCAAGTGGCCATCTCAGCCATAAAAGTATGGCCAATGAGAGGCCAAATGTACGTATGGAGAGAAAGGAGCTGCTCCTCATATGCTCATGTAGCCGAAAGAGCTGAGTGATTGGGCAGGATTAGTGTACAGCTTCCATTCGAGGTTGAAAATTGCAAACCTACAGTGACTTTTTGTTCTGGCATAATTCATGCTAACATGCTGTTTCCGAACATAATGACCCAACAGGTCCAGTGACGTAAGCTGGCTCTAGTTGTCAGTGATAAAACTGAGGCCTCCATTCAGTGGAGAATAGGTGTCTTCTTGTTGGTTATGGCGTTTTTCAGCTGTATCAAATTAGTTAAATATGTTTTATTTGCCTTTGGCACATGACTGAATATTAGAACTGAATCTGTCAAAAGACAGCTCCAATCCACTGTGAATTGGCAGCAGTGTCAAGATACAGGCTTTGGTGCAACATGTGAAGCCTGAGATGGTTATTGTATTTGTATAGAGTGTCCAGAGCTAATGGGAGGTGACAAATACTGTCATAAGTCAGAGATCATTCTCTACATTTGTTCATGAGTGCTAAACAGAATCTGGCATCCTCAGCAGTGAAATAAAATATTACTCTCACAAAAAATGTTTACTCCCCTCACATTCACTCTTCAAGTTATGTACATCCTCACAAATTAAGACTATATATGTAAAGACCAGACATAAGAAGTCAATGTAACAAAAATATATCTTTTAATAAGAGATATAAAATATTTTATAAAATTTTTATTTTAGTTGTGGCAAACAAAGATGACTTCCTTTTACCTACACAGTAATTCTGACACAGTAATTGCTAATAATGGTAAGTCGTATTACACCTAGTCTCTTCAATCTCCTATCATAGATGAGGTTATGATGTAAGTGAATTTGGACCAGGACCGTTCCTCTTGTTGTGCAGCTGTTCCTAGAGAAGAGGCCCTTCAGGAAGTACCATAGCCCGTCCCAATTTCCTGTGGTACAATCACTATCAAGCCTGGCAGTCAAGACTCATAAAACGAAGACGGTGAATGAATTCTTGCACCCACCAAGTACAGGATATACCTGACCAGGACCCAGAGGTTCTAGGCGTCCTGGAGATCAGGATGCAAAACAGTAGGACAAACACGAGACTCAGTGGTGAACAGGAAAGTGTCTCAGAAAGGAGAGTATTTAGACCTACTGTGCACCTCTGTGGCTTAGAAGTTGAGCATTTTCCATGAACCGAGATCAGAGCCTAGCCCAGCCTTGCTTGCAGGGTATTTGAGAAAAGAAACTGGTGCTTTGTTTTCTAAAATCCAGGTTTTTGTAGACAGATGAAGTTAAACCCGATTGTCCCTTAATCACTGGATAACCACATGGTTCTGTCCCCTGGCCTCTGATCTTTTTATTCTGCATATTTTTCCTGGGTGACCTCATCGCAGACCTTGAACTCACCTCCCTTTTGAGGGCTTAAAGCCCTTCCTCCTTCCAGCCCAGGATTTGGAGGTCTCATCATCACCCGATGTTTCTAAAACAGGCTTTGTTCCAGTCACCCTGTGCCCTCTCTTGTCCTGCTGGCCCTTCCTTCCTCCACACACGCCACACTGCTGCCTGCTGCACACTCCCTGCCTACGGGTGCTTTTCCCCGGACGTTCTCACATGTCACCGCTACAGTGAGCCCTGTCTGGACCACCCTGTCTCACAGCTCGGCATCTCCCCGCGCAGTCCCCAGCAGTCCTGCTCCCACACACCTTGCTTTGCATTTCCTTCGTGCCATGGTTTAGTAGGCTGAATAATGCGCCCTGTTGAAAAAAATAAGATATTTGGATATTTGTGTCTGTTTCACTAGAATCTGTGAATATGTTACCCTCTATAGCAAGGACTGCAGATACGATTAAATTAAGGATTTTGAGATGGAGAGATTATCCTGGATTATTTTGGTGGGCCCTTAATGTAATCACAAGTATCCTTATGAGAGGGAAGCAGGTATAGGATGAGAAAGCAATGTGACCCTGGGGGTAGAGATGGGAGGGATATGGCCACAGCCAAGGAACAACGCGGGGTGCCACCAGGGGCTGGAAGAGGCAGGAATGAATTCTCCCTCAGAGCTTCCAGAGGGCGCACGACCCTGCTGACACCTTGATTTTGGCCCAGTGATACTGATTTTGCACTTCTGGCCCCAGCACTGTGGGAAAATACATTTCTGTTGTTTTATGCCATCCAGTTCATGGCAATTTTGTTACAGCAGCCAGAGGTAACTAATACACATAGTTACAATTACTCCTCTCACACTAAAAATTGCTTCTCCGCTATGTTTATGGTGTATATTATTAGTCTCTCTTCACTAAAATAAAACTCCATGAGGTACAGAGTTTTGGCTGTGTAGTTCCTGAAGTACCTCAAGTGCCTAGAACAGTTACCTGCACATAATGGGCACTAAGACATTTATTGGGTGAATGGTGACTGAGGTGTCTCCATCTGCCCACATCCACCTATCTTCCCAACACCCCACGAACCTGTTTTCTCCTAAATGCCATCCACATCTCCTCATGCTTCTCAAATCCTCCCTGTCCCTCGTCCCCTACATCCAACCAGTGGCCACATCCTGTCCACTCTACCTCTTAGCTGCCTCTCATTTCTCTCCGCCTCTAATCAAAGTCCTCAGCCATGGCCTTGGTTCAGTCTCTTATCATTTATCTCCTGGAGTGAAACAGACTCTTAGCCATTCATGGTTACCTCCACCCTCAGTGCCTGCTGCCAGGTCCCTCATTCTGACTGCTGCTCACCTCCCCAGCACCCCCGACCCTGCACAGAATGTAGACGCATTCCTGCTGGACTGGGTGCCAGAGAATCCCTGCACCCTTACCCTTCCTCCCTCATGAGTTTTCAGGGCACACGCTGTTCCCTGTGTCCACCTGTGGGCTCTGGCATCCGGGGGCCCCTGGTGCCAATGCCTGCACTGTGGCTTCCTCGGCTAGCACATGAGTGCAATGATATTCCCTCTATCAGAAGTTTGCTGTGAGCCTTAAATAAACCAATGTGAGTGGGGTCGATTGATAACAAAATGTTCCCAATTTTCCACCCTTCCTGTGTCCATGTCCCTTTGCAATGTGCCGTACAGCTCCTCCCATCAAGAAGCGGTGTGTAGGGCCGGCTGAGTGGCTCAGTTTGTTAAGAGCTCACTTAAGAGCACGAGCTCTGAGCAACAGCGGTTCGATTCCTGGCCCGAGCTGAGCTGCTGCTGAGCTGCCAACAGGTGGCAGGATGGCTCAGCTAAAAAAAAAAAAAAACAGTGGTGTGTATGTTTTCTTGACTCTTGTCCTCTTAGTCTCCCTTGATTTACGGGGTCTTGCTTTGTCCAGTGGAAAACAACAGAAGTAGTACCATGCCAGTTTGCTGTCTCTCAAGGAACCCTGCCACCTCCTTGTGAACAGGCCTGGGCTAGCATGCTGGAGGGTGGGGTCCACATGAGGGAGACTGAGGCAGCCTATATCCTGCCGATCCCCTGACATGTGCAGGAGCCCAGCCTAGATCAGCGGAGCTGCTCACCTGAGTCACAGTTGACCACAGATGCACGATTGAGTCGAGCCCACTCCAGGAGAACCATCTGGATGACCCAGACTGGTGAGCAGAAACAGCTGCCTGTTATTTTAAGCCATTAAGGTTTAGAGTATTATGCAGCAATAGCTAACTGACACGCGGGCAAAGAGCAAATGTTCCCGATCGTTATTAATCCATAGTAAGATAGAGTGTTATCATTCCAGCAAGCATTTCACATCTCTTTCAAAAGGGACTATCACTTTGAGTCCCATGGCACTGTGTGCATAACTTGCCCCCTGTCCCATCTCTGTTGTTTCACTTATCACCTTGGCATTGGTACTATTTGTATATTATTTGATTGCAAAGCAGTGTGCTGTAATGCTCAGTGGCACAGGCTCTGGAGCCAGGCTGTGTGGGATTATATCCTGACTCCACCATTTATTAGCAAATGACCTTGGCAGGCCTTTCATCTCTCTGTGTTTCAGTTTTCTCATTAGTAAGATGGGGATAATACACTATTACTACTTCCTAGAATTGCTGAAGAATCAATTAAATTAATGTCTAGAAACTTCCAGGTATGTACCTTTTTTTTTCAGTGAATGGAGAAAGAGGAAGAATGTGGCTCCTCCAATAAAACAGTTGACTTCTCAGAAGAAGGCTTCCTGTCCTCATCTCTGTGTTGCTAAATTTAACATAGAATCTAGCACCCAGTAGGTTCTGAAAAAAAAACAGTGAACATCTGTCTTGAATAAATGACTACATACATTTAAGCCAGCTCCAGCTTGTCAAGAAGGGTGTGAGATTTTCTGTTTGTTTTGTCTCATTTTTTTTTAAACACTTAAGGAGAAACTCACTGAAGAATGGTTGCTGAATTGCTGAAAGTTCTTGTTATAGGTGGAGATCAGTTTTCTATTGCTGCTGGAACAAATTACTATAAACTTAGTGGCTTAAAACAGCTCCAAGTTGTTGTCGTACAGTTCTGCAGGTCAGAAGTCCAATGCAGGGCCTCCTGGCTAAAGTTAGGGTGTCAGCGGGGCCGCACGCCCTTCAGAGGCTCTAGGGGAGAGTCCTCATGCCCAGCAGCATTGCATCTCTCTGGCTATTCCCCTATATCACCTCTCCCTCCTCTCACAAATAGAAATAAATAAGAATAATATCAGCAAGCACTCATGAGGTATTTATTACATGCCAGGCACAGTTGTAAACGTTCTCATGCCAAATATCAATTTGTGTAAACTTTGCAATAATCCTATTAGAAAGGTTCCATTTTACAGAGGAGGAAACCAAGGCATGGGGAGATGCAGTGGTTTTTCTGAGGTCAGACAGCTAATAAAAGGCAGAGACCCTGAGTTTCTACTCTGTGCTTTTAACCCCAACGCTGCCCATATTTCCTTACAGTTCTGATTTGTCAGAACAGCCTGCATCATTCTCCCAAACGACCTTGCAGTCAGTAAATATAATTGTTTAGGATTGGAGGAGGGTAAGAAAGGATTCTAGTTTTTCCTGCCCAATTAAGTGAGAGAGATGTACAGGAGTCAGAGCCATGGAGATGAAAGTGTAACATCGTTCATCACTGATGGGCAAAAGCTAGGCTGAAGGTTGTTGTTGTGACAACTTAATGCTGTGCCCCAGAGTTGGGTTTACCTGCCCACCAGGGAGGGCATGGGGCAGCTGGGGACAGGCCTGCCCTGCTGGGCTAAGTTGATGACAAGGCAGAGGGCAGGCAGACCCCAGAGAGCAAAGACAGGCCGAGGATCAGTCGTGCCTGCCCAACCTCCATCTCCCCCATCTCCCAACCTCACCCACTAAATCTGTAAGGGGTTAGAAGAGACATTTAGCATGGAGATTTTGGGACGTCTGTCTGTATGAAAACAACTAGAAGTGTCCTCCCAACAATTACAAATTAAAACTTACTAAATACAGTTTTAATCATAAAAGCCCACCTAGGTGGATTATATATCAAGGTTCTAGGAGACATTTTCGTTAAATGCATTGCTAAATGCATTTGTAAGCCATTCTTCTGAAAAGATACAAAATCGGTTATATTCTATTTCAAAACGCTTCATTGTACCTTTTTCCAAAGGATCATTTAGAAATTTTAAGAAAAACCTGTTCTTTTCAGTAAATATAACTATGCTGGTTGGTTCAAGGCACCGTCCCGAAAATTTGACTCTAGCTGATTTCTTTTCGGCCCACGGTATTGTCTGTGTTCCCAGGGCCAAGCAGTAACTGATGCATATTTATGTTCTTAATAAATGTTGGAATTTCAAATGACTGCTGAGGAGGGCTGCCGAGTGCCAGAAAATTACATAAGCCGAAGATGACACTTTCCCATTCTTTGAGAGTGAAGGGCTCAGTCAGAAGTTGGGAAACTTAGCTGCTGCTGAGAATCACTCCTTGCTTTTTAATTAGCGAGGAAGCCTGGGGCTCAGCCCAGACTCACCGAATAATCAGAATCTCAGGAGGCAGGGCCTATGAATCCGTCATTTTAAACACTCCTACAAATCAAAGGAAATACATTAAGAATAAAGATACTAAGGTAAAATTCAACACATTTTGAAAAAAGTTTGTAGATTTCAAAGAAAACTAACCAAGATTAAAATAGCCTAAAGCGGTTTATCGAAACCTAAAGCAAGAAAGGCAAATGAAATAAAATCTCAGGGGGTGCCAGGGACAGAGGTCCCCACAGAGGCCCAGATGTGAGTTTTTACCCAGGCCCATCCACACTAGGAGCTGCCGGCCTGCGGGAAGGAGCCCACCGTCAAGTGCAAGTCAGAAAAGGGACATGTGCAGCCGATTCTCCTGCCAGGCCACTCACGGGCAAAGTCCTATGGCAAGATGCCACCCAGGTACCTCTTTTGAAACTCCTGTCACCCCGAAGCATCTATTATCTGCTCTTCGATGTCCAGCCTTGTCCTAGGAAGAGTATGGACACACAGGAGCTCCTGTCATTCATGTTTGTACCCTAAGTGGAGGGTTCCAGGGTGCAGGCCAGGAACTAAGCATCGGGGATGCCAAGCTATAGACCTGGTTCTTCCAGAACTCAAAATTCAGGGAATGATTTTATCGAACTGGAGAGGAAAAGATAGGTCCTTCAAAGCCACCTGTGAACAAACACGTAGGTGCCAACATGCAGTGAGTGAATTTTGTACTTGCCAACAAGTGGAAAAGGGATATTTCATTAATCAAGATATTCCATAATGACCGCATATGAATTACCAATTAACAGAGAATTAGAATACAATGCAGTTGTTCCAGGAGCATAAGTTAGTCTTTTGATGAATCAGAGGCATATACGCTTCTAATCCATCAATAAAACAATCATTAGAGTTACAGCAGTGAAGCTCTGATAAGCATGTTCATTATTTAACATATCAACCTAATTCATTAATGTATTAATCTAATTAGCAGACTGGCAAAACATACTTTATCAGCATCTGATCTACAGGGTGCATATTCTCACCATATGCTGTTAGATACATTGCATAAGGTATTTTAAACCAATGCATCAATGAATAAATTGAATCCTGCCTCCAGTGGAGTATGACAAGGTAAAGAATGAACCTCAACTGAACCCAGCCAGTGCTGGGAGGGGACTGAGAAGGAGGAAGGATGTTTGGAGAATCACAGGGGAACAGTCCCTCGATACCGATCTTATTTTCCCAAACCCAAATGCCAGCCTTCCCATGTGACTGACTCACTGGCGCTCTGAGCTAAGCAAGAACAAGTTTTTTGAGTTGCATGGTTGGCACATGGTGTACCCCAGGTGAGCCCTTTGACAACATGCAGAAAGACAGAAAGTATCTCCAGAGTTCTGAACAATTATTTATTGCTCACATGAATCTCGTTTCGGCCCATATCCCTCGGTTCAACCCAAGGCAGAACAGCCAGAATCTTACATGCCCGACAGTGGAAACACACCCTGAGTCAGCTAATTATTGCGTGCTGTTGTAGCAAATAGCACACCCAGACTAAATTAGGTAAGGTAGGAGCTACCCACCTGTTTTTTGCCCAAACTAGGAACCAGAATCTATTTTCCTCAAAATGAAAATATCTTCACTGTTTTTTTCGGATTGTAAAAATAATACTGTGACTTATAAAATCCCAAATGATACATCGACTATATAGCAGGAAAATCTCCTGAGACATCGCTACTCAGAGATGAGCACAGTTAAAATTTGGTAAACATCTGTCTAGATACATCTCTATGCATACGTAATTTTATGTAAATGAAGTCACATCATTCATTAACTTGCTTTGTTACTTAACAATATTGTAGTCATCTTTGTATGTTAATATGTACACATTTATGCCATAGTTTTTAATAACTTCCTGGTTAAATGTATACACATTTTAAGAAAGAAAAAAAACCATATGACAATTGTAATACTCAATATATATCAATAACAAAAGATGAATACAAGTCACATGTTTACATTTTTTTGGCACCCCCGGTATTTTGTGGCTGCACCAAAACTTTATTAACTATTCCCCAATTAGTAAATGTAAAAATTGTCTTCAGTGTTATTAACAATTTTTCCATAACCATCCTTATATGTACATCTTTATGAATGTATCTCCTTTTCTCCTTAGGATCAGTTCTTATCAGTGGACTTACTGGGTCAAAGGGCACACACATTTTTAAGGCTTTGGTTCCTATTGTCAAACTGCCCTTTTCCAGACGGCTCATCCCAGCTGACTCCTCCACTAGCCGTGATTGAAAAACACAAGAACATTATTTTTAGTAATCAGGCACAGTCCCCCTAACTCAGGTATTATTTTAACAAACCAAGATTTAATGCCAGCCTTCATGAAACTAACAAATTGCTTTGTTGAGGCTGACTGGATCTGAACTCTGGGATGAAATCTCCCTCCCCTTTGCCATTTATAAGGAGCATGGAGGCCGGAGGGGTGGGTGTCCAGCTTGTCCTCACTGAGATTCTGGCCAAGAGAAGAGAAGACCGTCCTGTGGAGCTTGCCTGCTCCGCCCTGGGGAACTCGATTCTTGGTCCCAGTTCCTCTTTCTGGTCATGGGTGGTCCCCCATCTTTCCATGTTGGGGCCTCTTTAGTACAGCAGCTCTGTCTCTGCTTGCCAGTCGCCTGAGGCCTCTTTCCCGGACATGATCTCCCCACCATTCTGACATCTGCTGTCTTTGTGGCCAGGACAATATGAGAGCTCCTAAAGATGCAATGACAGAAAATGACTTCTTCCTGTTTGAAGTTCCGCACAAACATAGATCTGCCACGTGTACAGAGCTGTGGTTCATCCTTCGCAGTCGTGTATATTCATCATGTATGTAACATCGGGACTCCTTATTGGACATCTCCTACACCTACATTTTACTCCAGCCATTTACTCATTTGCTGCAGGAACTGTCAGCACATGGCTATGACCTGGTAGCTTCTCACCTCGGCTGAACTGATTATCTCTTGCTTCCTGGGTTTACTTTAAAGGTACCCTTGGATGGGCATTTTCTTCTTCCATTTCCCTCTGTCCACTCTCCCATTTCTGTTTCTTGGAATCTTTTCCCAAAATAAACTACGTATAAGCCCCTGTCTCAGGCTCTGTTTTCTGGAAGAACCAAAGCTAAGATATTGTCCAACATACTACCATGAAGTGAAGTGCTTAAATTAGTAGCAAACATCTCCCTCTAATGAACCATTGATGTAAAATGCACCAAGCAGCTCTTCTTAAAGCAGAAAGTTGGCATTGACTTAGAGCTCTAGAGATAAAAGCCCAAGGCTCTACTGAGAAACCCAATGGCAGAATTGGACCAACAATTATAATTCAATTTCAAGAAAAAAGAGATAAAATGACACACCCCGAAATTGTTTCAGTGGCCTTGTTCTAAAGAACTTAGTTCTAGAATATATAATAGAGGGCCTCATTATCTATACATACGTAATTACTAATTTTCAGTTAGCTGCCTTGGCTAAGTAAATTAGAATCCTTAATGCTTTTTAAGAAAGTAAAATTATATTAAAAGGTTTTTGTTTATACTCTTCATTTCAAGACACTATCCAAAACAAAACAAGTTTTGGTTTCTTTTCTTTTCTTTTTTTTTTTGTAGACAAGGATGTATCATCTTGAATTAAAAGGCTCCAAAAATGCAAATGAAAATATTTAACATACAAATGGAAATATTTATTTCCTCAACAAGTTGTCACTGTGCTATTCAAAAAAAAAAAAAAAGACTTCCCATTAACAAAACATAACCTAACTTTCTATGACAAATTCTACTGACTCTACTATTCAAAGATTAGGGGGAAAAACCCCAAAAATACACTGATGTATTCATGACTATTTTTTTTCTGTTCTGTGATCATTTTTTTAAAGTCCTATTTATAGGCTCCAGGCAATTCTTTTCCCCTCCAGTTTTAATGTCATTCTTAATAATTGCCAGCTCCATCCATATTAAATATCTAAAAACTCTTCAATCAAAAAACTTTCTAGAAGTCTCTGGAATAGGCAAATCATAGAGTCAGAAAACAGATTAGAGGTTGGCAGCGACTGGGGGCCTGGAGGAATTGGGAGGAATTGTTAGTGGGGCAGGGGTTTCCTTTGGGGATGATGAAAATATTCTAAAATACTAAAACCAGTGAATATACTAAAACCACTGAAGTGTCCACTTTGAAAGGGTGAATGTATGTGAATCATATCTCAAAAAATTAAAACTTAAAGAACTTTCTAGAAGTCATTGATATTTTTCCCCGGGGGAGATATTTTCGAGCGCTTCTGTTCATTCTTTTGATTCTGCTCTTTCTGCTGGAGAAGGGAGAATCCACAGAAGGCTCTCACTGAGTTCCCCCGTGGCCACGGGCAGCCCTGCCCCTTTGCTGTGTTTGTTATGTTACAGGAGGGCAATGCGTGCTTTTGACCCCAAGTCGGAAGTTTAACCCCTGTGATCCACCCAGTTGGATACCTCCATGGCACACTGCACGTTTTATCAGTCTGACTACCAGGAAGCTTGACCACATTACTTTCCTCATCCCTACTGTTGATTTTGTGCTGTCGCAAATGGCGGGGCTGCAAAGAGGACAGCAGTTACAGCCGCTGGGACCTAATCCCTCCCATGAGCCACTGAGCACCAGAGCTACAAGTTAATAGTCAGCAGAGGAGTCGTGGTGGCTTGGTTTTATTTATTCACAAGGAAGAAAACAATCCCTATTGGCAGCTGAAGAGACAGCCCCTCTGGGGACCAATTATTCTATAATACTGTAGCAGGCTGCTGCCAGCCCCCCAGGGAGCCGCTCCGCTGGGCTTCCCTCATGGAGGCCAGGCTGGTGCTCCAGAAACGAGTTGTTCTTCATGTCAAAACTGCCATTAATGACACAATTAAATAACTGGGGACCACAGAAAAGCTCTTAATTAGGTAAACACAGCTCTCTGAGAAACGATTGCCCAGTTTTAGACCAGCCATTGCTGTCAGATTTCTAGAAGATGCACATGCTGTGGATAAATGAAGAAGCATTTTAAGGACCCCATTTCTGTCTGATTATTTCTTATTATTTAGTCATAGAGGATAGTTACTGTTTTATTAGAAATAATGTGCACTGCTTCCATTTTTGGAATATATACCTTTAGTTTTGAAAAAGGAAAAGGATCACATGGGGAGGAAAGAATTGCTACATAGTCTCTCAGGTACAAAACGATTTGACTGTACATGACCATCCTTTGAATTCTCCAAACAATTGGTGCGATCTTACATTGACCAAACTAAATCCTCACACATTTAGATTACTTCCTGTTCAGAACCTCCCCCTCCTCTCACCCCACTATCTGCTTCAATATTTGTTTTCCTCATCATATTTGGATTGTTTTTATTATCAGATTATACTTCAGGGCTGTTGAAGATATGTGGCAAACTTTTTTTTCCCCCACC
Source organism: Hipposideros armiger (assembly GCF_001890085.2). Classification (NCBI taxonomy): domain Eukaryota; kingdom Metazoa; phylum Chordata; class Mammalia; order Chiroptera; family Hipposideridae; genus Hipposideros; species Hipposideros armiger. The sequence continues at coordinate 681,098 of NW_017731635.1, read as the reverse complement.
ATCTATTGGGTATATTTTTATGAGCTCCGTTTTCACCAGGAAGCTTGAAGGGCCACATCCCACTGGCAGGTTGGAACAGGAAGATCATACGTGATTTTACAGAGCACTCCTCCCTTACACTCCCTTTCTCTCACATTGTTTGGATCTTGGTGTTCTTTCACAATGATATGAACACCATGGTCTCACTTGAAGGAACTGGGTCAATGCTTCTTAAGGACCCCGCTGGTTGTCAATGATGTTTTCTTTCTTTGAAAAACAAACTTGGAAGTCCAGTTAGTTTATCTTTCTGTATTACAAAATGACCAACTAAAGCAGTTTTCTCCTAATTATTTATTGGCCCAGCCATTTACTACTCCCAAATATTTATTGTTATGTAATAATATGTATGGGAATAATACACACGTAAGTTTTCATCTTTTTTATCATCTCTATTCCTATGTCAGATTACCTGAATCTCTCTCCTAAAATTGAAGTCCAGATGGTCATATAGCACATGTGGAAACATCAGCACAATTAGATAGCTTGTGGATGGGAAAATAGGTGGTGAAGACCATATTTATTAAGAGGTAAAGACATTTGAGTGGCCATTTTACCAAGATTCTTATTGTACACTTCTCAACTGCATGCTTTGTACTAGGTTTTTGTGCTTTTTTATTAACCTGATCTTCTATCTATAAAGTTAAGATCATTGGTGGATGAGAGAAAGATCTTTGTTTCCCACTGGCTTGTGAACCTCACTGTACTTCCCCTCTAATGTTCCTGCCATCTGGCCAGCTCCTACAGACCCCCTTTCCCATCACCACCCTCTTCCATTACAGTGCAAATCTCTTCTACCACCCAGCTGGCTCAACTGATAACTATCTGTATTCACAATCACCTACCAGTTCAGCTACCACCCCTTTGGTTCGTGCCCTTTGTCCCCAGTGGGGCCGCCAATATCTTCCCCTTTCTGCTTCATTTCGTTTTTCCCACTTGATACTTCTAAGCCCTGTTCAGCTGATGTTCTGTGGTCAGACACTTCAACTTTGCTCTCACGCTCAACCCAGAGCCTCAAGGCCCCTTTGACCTACACTGGGGCCTGCTGAGCTGACCACAATCCCAGATCACTCCCAAAGTTGGCTTTTCAGTTCTTGATTTGGGACTTCAGAGTGTCACTGAAGAAAATCACAGGCATTTGCAGATCTGTGGTGCAATCTTGGTTCCAATCCATAAATCTTTCATTTCTTTAGGCTGTGGAGCTTAGATATGTTCCCCAAAGAAGCTCTATCATGTTTTCCCTCTTTTGAACCCCCAATCTTAATACTACCTCTTATCTTTTGCTCATTTAACAAATGGGTTTTGACTAGCTCCCTCTACTCATGCTCTGAATGATTAGGTAGATGCTGAAGGTACGAGAATAAAGAGACCAGGTCCTGCTCCCCACTTCAAAGAGTTTATAGTCTAGTGGTGGTAGGTTGTGGAGAGGTCAGGTTCGTACATTGACCATGTGAGAGAGGAACCTGACAGAGTGTAAGGAAGGGAAAACAGCGTGAGATTTGGGACCAGAAAAGGATTCAGTGGGTCATTTCACCGTCTTTACTTGATGAAATCAACAGCATCCAACATGAGTTTCTTTAGCTAATTTCCTCCAAGCATCAAAGAATTTCACTTTCTGATTCCATCTTTAATTACATTTCAGCCTCAGAGAAAATCATTCTTTATAGAATATGAAATCTCTCTTATCCCACCGGCTTTTTCCCTTTGCTTGCAAAACTACACAGGTGTCCTCAATAATGACTAAATTCTGCTGCTCACCTTTACAACAACCCGCTTTCTCTACCAAGTTTCTAGAATCTTTCTCCAGTTCTTCACCCCATTTACCTCTTTTTCTATATTTTAAATGAATATTAAATCTTTCATATGTGCAAAAGAAATAAAGAATGGTACAATAAAATATAGCTTATTGATTAATTAATAAAATTAATTAATTCATAAAATAGTATAATACTTTTATGCTTACTATCCAGTAAAGTGTTAGAAATTAAGCATTACCCAGTCAGTTATGTCTCCTGAGACTCTTCTCCCAGGCTCGTGGAAAGAACCACTCTGCATTTGGCGTCTCTCACCCCCATGCATTTATTTATATCTTCGCTACATGCTTAATTTAAAACACAACAAAGTATGAATTTGCATATAAACTCCAAATAAATGGAACCACACCGATGTCTCCTTCAAATTGTTATTTTCACTCAATACTTTGTCTTTTGAGATATAGCCACGTTGATACATTCCTTTTGCTCCTGAATTGTAGTCCATTGTTTTTATGTGCGTGTCCTCACACACACAAATATATATACGTACATATGTCCTGTTTGTAACCCATTCTCCTGGTGTTAGAAATTTAGGTATTTTTGCAATGTTTACAGTATTTGGCCGTGAATATTCTTTGTGTGTCTTCTTGTGCACAAGTGCAGGAGTTTCTCTAGGGTAGAGACTTGGAGTGGAATTTCTGGGTTGTTTGTGTGAATGAACGGAAACAGCAGCGCTATTGCCACCTTGATCACACATCGCCTTGAAAACATGGAACCCACTGTGTGGCTGTAAAAAAGAGAGAAGGAGGGAGGGAGGGAAGGAGAGAGAGAGAGAGAGGGAGAGAGAGAGAGAGAGAGAGAGAGAGACAGAGAGAGAGAGAGAGACAAAAAGAGGAAATATCATGATGGCATAATTATGACAGGACACAAAACACAAATCTTCAAACCTCTGTGTGATAATCACTGCACCTAGCTTCTTCCATAGGTAGGTTGAAAGACATGGAAACCCAAAAGCTAGACTTCAAAATTTGGGTTTCCAGTTAAGATATTTTCCATTTGAAAATACTGCTCATGCATTAGCTTTTTAAATGCCTTTTTCTCATCTCTCTGTCTTTTTTATTTTAACAACCAGAGCAGCCTTTTCTTGTTGACCCAACCAATACAAGCTTGGCCAAATAATTCCGGAAGGTATGTGTGACTCTCATGATTGGGGTCCAAGTTAGTCTAAATTAACCTGCTGTGGCAGTTTGCAAATTCCTTTCCCTACCCTGAGCAGTTTTTTCCTCTGCTCAAGTATGGTAACTAACAACTGTGAGATGGTTCTAAAACCAAAAACCACAATTGCAGTGCTTAAATTTAGGCCATTGCCTTGTGTTGCCAATTTAGAGAAGATGTGGTTAAACCAACAGTCGCTGACATTTCTGATGTTTTGAATTAAAAATAAAAGTCACTTTTTCTTCTATAACAAAATGCATTTGCCATTGACATAAGAATTAAATAACCCATTAATCAAGATATTTCTCACCCGCTTAATAAATTGAACATCTCAACCCAAAGGCCTCATGGGATAGTAATTTGCCAATATTTCATACTTATTCTATTTCAGTGCTTCCAGTAAATATAAAGAAACCTTGTCTATTTTTAAAAATTTGCTGTTTGTGCCTTTATTTGTATAACTGGCATGAAGTTATGACAGTTTCTGTCTGTATTGATGGCACTCTTATCATAGGAGAAAAGTCAAAGCACACTGAGACGACTGGGCAGGAGGAAGATCTCCTATGGAAGATAAACAACACTGATTTATTTTCTTCTTGCTGACACATATACCCCAATGGGCACAGGAAGGTGTCAGCGGGAATGCTGGTACATTGGGTTTTCAGAAGACCTCAGTCTGTGTTTGAAGACACAGGTTCCCTTGCACAACCTAAATCCTATGGGGAGTTTAATGTACTCTGGATTGGGGATTGTAAAGAGACGATATACATATTAGATAATGAGTGATGGAAAATAATAGCAATTGATGTGCAAAAAGGAAAAGGGGATATTTTTAGAGGAAATTCTTGCTTCGTACTAAGGTATATAGTCAAGCAGTTGAGAGAATATTTTTAATAAAGATCTGTAGAGGTCACTTTGCATGTGAGCGGCTTTTTGATTCTGAGTTGATTATTAGGGCTAAATGTATAATTCCTCATGTCAATAGGAGTCATTGTGAAACTGAACCAAAATTTGATTTTGATTTATCAGCATTGGGTTATGGCCAAAAACTCCATTCCTTCTTATTGTGACCTAAATGTCATGTATTAATTTTAAGTCCCCTTTAGCCTGTCTTTATTCTTTCCATGGTGGCAGATGGTACAAATAGCTACATCTCTTGAATAATTAGGAGCAGGTATAACAGAACCTACTGAAGACCTTCTCCATCTCCTATATTGTCAATAACAAATACTGAAATTGGACCTACAAGTGAGATGATAACTCTTCACATTACTTTGCATTTCTGTTTGCTGCTTTTATTTTTCTTATAAAAGATGGCTGACATAGAAGCCTAATATTTATGCATACTCTCAGTGGCACATTTTTCTTAAAAGCTTTAGACAATAGGAGTATATTTTTTTATAGTCCTGGGATGTAATGACTGAAAATAAGAGAGATGAATTGAACAAAAAACCAAACCTAGGTAAGTCATATTTCAGTTTCAGAAGAATACAGAAGCAATAGAGGATTAAATTAAAAGGATATAAGCTAATTAGGAGAGGGTTTGCTTTTAGATTAAATTATTACGGGAGACTTAGTTTCCTTTAATGAAAAACATCATCCTCATTCTTTAAGAGCTGACAGGCTACAGAAGGATTAACAAGTTTAAAAAAAGAGTATAAATGTAAATAAATGGGTAACTTTCTAACCGTCACTGAACCACTTTGAACAGCAATACTGTATAACCCCATGTTCTAAATAGACCTCCGTAGGAAGAGTATTTGGGTAGGAGAAGAATCAATGGCTGATGTTTATGATTCAATACATGCAATTCCCTTTGCGACTGCAAGAGGAGGGTGGCAGCGAAACCTTAGGAAGCAATGACTCTTTGAAGTGGTCTTTGTTTTCCAGACTTAAAACCATCGCCTTGACCTGGTTGAGTCTTTTGAGAAAATGCCTTGAAAACCTTAGATGTACAAGCACCCTGACACCAATGTCTTGACCACTTCCTAACTCAGAAAATTACATTCTGATGATCAATGCTCTCTTCTTGTAGCTCTATTTTAAAAAGATTAATGACTCTGGCTGGAATCTAATTTCCTCTTAAAATTAATGCTGCGAAATTAATGGGCCAGCTGGTCACGTTTCAAAGGGTAAACAAATGGCCATCTTTGTTATGGTCAGGGTCACCTCTCTGATTCCTCAGTGATCTCGCAAGCCATGGGTAAACACAAATGATTGGACTTGTGGGCCGAGAAGCCACCAACAGCAATGAGGGTGCCCCGCAGGAGTAGCTGGAGAACGTAATATGCCCATCATCTTTCGTCCAATCTCTTCAATAGTCTCATTTTTCCAGGAACCTTTAGTGTTGAAGTTGCTATGGGATGGAAGCACACACAGCTTCATGAGCCCCTTTGCTTTCTCAGGATGCATATGTACACACGTACACACACAACCCACTACGAGGCATTAGAGTTCGAGCTGTATTTTCCAAACCTAGCACAGTGCCTACCACACAGTATGTGCTCAATATATGTCTATGGAAGGAAGGGAGGAAGGAAGGAAGGAAGGAAGGAAGGAAGGAAGGAAGGAAGGAAAGAAGAAGGAAGGAAGGAAGGAAGGAAGGGAGGGAGGAATTGTAAGTAAATGTAACAGCATAAATTGGAAAGCCTTTCCTTCTGACTTTCATCTCCCTTTTTACCAGTACCAACCTGAGGATTGTCTTGGTCTCATGTATATGCTTGGAGTTGAATAACCCAGCAATGAGTTTTACACATACTTGTGGGGGCAATGGGGTGCTCTTTATGCATGTCCACACTAGCTGGTGCACAAACAAACATACACCCACTCACACACTCACAGGCACAATAACATGGCTGTCAGGGGCATTTTCTACAAACAGGACAAACACTGATTTCTTCCATTTGAAGGATTGTCCTCATTTGAAACCTCCATGACACTCTGTCGAGGCACATGTCTCATGACCTTTAGCCTTTCTTCATATGTTGTCACTATGTAAGGGTCATACACTTTTGGCGGTGTAATGTATTTGAAACTCCCTGTTCCATATAACAAAATTGTTTTCAGTAATAATCATGATTTTCTTGATTTGCTCTTTGGTTTTAAACCAAATAATTAACATGTATAAGTAAATTAATTTCAATTTTAAAGACACTAATTAAATTCTGCAAAACAGTTCATGTAGGAGCTAATATTTGCACATACCAAGCAAAATTATTGTCTAGCAGTTTGCACTCTGTTTCATTATTTTAAGTTTTATATGTACAAAAATTCTAAATGGATACATAGAACAAAAATATTGGAGTAACTCAAATTCTGTACACTTTACAAGCAGTGCTATCATCATATTTTTTAAATCTATTCTTTAAGGCAAGAATATTATCAGGGTTGGAGAAGAACAGAGCCCAACCAGTGACAAATTTACTTTCAAAACAAATTCATATACTTTAGTTCTCACAACAGACTGTATACCTGGGAGTTGTAGAATTAGCTTCCCTGTAGAACACATGTTTATTAAAGGACAAGTAATAAAAATGTGCAAATTGAAGTTGATATATATATATATATATATATATATATATATGTATGTATAAAATCAAAACTCAACAGTAATTGCAGCAATTGTTTATAACAGACCAGGGGTGGGCAAACTTTCTCTGTAAGTGCCACAGAGTAAATATTTTATTCTTTGCAGTCAGCTGGCCTCTGTCACAACTACTCACCTCAGCCATTACAGCATGAAAAAAAGCATCCATAGATAATACAGGAATGAATGAGCCTGACTGTGTTCCCTTTATTTACAAAAACAGACAGATGGATGGATTTAGCCCATTGGCTATAATTTGCCAAACCGTGACTTATACCAACAAAAGACTTTATCGGGAGGATTATTTTGTCACTGACTTTGTTTAGAATGACTGGCTTTTAGTTTTATTATTGTTTTTAAATTCTCTGCAGAAAATGCAGCCCCTTATTGCCAAAGCTGGGTTGCACCCCACTGCCTGCCCTTGGCACGCCATTGTCTACTTCTAATGATGGTGTAGGTCCTTGGAGGCAAACGATGTCCAGTTCTTTTTGGTGGCCTGAGGGTCTACCACAGGACTTTGTACATTGACTGTGCCTAATAATTATTAATGAAACACATCAACCCAGCTGTAGCTTAGGTTTAAACCAAGCCTTACATATTAATTACTTCCATATAATTTATTCTGTGTATTTCTAGCAGGCTTTTTAAAAAATAAAGTATTATATATACACTAAACATATTCATAAATTTCTTCCTCCCACTAGGCAAACTTCTCTGAATAGTCCTCAAACACAGGTCTGTATTTCTCACAAATACTATATATTTATATACTTATGGGTCACTTTGTTTCAATGAATGGATTTAAAATATCCAATCTCTTATCTTCTTTTGCTTTTACGTTGTCTTTTACAAGACTCATAGCCTCCCAACCTATTCCTTTCTTATTTGCAAACCTAATGGCTTCAGCATTTCTGCAGCTGCTACTGCAATTGTTTCATGCCCAGTTAGATGCCTTTGTTCTTTCTTCTTTATCTGCCCCACAGACTCATTCTCTGTGGCCAGAGCTTGCCCATCCTTTGGTTTTTTAACTTTTGCCAACTGTCTCGAAGTCTTTGGCTATGGCACATTAAGAGAACAGGTGTTGCTGTGTCACCGTCTCGTCACCCTCCATGTCCCCATCATGGGCAGGTGCTGCTTCTCTGAAAACAGACACCTGTTGGCTTTCGCCATCAGCTTCTTTTGTGAAATGTCCAGATGACATCTCCATTTGCTCTTAAATCTCCCCTTTTCTGAAGGCTCTTACTTTCTTTTCCTCGGACGTGTTTCCTCTGGTCCATCAGTGTCTTTTGCAGTGTACATGTAGATGTCTTTTTGCACTTGCTTTTCTGAGACCTAGTAGACGTAGATCAGAAGCACGCCCCCAAGAGTCAGCACAGTGGTCCTGAGTGCCATCTTCTCCTTATTAGCCGGATAGCCTTGAGAAGATGTCCTCACTGGGCCTCAGCTACCTTGCCCTTAAAATGAGGACAGTAATCCCTGTTTCATAGAGTTGATATGAAAAGCCAATGAAATAATATATGGGAAACACCTCCTCTATAACCTGGCCCCAGCAGGAGCCCAGCATGTGGTATTTTAATGTTATTTTAAGATGCCATGTCTGGTTGTGCAGTTTGTGAACCGCATAAAAGTGTCTGGTCAGCTCTGAGGGGAATGAACGGGAGCTGAAAGGGCTACTTTCCACCATTTATCTTCTGAGATGGTTCTCCATGTTTGAATCTGTCTTCCTAGATGTCTGTCTTTTGTTCAATTCATCTGCAAGGAGGGGCGCCCATTGGGGCAGGTGCTCCTGCCTTCCTTGTGGGTCTCTCACCTCTGATGTCACTCCTGGGCTGCTCCTGCACGTTCTCTCTAGGATCCTCTTTAATGGTTTTTCCCTCACCAGCTAGACACAAACCCACCACCAGCCTCCCCCTCCCCTGGCATGGTGGCCAACACGCAGTCTTTGTTGGGCACAGTTATGGCTCAGGCAGGTGACAACTATTAACAGCTCTGTGCTGGGGAGGGGGCACCGATGCCTTTCTATGGCTCATGGCTGAGTGAGATGGGAAGAGGAACAGTGCCTGTGCCATCGATGGGGCGTGCAGTGGGGGTGGGGGTTACATGCAGGGTTCTCAGAGCAGCAGGAGACCCCCTAACAGGCCTAGATGCGGATAAACCTGCCTGAAAGAAGCCATACTTGTGTTGAATCTGAAAGATGAAGGGAATTGCCCAGGTACACTCAGGTAGACAAAAGCATTCCCGAATGAAGGAATTTTAAATAAAAATTAAAGTTTGTATCAGCAGGGTTATGCACCTTGCCAAGGAACGGACCATAGAAATGGCTTTTCTAAAACTTTGAAACGTTCCACATTGACTTTCTCCAGCGTCCTTAGTTGTCAGTGCTCCCCAGGGGCTGGTAAGCTGAGTGCTGTCATAGCCCTCTGAGAGTGAGGAAAGGGGGCTCCGAGACCTACCCCACTTGGCTGAGGGCTTTGGGGTGAATTAGTTCCCGGACAGTTCGCAGGCCTTGCTTGACCTCAGCCTGGCCTTTTCTCTGGCTCAGCAGGGCTGTAACCAGATCTCTGTGGCCACTTGCAGAAGGGCCAAAACCCTGTTCCCAGAAGAAGAGATGCCAGCACCCATCGGGCAGCCTCTCTGTCAGCACCTTTGACCCAGTCCACTCAGGGAAGAAGCGCTTCTGAGATCAAGCCGCCCTCGGCTTTCTCCAGGAGCCCTGGTGGGGAAAGCATTATGTTTTAGCTTAAGGGTCGTCTCTTCCATTAAGAGGAAGCCCAGATAAGCCCAGCGGGCATGTCCCTTAGTTCTTTCACCACTGCATTGCAGGCCCAGGCAAAGAATTCACGCCAGAGCAGGGCTGAGGACCAAAACAGTCAGCATGGGGCAGACCATGTCACTCTGAAAGGGCTCCAGTGTCCTCTCTCTGGGACAAATTGATTCTGCTGGTCCCCCATTCAGACCCTTAAATGACTCCCGTTAGACCTCTGGACACAGAACATTTCCGGTTGAGAGGTCACAGTGAAGACGTGAGAGCATGGATTCCTTCTTGGAGCCCAGGAGTTGGGTCTTCATTCTACCCGCATGACCTAGGGGACACTGGGCAAGTTATCTAGACTTTCTTATTCTCACTTTCTCATTTGTAAGATGAGATGATGCCATTACCTACCCCACAGAGAGCCATTGCAAGTAGCCCATGAGGATCTGCATGCGAGATAGTCGGCATTCTGCCAGGCAGAGAACAAGACCATTTTGGCCATTTCTCCCTTAAATTTTTATTGACATTTTAAGGTATGAGAGTAGTACTTGCTCAGTGCAAAAACCTTAAAAATACTGGAGTGTGTACAGGAAGAAAGAAAAGAGAGAGAAAGAGAGAAGGAGGGAGGGAGGAAGGGAGGAAGGAAAGAACAGAGAGAGGAGGGCGGAGGGAAAAAGGAAGGGAAAAAGAAATCCTCCCTCCATTCCTTCTCCCAAGAAGTGAGAACCGTTCAGACTTGGCATATCTCATTCCAGTTCATTATTCATGGACATACAACCTTTTCAATGTATATTATGTGTACATGCTCTTTTATTTCTATTCTTTTTACAAAAAAATTAGAAACCCAGTATGCAAACTACCCTGTAACTTGCTTTTTCTGCTTCATAGTAGTACATACAGATGCATGTGGCTTCCTCTATTCACTGAACACTATTCCACTGCATAACTAGACCACCATTTCTCCAACCCGTTGCCCACTGACTGACATTCAAGTTGTTACAGTTGTTTACGTTCGTAAATAATGCTAAGATAAGCATCACTTAGTGGATCTCTCTGTGCTCATTGGGTAGTATGTCTTTATGATAAATTCCTACAGGAAGAATTGCTGGGTCAAAAGATAGCTATATGTAAGTTTTTAGAGAAACTGCTAAATTTTGCTTTGCAAATATTGAGACTATTGAGTTGTTTTCACACCAAGCAACAGTGTAAGAAAGGACATTTCCCCCACACCTGCATGAAATGGGGCATCAACATTTTATATTTCTTTAGAACATTACACAGAAGGATCAGTTTAAAGAGTACTTGCTTTACTGACCCTAACCAAATAATTGTCAATGTGCAAACTTCTATAGCCATAGCCCATCCAAGTGTGTCTACCTTTTTTCCCCCCTCTCTTAGATGACAATGAGCTGCTCTAGTAAGGCAAACTCTCATTTTTATGCAGGGAAATAAAGGAGGAAGAATGTGACTTCTTGGGCTTGTAAATTAGGTGTTTTTTGAAGAGGTCGCACCTGATCCCCAGCACCAAAAGTTCTCTTATAAATTAAGTGTGACCCAATTCTTGGAAGCACTTAGCTTCCAAAAGGACCCAGCCTATTTCACGTTGGTAAGAAGAGGCAACAGGATTTAGGGTTTTGGGGCCATGGTTTCATGCCAACTTTTGAGTAGAGTCATTTCCAATCTAAATCTGAACAATGCGCCTTCCTCTTCAAAACTTGATTTGCTTCTGTCACTGATGGATTGACCTCATGGAAAGCAGAGACTTGAACTGACTGCCCAAGAGACTATGACAAAACCATTTCCTTTCTATAGCTTTTCTTCACAATTCAGAAATATTCCGAAGATACTTTTTCTTTACATTATAATCCAGAATGTGTCATATTCTCAACTTCTGGGGTTGTTGACCCATCCAAATAATGAGCAAATTTATTGAGAGAGAGAGAGAGAGCATGCAAGCGCGAGCGCGCACTTGGGGGAAAATGGTCAATGTGCACATTATCTGTACCCTTGTAGCAGAGCCATGGTCAAGTTTTCATCAACAGCAGATGGGACAGAAAGATGTGCCAGAACCGAGCTGCTAGTATGAAAAGAAGCTCTGAATTCTAGTCCCGGTTCCTCCACTTCATAGTTGGGTGACCTGGAGCAAATTATCTCTGTATAATTCATACAGCGGTGGGGAGGAGAAATGCGTTCATGGGTGTAAAAAATGTGCTGTCCCTTGGGAAACACATAAACATGAAAGGTATGGTTAATATTTGGTTTTAAAATCTAATCTTCATTTTATGGTGTCTGATTTTCTTGGCATTCACAACACTTAGAAACCAATAATAAAGCTAGGCTGTCAAGAGTACAATTCAGGACAAGTTGGAAAACTGCCCAGTTCCTGTGCATTTGATCTCAGGGAAGCACAGCACGTTTGAAAGGGCTGTCAATGCAACAGCCGGATTTCTGGGGAAGTCCCTCTGTGTGGTCCTGTCCATCCCACCCATCCTGCCTCCCAACCTTCTCCCCACTCCTCAACAATTTACTCTGCTCCATCCTCTCCAACCGTAAGGGCCTATGATCCCAAGAGCAAGGGTTGTCCTGGAGCAGGGTGGACCCAGCTGACCTCACTTTCCAGTTTTCTTTTTCTCACCTACTTAACTTACTAATGCAAATAAATGCTAGGAAAAGCCTTGAAGGAGGTTTGAGGAGGATAAAAAGACCTCTGGTTTAGGCAGATGTGTGATAAGGGGTGGGTGTTTAAGAGAATGTCAGGTCTTTCTTGGCTATGATTGGCCGTCTACCTTATTCCATTCCTCATCTTTCTAGAAGCTAGTAGGAAGGACTCTCCTGGATATACAGTGCTAATGGGCTCCCTTATTCCTGGACTTCCCATGCAGGTTGTGTGGTCTTTTATCTACTGACTAAATTCCAAGCAACTGAGGTAACAAACCACAGATGGAGATACAACTTTGCAGGTAATTCAGCAGCTTGCTGAGCCCTGTCCCATCTAGAAGGCTAACCCATCCTCCAAAGCCCACGTGCCCACCTCCAAATCTCCTGTGTCCCAGCTTTAGACTAACTCCCTTGGTGACAGTAACTCAAGAAGGGGTCACCTGACAGGCTCCAAGAGTGAGAATGACCCATCCCACTAAGCAAATTTTGAATGCTTTTCTTCAAAATTGATGATTATCTGCAATTTTCAAGGTGGATTTTTTGAGAGAATATTAAAATCTTTTCTATCAAGACATGTTTCAAACGTACCAAAGAACACGTGCATGTGTAATGTACATTCAGTGTGTACAGAATATAAAATAAGCATTCACATAGTCACTGCTGAGTCCCAGAAGTAGAACATAAACATCTATTGAAACTCTGTGTCTTCCCGTTAGCAGGTAAAAACACTCACTATCTGAACTCTGTGTTTATCACTGTCTGGTTTTCTTCATAGATTTCCTCTTATGTATGTGCCAAGACAAGATACACTTTGAGTGTTTGAACCTTTTACAAATTGTTCTCTGATGAGTGAAGTAATCTGGGAGTGCATTTTTTTTTTTTGCTTCGTTTTGTGTTTGTGAGACCCATGTGTTTGCTTGGCTTACCTATCCTTCATCTGTGTCCAGCCTTTCTGGAGTCATTTTCTTCCTTCTGGCGCATACTCTCTGGAAAAGCTCCATCAGTGAGTATCTCTCATTGCTGTTTGCCTGAAAACATCTTTCTTTTGCTGAAGGACATTTCCACTGGGTACGCAGTTCTGGGTTGACCGTCATTTTCTTCCAGCTCTCTGAAGATATCATTGCATTTTATTTTCACTCCCCCTGCCCCCATGGGAGTGATCAACTGCCTGTCTAATTGAGGTTCCTTTCACATCATCTGTCTTTTCTGGCTACACCTCAGACAGCCTCCTTTATTTTTGGTGTTCAGTTGTTTCAGTACACAATTCTAGAGTTCTAGACTGGATTTCGTTTATCCTGCTTGTGATTCATTGAAGTTCCTAAATCTGAGTGTTTGTGGATTTCATAAATTCAAGAGTCTTCTCCACCACCATCATCCTTTCAATACTGCGCCTCCTCTGTTCTCTTTAGTATCTCTTTCCGCAAGACTGAATGTGTCTTTATGTACATGTTTTCAACCCCTTTCATGGTTTTCACCTCCTTGTCACCCTGTACCGCATTCAGTGTAGTTTCATAAGGTTAACTTGCCTTTCACAATTTCCCTCCTCAATTCTATCTAATATATCTATTCTAAAAGATATATTTGTTGCTTTTTCAAAGTTGACTTTTATACTCTTTGTTTCTCATGCTTTCAAGTCACCCATTTCATTTTTTAAAAACATATTAAATATATTTACTTTATATTTTTATCCAATAATGTCAATATCTGATATTCTCTGATTTCATTCTTCTGTGTATTGATTGTTTCTGAAGACTCTCACTCATGGTACCTCGTTTACTATGTACTCTGTGATTTAGAAAAAACAAACAAACAAAAAAACAACTCATGAATTTGAGAGCTTTCTTTGAAGCCTGCACTGAAGGTGCTTTACTCTTGGGAAGATCAAACTTATTACTGCTCAGTGCCTGGGGCCACCACCAATCTGTCCTGAATGTCACCTTCTCTCAGCTTGATGTTTCACAGACCACATGTATACTATGAATTGGACTTCAAACCCATGTGAAAGATGGTAACAAATTCTCAAAGATCACTTCTACTCCTCACCCCAGAATCACGGCTGATATTGGATACGTTCCCTGGCCATTTGCATTTGTGGGACAATCTATTTTGGTTCATTGTTTCACTGAGGGTACAGGCCTGCAGAAACCCTAGTTATATGTGGGGTCACCTAACTCATCAGTTCATCACTAAGTTAAATCCAAAGCTCTGTTTTACCAGAATGTCCAGGTAACCTTGAGCTGCTGACAACTTGAGCACTCATCTTTCTGGATATGTACTTCTGCTTAGCTTTTTTGGCCTCTGGTCATTTCCCCAAGCCACACACTTACAAAGTGTTTAATAGCTTATTCAGCATTGTTACATGTTTTGAAGATGGTGAGTTTTAGGCTACCTTGGGTGTCCTATTTCCAGAGAAGATTTTCTGTTCTCCCCCAGGCCTTCACCACTGGCAGTGAGATCTTCAATGTAAATCCAGTGTATTGAAGCACAACAAAAAGGAAAAGATGGTGGAGGAAGACCTGACATTTCCAGGGTCTGCCAGAGAACAGCCGTTAGAAAGCATAATCCTCACCCAGCCCTTTGAAGCAGATACTTTTGTGCTCAGAAGCTGAGGCTTCAGTGGTTAAGGAACCCCAGCACAGTTACTCAAGGGTGAAGCTTGAATTCAGAACCAGATTTTGCTACTTTGTAGATTCAGTTCTTCCTTCTTAGCTCTTCCTTACCCACAGAAGAGTTTCTCTCTAGTACTTAGAAAGTTACCCAGTGTCTCCCTGAATAGCAAAAGACTAACACTTCTCTTTCATAGTTCATGCCAGAAAACTTGATGCAAAATCTACAATTCTAGCCAATTTTTTGAAACCTTTATTATTGATGTCCTTATAAGTGAGAAAGAGAATATATTATGTATAAAAGTATATGTGTGTATGTATATATACACATATGTCTGTATATACATGTGTATATATTATATATATAGAATATCTATGAACACATATATTCTCTTTGAGACTAGTGAATAAACCCTTAAATATCTTTGTAGTCTTCTCAAGTCCCAGCACCACACCTTAAAATAATAAATATTCATTAAATACTTCTTGAATGAACAATTGCTATTACTAGTTCATTGCTGCAGATCCAAAATGTGTTCACAGCATCAATGCCATGGATAATTGAAAATGTGCTGGGGTGAAATCGCTCAGCTCTACCAAGGCACATGTCTCCAAGATTAGGGCCTGGACATTCCAACCCACCCGTACCATTTGTGAGCACATTTCTTCTCCCTGAGTCAGTGTGCGTCCGCTCCTCGTGCCCTGTCACTTATTCAGCACCTCGCACCCTCCTCTGGCATGCAGGAGAGTTTGTCACAAATTTCAGTGAATCTGCAATCAGTCCACTCACACTCTCTTTCAGGTGCCATCCTTGTCCTAGGGGAGTAGGTTTGTGCCCTGCAGTACCCCATCCCGGCACGTGTACCTGTCCCTGAGAGTGTCGATCACCCGGGACACCCTCTGCTGGGCTGTTGTCATGGGAGTCACTGCTCTCCTGCAGAGCTGCGATTAACATATTTGCCATTAGAGGATTCTGGGTTTATTGATGGCCCCTTTAATGTGCTCACTTAAGAAGCACAGTACCTTGCCTCTCTTCAGTCAGTGGAGTCACCTAGTCTCATCCAAGGATTACCTTCCATTAGTGGCTTTGAAAAAGTCGGTCTCTTTCCCGGGCTAGCGCATCTTTGGAAAGAGGTTGCCATCAAAAAAGTGAACCTACCGAGGCTCCAGCTTTGCTTCTCTACCCTAAAGAGACAAGGAAGCCAACAATGCTTCCAATCTCACTGTAAATGAAAGCACAGGCTGCCTCTTTGAATTGGGGAATGTTTACTTGCGAATGCACAGTGGCCTATACTGAGAAGGAGGTGGAGACAGATTAATTGCCTTGAGAGCAACATTTTGTAACATTAGCCTCTTTCCATTCACCTTTCCTCAAGGGGAGGGAGGAAGACTGACCTCAGAACTGTGGGCGTTTGCCTGAACCCATGGAAGCATTCATTTGACCATGCCTCCATGTTCTAAGTTGATTGGTCACTAAGTGTTTTGAATCCTAAGAAGCAGCTTTTCATAGAGCTTGTCCTAGCTCATTAAAGGATTTTGTTTTTTTTAAAATGCACTTTTATTTAACCTTCTAATCTAGACATTTGCTACTAACTGTAGTGTCAAGAGCCAACAGATTTAATATCTCAGAACATTAAGCCTTCTCCAAAAGGTAGTTTCGGTAAAGTGCTTCTTAATTACAAGAGAAGTTGAGCAATGGGCAATTTATCTCAGATTACAAAAGGAAAATATATTTTTCAAACTGGTAGCTGAGACAATTGAAAAATATCTGGACAAATTAAAATTATGAAATGCATACTGGGTCTCTTCAATTAAGTGATTAGTAACCATGAATGAGTTTAAGTAAATTTGAATTTGCTATAATGAATGAAATCAGGTTTTTATTTTGGGAGGAAGAAAGCTTCAACGTTTCCAAATTGCTCTGTATGATTTTAGAAGGGCAGCAGAAAAGTGACACACGCTAGGTTGAAAGAATTGCCTCATTAAGTTTATGCCTTTTTCTCGACAAGAAGGCACCCTAATTTGCCCCCTATTCCTCAACCAACCTTAACCTCGCCTTTTTCACACTGTCATTTTACTCGAAAGTCTACCCATTCTGTAGGTGAGCACAGTTCCATTTCCGGTACCCCTTTCCCTCCATCCCAGCCCAGGCTGACCTCTGAAGACACTTTCTGCTCTTGTCACTCCTGTGGCTCCAGTGCCTTCAACAAATACGTGTCCAGACCCCATGTGGTGCCCAGCTCTGCGCTGGCTCCTGGGTGCCATGGGGAACATGACCCAAGAGGAGGGGTGATTAAAATACAGGGGGAGTGCCACTGTGGGGGCAAGTTCAGAGGGTACTGAGAACCAAGGACTGAGCACTGCTGAGGCCGCGATAGATGCACGCAGAGGAACCGTCCTGCGTGACCTTGTAGCTTAGCTACTCCGGGCCTTGTTTCCTCATCCACAATGAACAGTTGCTTCAAAGGTGTTGTCAGGATTCAAGGAGGTGACCCATGCCAAGTGCCTGTCCCAGTGGCCAGCACTTTTGCACACTCTGTGGGGGCCCCGTTCTAAAGAGCATGCACATCCAGGAGGCAGAAGGATGGCTAACAACTTCTCGAAGCAAAAGTTTCATGATAACAAGATAGTGTGGTTCACAGGGAGTCACTTCTGCTCCAGATTATGTTAAAAAGTCAGCATAACGCCAAAAAGACCTAAATAGGTCTACTCATGAAGTGAAAGGTTGTCATTTTTATTTTCACCAATTCAAGAGCTAACATCTGCCGCGTCTTTCCAGAGGTACACATATTGCTTAAATTCTATCCATTCAGCTCATTTCTCAAAAACGTTTGAAACTGAACTGAAACATAAATAGATTCTTCTGTATCCATACCACCATTCCAATGGGGGAAGTTATTTTTACAGACATTTCTGGTTAAGTGATAATTTGGCATCTGGCAGTGAACTCAACAGACATTTCCACTAAACTGGGCATAAAACAGTGATCACTTCAGGACGTTTATTTGCTATTTGGAAGTCATCAGGTTATAGCTTGGGAACGCTCAGTTATTACTTGATGCCAGACAGTCGGGTGTGCTTTTCAAACCCAGCGGTGACATACATTTAAGGGGTCACACAGCTGGCCCACCCTAGGTCCTATGGGGGTGATTGGTGGGCCTGTGATGGGTGGACGAAGGGCCTTCTGGCACTGCTGCCATGGCAACCCACTTCCCCACACCTCAGTTCCTGGGGCCCTTCCATACTCATTCTCTCTCTCCAGCCCAATGAATAGAGGGTGGGAAACTCAAGGCTTGCATATAAAATAAATATAATTTATAAATTGGTTTCAAGGAATCTTGGAAGCTTTTACATGTCAAATTGAGTATGGGTCCTCTTAAATTGTAATTTTTTTAACTAAAACTGGTACTACCCTTGATTTATCATCTATCTTTGTAACCAGACCATTAGCCATTTTGCAGAATACCAATCGACCCTCTAAAAACCAAGGTTCAGGATATCGAATATATATATTTTAATTATAGCACAGTCTCCAAGGCTAATCAAAGTAAAAGTTCATTCCTATCTAAAGTGAAACAGGCCAGATTGAAAAAGCGAGTCTATTGAATCCAAAAGCAAGTTAAATTTTACTCACATTTGAGTGTTTCCCTTTTCTTCAATTCAGAAAATCTTTTGCTAAATAATTTCCTCAGGGTGATTGTAGGAGCTGATCTATTGAATGAGGAAAACCAAAACAAATACAGAAACAAAAGCAAATGTTTCAGAATGAATGAAGAATTGAAATTCTAGCTCACTGTATGTATGTAAATTATCCCAAGAGAATATCAGCCAGTACTCCCTGATGGACTGATTCCAAAATGCTTGTAATTCTCTAGACACAACGGGAAGGGCCTCCCTGGGCTTTGCACATGCTGTTCCCTCAGCCTGGAATACATTTCCATCCTTGTCGGTCTGTCTTATTCAAATGAGACTTCATTTTTCAAACCTAGGTCTGTCACTCACTCTTTCATAGACACTTCCCTGATCCCCTCAGAAGAATTAATCACTTCCTCTCTGTACTCCCTTGGAATCTTATAAAAGTGGCGCATGTCCTGATGTTTTCTTATTAATTCTTTTTGTATCTGTATCTCACAGTAGACTGAAGCTACTTTATTTGTATTTATCTTTGTGTTTACATCACACATAGTAACTGGGTCATGGTAGGTGCCTCACTGATGCTTCTTAAACTGAATTGTAATGACCTTGAACTTACATAACTGTGTCATTCATTTCTCTTCCATCAACTCTTATGTTGACCCCAATTCTGGCCCCCTTTATCTTCTACTCATTGCCCCTGTTTCACCCCTTTGAGGCAACACAGACTAAGCCTGTTTCTTCTTCCAAATAAAGCCCCATGCAAAATAAAAGGCACCGTTTTGACACTCGTAATGAAACACCCATCCACCTTCCTCCACATGACATGTTTCTAGGAACCCTCCCCTGTTCATGGACATGTCTGCTGGTGCATCACTTCCTCTACAAGCATGGTGGCTGATAGGAGCCTGGGAGAAGATAGAGACTGACACATGAGCAGTGCAAAGCATCACTCTCCTCCTGGAGCATATGCTTATGCCACAATCTTTTTAGCAAATGATGTGGCACTCTTATTTCCAACTACATTCAGTTTCCTCTAAATCAGAGATAATCTGGCATTTGTGTTACTGTAATCTCTCATATGCACATGTCGACAATTTGAGTCTTTTTTTCAATATGATCTTAAAAGATTCTGCAGATATGGGCAAAGGCCACATGGGTGTTGGCCAATAGGGATGTCTTTCTGACCTTGAGAAGTGTGCAATTGTGGATCATCATGTGCAAAGTTGATAAATACCACAAGGACAGATAAATGAGATGATTGCTAAGGTTAAGGCTGGGCTCTGTCTACAGAAACAGACCTGCCTGTTGTTAAGATATGGAGCTATGTCCCACACCAATGGACATATAGTTGCCTCCTTAAGCCCCTGACTCTAGGACAAAGGGGCCTCTGGGAGCCCACTCAGCTCTGTGGCCAGTGTCCATTCTGACTGGACAATGCTGTGGCCATCACAGTTGTTAACTTCTACCAGTTGTTAAGTATTTTGACCACCCCTTTTCCCTGAGCTGAAAGGGAATTTTACTAATGGCCTCCAAATAGACAAATGACTATTTCAGTGAATCATAGCCAGTTAGTCTCTGAATCCACAGGGAAGAAAACAAAAGGAAATGAGTGTAACTGTAGCAAGGACTTAGTGTGGACGCCAAGGGTATGGGGGAGTGACACTGAATGTTCCCATTCTCCACTCTCCTCTTCAGTCAGACTTTGTAAACCAGATGGGGCCCCATGGGTCTTGAGGATAAAAGCCCAGGCCTGCCTGAGAATGGCTCTGCATGGTTTCTCAGGGTCTGGGATCCTCTAGGCTAAAAGCCAGAAGGAAGGGAGCATGTGTGGGAGGAACTATTATCTAATATTAGTCTCTTGACACTTATAAGAACTGAAACAAATGATCGTTTACTGGTATCTTGCACCAAACCCGCCTGGAGAAGAGAAACTATCAGATGTTTCAGCTCAACAGCTGCACATCAAAAATAGTAGTCTTTCAGACACCAAGAGCTTTGTGACACAAATGTCAGAAGCAGGTCCACGATGGTAGAGGCTCTCATATTTTTTGTTTCTAGAATGAAATGAGGCAATATTGCTGCCACAATTCAATGCATTCATGGTTAGGGTGTGTGTGTGTGTGTGTGTGTGTGTGTGTGTGTGTGTGTGTGTGTGTGTGTACCTAAGCCCTCACTCAAACACAGGCAAACAATGATTAAGAAAAGTAAGGTCTAAAGAAGCCATTGATCACCTTCCAAAAGTCTATCCCCAAAGATTGATGAGTCTCATTTTTTTTCTAAACCAACTCATTAGGAAACCCACAAAGAAAGGAAGGCTACTTCAATGGACCTGGACTTTTTGTACACGATGTAGGCATTTCTCCTAGGTATTATTTCATGGGTTAGGAATGCCATAGTGTTCCCCACACACAGACTACTGTTGGTGTCATCAGGCTGCTATCATCAGCATGCTCTAGGATAGGTATACGAGTTTTCCTACAGCCAGCTTCTGTTCTGATCAGTCAGCATGCAGACTGCAGAGATGGGTAAATATTCTAAATATTGTTCCCCGTTGTCATAGGCTCGTGGTTGGGAAAGAGTACCAAGAACATAGGAAGAACATTGGAAAACACAACTGCTTTCTGGAGTGACTGGCTCCTCAGTGGACATTATAATTTTTGTTCACCAGTAGCAGTTAGAAAATGCTGTGCTACATGTTTTGAACCTAGAAATTTTATTTATTTGGTCTAGCTTTTCATGCTATTTATAATTTGCTATGTTTTATTAAGGGTTTAAGAATATATTTACTTAACACCAGTAAAATACATAATCACTATTAAATTTTATTATGAAAGTCCTGCAATAACTACAGCTTTGACATTCCTTACCTTTTTTGTTCCAACTGAAATAATTGTTTTTGCAATGTGATTCTTGAAAGTGAAGAGGTTTCTTTGAAACCCATCTGTGATATTACAGAGCATAAAAATAATAATTATTTAAGCAAATGTAAGGGTCAGAGAATAAATCGTCCAGGGCTGGTATGGTGGTTATATTCTCTAAAATACTCAGGGACCCAGGTCCTTCCAGCTCTGTATGTCACCAGCACTAAAGTATAGCCCTGTTCCTCACTGTCCAGCATGGCAGTCAACACTCCAGTTATCACATCTTTATTCCAGGCATTAGAGTGGAGAAAGAGAAACAAAGAACAAAACAAAGAATTCTTTCCAACTGTCATTCAAGGTAGGGTGCCAGTCTGCTACAAAACACACAGTTAGCCGGTGGCAGAGCCTGATAGCTTTGCCTCTATACTTACAGCCTGGTTTTTGTTGAGAATGGGCAGAAGAGGGGTTATGTGTAGCCTACATGTCATTGGTCAGAACTTATCCAAAGCCCAGTTTCGTCTAACTGCAAGGGATGTTGGGGAATGTTGTTTTTTGGTGGTGGTTGTTTTTTTTTTTTAAGTGACCATGGGCTCAACTAAAATCCAAGACTTCTATTTACTGTGGAAGCAAGGGAGAGTTCATACTGGGAAACAACTAGTCATTGCTTTAGTAAAAGCCATCCCTTTAGAGCAGAACAAGTTATATCCTATTTACTCCTGCATTGGATATTTACTTCCTATTCTTATTCTATCCAGAGGTCTATTCACTTCTGAACTGAACCACCTAGAATGGGGATACTAATCATTTGAGTCTGCTAAGTGGTTGTATAACTTCATTCATTCATTCAGTAAATATTACCTATTATGGAATAAGAACCTGCTAGGGTATAGGGATAGCATGATGAACAAAACATAGCCCCTGAGCTCATGGAGCTTACAGTCACATGGAGGAGACCAGTACTGAATGAGTGACTATAATGGAGTGTGTACTCTGGGAAGCAAGGGGCAGGGAGACCCACATTAGTGCTGAAGTAAGCAGGGAATGACACATGGATGAGCAGGAGGTGCTGACAGAGCGTCCCGAGGCTTGAGAGTTAGAGAGGACACAGGACTTTTAAGGAACTGAATGATTTTCAACATCTCTGGAGTATTCAGTTCAGACTGGAGAGTGTTGAGAGAGAAGGTTGGCGAGAGACGGGGGTTCAAATACGGAGGGCCTGTTCAAACTTGTCTTATGGGCAGCAGGCAGCCATTGAAAAGTAGGCTCGTGGTGATTGCGGTATAATAATCGTGTCTTGCATCTATTGAGTGTTGAATATGTGCTTGACATTGTGATAAGTGCATTCCATGCATCATCTCATTAAATATTCACAACAAACTCTAAGGGACAGATGATTTCGCTGTCCCCATTCCATAAATGAGAAAACTGAAGGCCAGAACATTTAAGAAACTTGCCCAAGGTCATTCATTTAACAAAAGGGTGAGCCAGTATCAACCCCAAAACAGTCTGATGCCACACTCATTTCATAGCCTAAACTCCATGGAGAGTGGATTGGATGGGGGTCCAGGCTGGAGGCAAACAGTCAAAAGTGACTAGGTGTATAAGCAAATTTTTAAAAACTGTGACCTTCACTTCTACTGCAAATCATTTAGGAGGTCCTGGCTCTGAACCTGCTTCCTAGAGCTGGCTCTGTGACAGTTTAATCTCTCCTATAGACCCCACTTGTGTTCATTTTTAAATGAAGGTTCTCCCTACACCTGGTCAGTCTAACGGCCCTCCTGTCAGGCTCTATAGACCTGAGTTGTCTTATCTGGGGGTCACAGGTATCTCTGGCTGATTTTAGCAGCACGTTGGCACCCTCAACACCAGGCCCAGTTACATGGAGCATGTATGCTACCCGATAACCTAGAAAGGAGGGGAGAACTGGCTAGGGGAGTAGGAAGCAGCCTGAATGCTGGTACTTTCATCAAATCCCTTTTGCTCTCCTTTTAGACTTTTTAGTGTTCACTTGCTTCTCTCAGCGTAATTAATGTTACTGGCTCCCATGGTTCACACATGAGTGACCCATGTCAGGTGGACTCTTGGATGAATACGCGCTGGTTTTCTTTGCTGCAGTGGAAGCTGCAACAGGGCTGGCTCTAGACTCACAGTTTGAGTCAGAACTCGGGGGGCTCCCACCCGTCCTTGCGCATGCGTTCAGCCTCCTCTCGGTTGGCTACTGTGCAGAGAGCTCAGCCAGCACCAGGCCGCGTTGTGTCCAGATGCCAGATCCTGTTGTTACTATTTTTGACAGCAGCGGTAACTTACCACCAAACCTTGGAGTTGGAGGGGCTAGGAGGGCCCATGTTCTCATCCACATCTGGTGCTGCTGCTAAAACCAGCTCTGTTTTGTCTGCATTGACAGCATACTGAAAATATCCAAGCCTCCACAAAACAGAAAATCTGACAAGTAAAAATACCTCAGTAATGTACAAGAAGTTGAGGTAATGGGTTTATTCATTGTAAAAGCAGCTGGCTTTCCTTGTTAATGTTTGTTTGGTTTAAAACAAGGGAAGATTCCCAGTTGCCAAAGGCACGGATGGAATACCCATCTTTTCTTCCCTTGGAGTTCTCTTGCTTCTTTCTCATGGAGGCAAATTGTCTGTAGTCTGCCAGAAGCCCTAATCCCCTTTGTCTGGATAGTTTATTAGGTGAAGTTTAAAATTCTAGGGTATGACTTTTCTTTATCACATCCTTCTCTGTTGGCCAATCATCCCTTCACCTCAAAACATGAATTCTTCGATGAAAAAAAAAAAAAGCTCAGAGTTTCTTCTGATGGAATACTGTATTATGTTAAATTGCTAAATTCTCTCTTCTTTCGGGATGGGATCAGAATATATTTTAAATTCATTTGATAGTCACTGAACCATGAAAGACTCTCAGCGAGAGTGTAGTATTGACACCTATCTACATGATAGCATGAACCGAGAGTCAGTTGTGTGGTAGAGAGGAGAAAACAGTATCAATTTGGTTTTTACCACAAAACTAGTGGGAGATGAAGCTTTCGGTAACTTTTGTCTTCTCCTTTGCAAGTTCTGTATGTGTCCCAATACACAAAACTACTGCTGTGAAATGCATGGCATAGTTTGGGCTCTATGAAAGAAATAGGATTTAATTGCCCTTCCGGATTGATTGTAATGTCATCATCGGTGTATCGTGTTTGGTGAGGGGTGTCCTGAGAAAGAGGGCAAAGAGAGGTAAACACAGGAAGAGAAGGACCCTCAAAGTCCCCAGAGCAACAGAGGTGGATCCCGTGGGACTAAAACCTTCATGATCTCAGACCGCCTTTCCAAATACAACACGACTTCATTTTTGATCTACATTTTCCTATTTCCCAGAACCATGGGCTGTTTACAGAGTCAGGAGAATTTTTGCTTTGACATGAAGTAATCTTGTCCTTTGGGAGCCTCTAAGAGTTAGCCAAGGTTTCAGAGTTCCAGAAACCACATTTTCAGTCCACTGTGGATTTGTTTGCTTTACTGTTGTGGGTGCTTATGTTGGAGGAACTAAACAACACTGCTAGTATTTTTAAAGCTTTACTATATGGGTTTTTAAAAAAATTTTTCTTACTAGATCAGTTGTGTTGTGAAAATCATGAAACTACTTCAGAATGTTCTTCACTGTCATCAGAATCAGCTTGACTCAAAATATTAGGACTTTTAAAATTAATTGTACATCAGCAATTTATTTCAAGTTTATCTGGAACTGAAAAAAAAGAACCAACTAAAAATTACCTGAAACAATTCCATAAAGCAGATTGTTTCTATTAAATGTTTCCATTTCTGTTCAACTCAACTCATTTAGGTCTATGTAATGAAATAATTTCTAATGAGCCTCTGAAGACTGCGTGAACTGAGCAAATTTATTACTGAGCTCTGTGCCAGCAACTCAACAGCCTGTACAAGGTTCCAGAGGGTTCCAGAAGGTTCTGGGTCTCCAGGTGGAGGAGTCACATTAGAAGTAAATGTAGACCTGGTCCCAGGGAAGTCTAATGGGCTTCCTTTCTCTGAAATAGAAACTAGTGAGGGTTCTTCTCACATGGTAATGTGCCAGGTCAATTAACCAAATGACAGCCCTCAGGGGAAGAGAGAAGCCAAAGCTAAGTCAGGGACACCCTCAGGGGTCCTGGAGAGATTTGCTCACTGGAGATGTCAGGCAGCAAACCCTGCTTCCTAACGGGAACATTCTGAATGGCAAAGCAGGTGGGATGCTGCATGCAGCCCTGGGGGAGGAAGACTGGCAGACAGAAGCCACAGCAGTGTCTTCACAGATCTCCCTGTGGTGTGCCCCTGGGGCAAGGTGCCAGGTGCAGTGCTCTGTGCTGGGCATAGGTGACAAATGAGACGGGTGCAGCCCTCCCTCAGAGGGTACAGTCCGGCGGGAAGACAGACCCACAGACAACTAATCACAAAATAGGGCTCCAGGGTGCTCTGAGAGCCCAGAGGGGGACCCCGTGGGCCTCTTCTCTCAAAGGGTAAAATCCCAGTTTATGCATTGGACTCTTTGTTTCAGAAGATGTTGTTTTCCTCGGGGCGCTTTATTCACTTTTATTTTTTTCAGTTACAGAACCACACAGTGGCATGAATTATCTCACTGTAAAGGGAAGAGAAAGTATTTTCACCAATTTAAGTGCACTGTGGTGTAGGCACCGACATCCACATCATAGAATGACAGAGGCGTCCCTTTTGAATGGTTTCTGTCCCTTATAAGGTTTCTGAGAGTCAAGACTCCTTTGGTCTTTGTCTTTGAATCACTAGAGCCTAACATTGAGGCTGGAAGGAAAGAAAAGGGGGAATGGGGTGGGGAGAGATGGAGAGAGAGATGGAGCGAGAGAGAGAGAGAGAGAGAGAGAGAGAGAGAGAGAGAGAGAGAGAGNGCAAAGAAATCACCAAAGACTTTCCCCTTCATGAAGCAGTGGAAAAATTATTCCTTTTCTTTGGGGGGTTGTGGAGGATGGTAGGCAGTGTAGACAGCCCATTGTAACTTCCCAATAGAGAGAGAGAGAGAGAGAGAGAGAGGATGATATGCATGGGGACCAATGGACATAACTATTTGTATCTTGCCAGGCCACTGGTCAGTCTGAGCATTTGTCCGCAACCTCATGACTACCCTCTCCCCACCTTCCTTCTTCGTACTTGTCTGGAATTGCCCAAGTTTCCTCACGGAGGAGAATAACACAAGGAAGGGCCCCCCTTCCTGTTTTCCCAACACCTTGGAGTTAGACTGCGGCTGCGTTTTCTGTGTATCTACCTCCTCTGACATATGCTGGTGCGGACACTGGCTCTCCCCCACCTCCTCCGTGTCCCCAAGGCAAGTGCAAAGCCAGGTGTGTGTGTGCATTCCAGCAAAGCAAGGGAAACAAGAAACAGAGCAACCGAGATGTGGAGATTAAAAATAGGATAAACAGGAACTGAAAAGCCTGAGTTTCTATTTCTTTTCTGGTTCACTTGGTTTTCGCCTTTCCCCGGCGAACAGTTGTAGTGATAGTTCCTCCGCATGAAGCTGTCCTCTGTAGTCTGGGAGAAGAAAAGAAGCCTCCTCGGGTCCCTTCACACAGCCTTCCCCACACCTCATCCTCAGGACCTGTGGATTCTCAGCACATATGAGAACGATCCTCTAGAAGAAAAACAGAATCAACTGCAGGCTTCGCCCAGGAATGCTAATACAGGCCCCTCTCCGCCTTGATGGCCTCAACTTGAAAATGTCATAAATGTAGGCATATCGGCACCACATAAACAGCCAAGCCGCCGCACACTTTGAGTTTGCACTAGTAGGGGCCAGTCCCGAGGTGAGGGGTTGTAAAATGAACAGGGAGGGGCTGCTAGCACCACTGCCCTGGGTCAGGTTTAACTCTCCAGGCACCCACGTCTCCATGTGGCTGGCCTGGGACCTTCTGGAGACCAACCCAAGGGAAAAGGTTTGCAGGCCTTGTTGTGTGTGTGGAGATCCATGAGACCGACAGGCCCGAGTTCCATTTATCATGGCTTTGCTTCCTAACCCTTTAACTACAGGCACCAAAAGCCCTTTATAAATCAAAGGGCCCCCGGCCCCGTTAGCCCGAAGCAGGAGAGACAGTGGGAGCCGCCTGTGTAGTCTGAACGCAACGCCCACTCAGCCAGCTGCAGGCTATCTAAAGCAAATATCCCGCGGTGGCCACTTGCCCAGAAACGGCAGCAGCATTTGCCTCTCAGGACAGCCCAGCGCAGGGCAGAAAGCTGCCCACGGGACGGTGGTGGCAGTGGCACTGGCAGCTCTCTCACGGCCCGTCCCCTCCCGTTGCCGCAAATGCAAGAGGCGACTGCGAAATGACTGATACTCCGAGATGGACCGTCTGATGGCGAGTCGATGTTTATTACATTCTGAGGAGCGGTGACTCTTCTCGACTTCCTGTGATCAAAACCGCTTGTTAATCGTTCTTATTAAAAGCCAGATCTCCCAGCATACAACTTGGTTGCACATGGACTGAATTAAAAGCAGGAGATTGTTTTTGTCTCCAGAACTCAGCTAATGCCAAAACAAATGTACATTCAAATGCTGGACCTTTTCTTTTTTTTTTTTCTTTCTCTTTATCGTTTCCTTTATTTTCCCCTACAGGAGGCAGTGAAACACAGGACAGACATGAGGCGAGTGGAGCCTGAAGCTCAGGATTACTGGCCGGGGTTTTGGGTTCCGTCTGGGCGGAAGTGTTAGGTCACAGCAGGATTCATGAAATCGTCACGTCGCTTTGACGTTACCCCCGCTGGTTTCCCGGGTTTAGCTTTACAGCGTGTGTCAATGGCGGGGGAGAGCCCCCCCCAGAGTGACTACTTTCTTGCTTTTATGAAATATTTTGATGTATATTCTCTAGATTCCTCAGTTCTTGCAGGAAAATATTCAGAATGTGTTTTTGATTTAAAAAAAAAAAGTGTCTCAGTAAAGCTCATGCATCTCATAAGGTTGCCAGATAAGATATAGGTTACTCAGTTAAACGTAAAGTTCAGATAGACACGAATAGTTTTTTTAACGTTTGGGTGAACTATGAATAATGAAATGTTGCAAGGGGCATATGGATACTAAAATGTCATGTGTGTTTATCAGAAATTCAAATTTAACTGGGTGTCCTGTATTTTCAGTTCTATTTGGCAACCCAGAGCATGTCACCTTATTCAACCATGTGATCCTCTGAGCATATAGAGCTGAACTATATATATATAGGTAGTAACCATTCACCGGAGCAGCTGCTTCATTTCGATACTGCTACTCCTACCAGGTACCTAGAAATGGCTGAATCCACTAAGCTAGTATTGCCAATTCGTTATCAGGTCATATAAGACCATCATTGGTAAGCCGCAGTGAGAACCTGGAGACTATTCCAACCACAGTTCCCAACAAGCTGAAGCCCTTTAGACATAACTGTGGGAGCGGGAAATGAATTTTAACGTGGATGGAAAAGGCACTGAATAATTACTCTGAAAGTCTTGAGTGTGCAGAAAGTTGGCTATGTTTCTACATATGAAACTGAGCGTCACAGGCCAGGAGTGCCTGCTGGCCGGCTGCAGGATAGTTTCAGTAGATCTGTCCCCAGGTGGTTCCCAAGTCACAATTCTCTGGTGTGTAAGGACTGAAGAGAATGTGGGTAGTCTGGGAGCCATGACCTTCCTTTCAAAACTCAAATGCCAACGGCAATGGAGCCAGCTCTGAATCTGAACACATTCCTAGGTTCAGCACACAAGATGCAAAATTAAGGTCAATTATCATCCTGTCACTATGCTTTATTAGAGGAACGTCTGTGAGTCAACACGAGGCATCCGTCAAACCTCTGATCATCACCTACAGAGTGGCTCAGCCAAGAATTGCTAGTGAAACCATCACCCTCATGGACTAGGACACTGTATCTATGACCCAATATTCTCGATTTGGATATGCATGGTCTTAAACATCAAAAGCTACGGAATGACCTTCTTGACTTACTGTTGGGTGCTCTTTTTGTATTTAAAAATTGTCCTTACCATACTCCTAGCGAGCCTGTTGTTGCTCGTTCACTCAAAACACCTCATGAGAAACTCTGAGAAATGCTTTATTTAGAAGCAATTCAGCCTGTGAGTCATGCAACTTTTTGCATGTGTTTTTCTTCTTCAGTTCTCCTGCTACCATAAACATTTATATGAAGACAGGATATTTTACTGCATTTCAAAAGCCCATCTGCCACAGCTGCTTAATCCCCACCTGAAGTCATCAACTTTCATGAAAAGAAAATATCTGGTTTTCTTTTAAATGCTGATAAAGACCAAAAAAAAAAATGACCCTTGAGCAGAATTACCCTTTTGCTGAGTATTTCTCATGATTCTCTGTAAAGTGTTAGTGCTTGTTTAGTGCAGGAATCAGCCCTGTGGTCAGAGGTACAGTTTTCTAAGATTAACGGTTTGCCAAGGCAAAGAAATCACCAAAGACTTTCCCCTTCATGAAGCAGTGGAAAAATTATTCCTTTTCTTTGGGGGGTTGTGGAGGATGGTAGGCAGTGTAGACGGCCCCCCTCAACTTCCCAATCAGTTTTTCCTTTTAAGGGTTTCATTCAAGCCACTTACTGACAGTAACACATTCCCCAGATCTAAGAATTCTGATATGATTTCGTTTTTTCCTTCTTGGTTCCAGGGTAGTTTTATGGGTTTTTAGACACTGGATTAAAAGGTGAATTTCATTTGCAACCCAGAATATTTCCCCCTTTGTGCCAGCATCAATCCTCTTTTGATGGCCGTTTCTCAATACTTCCTTTCTTACGGCACAAAACAATAACAATAACAAAATCCTGGAGTTTTGTTTTTTTCTCCAGCACACAGTTACCCGCTCCCTTTACGTACTCCTTTCCTTTCATGTTTTGATTCATGTTTTGATGACCCCTCTTCTCCAGCATTGATGGTGCTGTCAAATGTCCCCTGGATGTTGCTCAGTCACTGTGAGAACTGGGTTTAAGAGATGGCTTTCTCTGCTACCTCAGTACAAAATAGATGTCAGTGGTGACCCTCGTTTCAGAAGTAGGAAAAAGACCACTCACGTCCTTGTACATCGTTTACTGGGCCTAGAAAATGACGGGGAATAGAGGCCCCAAAGCACAGCCACCAAAGTTGAAATCTCAGCTCCCTCACCTAGTAGCCATGTGAGCTTCGGAAAATGACCTAACTGCCTGGAGCCTCGGTGTCTCCATCTATAAAATGGGTGTAAGAGTGGCACCTGCCTCATTGGGCTGTTGGGAGTATTAAAGAAGTTGGTATTAGTACTTAGAACAGTACTTGTCACATGGTAAGTGCAGTGAAAATGTTGCTATAATTATTGAAACGTTAGGCCTATCGGGAGATCCTCAAAGGGCTGGACATGGATACCTTGCACACCGCGAGTGATAAAGGAATGAATGAATATAATTTAAATGTATTTGTTCAAGAAATATTTATTGAGCACTTACTCTGTGCCAGCTACAGTGCTAAGAGCAAGGATACAAAAATCCAAAGATACAGAATGTGCCCTCAGGTATCTTAGTCTTGGGAAAAAGTTGTGGGTGAGTGGACAGAGTGAGGCCACTGGGGTCAGAGAATGTGAGTCCAGCTCCCTTGGTAGAAAGGGGCTGGGAAAGTGAGTTTTTTCACTCAGAAAATGGGGATAATATCACCTCACTAGGTTGTTATAAAACATAATATGGAATACAGAGCATAGTAACACTCAGTTAAAAAATATACATTACATATTATGTTCGCACATGTTTATTCTGTATCTGTGTGTTTAGAGAGAGAAAGAGAAGAATTATGCTACAAAATGACAGTCACTATGGTTGGTTTGTTCCAGGTGAGGTTGATATCCTAAGCCTGCCTGGGAAGTCCCAGGAGGAGGGTGGCAGAGACAACAAGGACAACTGAGTATGCCCTTGTAGGAGAGCAGACATCCTGGGGGAAGTCAACATGCACAGGCTTATGGGAGAGAGGAGCTGCTGGATTTGGGGACAGCTAAAGGTTTGGCATTGTGGAACATAAAATGTGAGGCAGAGATGTGGTAAGAATGATGCTGCATAGAGAGGGGAGACTAGCTCACATCTTTGTCCAAATGTCACTGTATTAATGAGGCTTTCCTTGAACACTAGATTAAAAATAATCCCTTCCCCCTACATTCCCTAGAATCCTGCCCTGCTTTGTTTTTCTCCAAGTCATCATCTTTTTCCACTTCTAAATATACATATCCATATCTATGTGTGTGACACACATACACACTCACACACACACACTCACATACACACACACACACACACAACCTACTTTGTTTATTACCTGTCTCTCCTCCATAAAACGGAAGTTCCATGGGAACATGGAATTTATTCACTGCTGTATCCCCAGCACTTAGACGGGGGCCTGACACATACCAAGTGCTCAGTAAATAGCAGTTGAACTGAATGCATGAAGGTACAGCCTTCTCTGACAGGGAAAAATGGTGAGCTTGTCCTTTAGCCAAAGGAACCTTGAAGAGTTCTCAGCAAGAGGAGTTACGGTCATGGTTCCTTGTTAGAAAGAATGTTCTGGAAGCATTGTTGTGGGTAGACTGTGAGGAGTCATTTCAGTAATCCAGCTGGCAGCATGAAGCCAGGACCCATGGAGGGAAGAGAAGTGGAAAATCGAGTGCGAGGCTTGGAAGGCACAGCAGATAGAACTGATGACAGATGGGAGGAGGCAAAGGGAGAGTGGACCATTAGGATTTGCTCAGGTGTCTGGCTTGAGCAAAGAAGAGTTATTCACTGCAAAGGGACAACAATATGAGTCAATGAAGTAAAGGCAAATAAATAATGCTCTTACTCCAAGAAGGATCAAGGACAGCATGGCTGCTCAGTGGTTGATGACTTATTGAAAACATAAGGAAAAGATGGGCTGGTCAGAGCCTATTGATTGCTAAACCTATAGCTTCCTGAATTACTACTTCTGGTCTAAGAAAGGTGACCAGACTTGAGACAATGACTCACTTGACAGGAATGGGGAGAATTCAGCTGAGATATATATATATATATATATATATATATATTCAGTAAAGAGGAAATAACTTCTGAAAGGCCACATTTCACTTTATCATTATTTGCCTTAACAGAGCGTGTTTTGCATGCACAAAACTTTTATTCACAGCTATGAGCACTGGATTCAGTCCCTGTTGATTGACATCCACAAGACAAGCTAAAGAACCAGCAAGGCACAGAAATAAAACCCAAAGGGTTCCCATCAAATTCTCCTCCAAATGTCCTCAGAGGCAGACGTGGCTTTCAGGAGTTGCCAAACCCACATGATGACCTACGTACAATTACTAAACAGCTTACACACATCAATCTATGGAGAAGCTATCATCACCCAGTCCTGGTTTGTATGAAACCACTGCCAGGTTGCTGAGCTCCTTCCACTTTCTGAAGATAGGCAGAGTGCCAGAAGGTCATGCATTTGGTGTGGCTGGACCAGGTCCTTCGATGGCCTTCCAAACACTGGAGCCAGGCAAT
Source organism: Hipposideros armiger (assembly GCF_001890085.2). Classification (NCBI taxonomy): domain Eukaryota; kingdom Metazoa; phylum Chordata; class Mammalia; order Chiroptera; family Hipposideridae; genus Hipposideros; species Hipposideros armiger. Next base: position 648,464 of record NW_017731635.1, on the reverse strand, counting down.
GGCAGGCCCAGCAGTGATCCACTCTAGGCTGTCCTGGCAGACAATGATGGGGTGGGGCATTGTCTACGGGGGGTCGGGCCATCTTAGAGACCAGCTGATGTCTAGAGCAAAGGAGGTCCTATCCCTTTCCTCATCCATTAAACGAGGATGAGAACACCCATTGTGCATTGTGCGTGGAGAATTAAATGAAATAAGACCATCCAGGGCTCAGGACAGTACACAATCAATGGCTGTTAATTTTGCAGTCCTGTTAGTGGTATTCAACTCTATCCCTTCCGCACAGGTGCTGAAACATGCACAACTGCTAAAGGGTGATATGGAGAAATAGGTTCATAAATGAAGAAAGTGGAAAAACATGAAAAATTGCTATGCTGAACATAAAGACAATCTGAGTTTTATGAAATGATTTGGTCAGTTTTCTAAGTCAACATCTTTAACTAAAATGTATAAACAATTTCAAGCCAATTCAACATTTTTATGACAGTATATACCATCATTAATATTTTGAAAAGTGGTATTTTTTTAGAAGTACTGTTCCCTCTAATTTATGTTTTTAAAACTTTATTGTGTTCTTAAATATATTTTAAAAAATATATGGGAGAACTTTGTTTTCTAAAAGCATACATTCCTGATGGTGCCCTGGGAATCAATTAAAAATCTGGTTATACTTTTCAGAAGTTTGCTTTATCACAAAATTTGGGAAGCTCCAAATTTAGTGGGAAGTTCCACTAAACAAGAGATTACCGTGTAATGTTACTTTGACTTTTCTCTCAAGTCAACTTTACCAAGACTTAATAGTTTAAAACAACTTATACATATGTATCCATAGTTTTAAAAAGTGTATGTTAGCTTTAGTTTATTAATTTACCACTTCAGAGGCTTATTTTTTTCTTCCCTTCAGCTTCTCAGGATTGTTATATGTCATTTATATTATAAATTGCCCTTCATAATTCAATTCAAAGTCATGCATCAAATTCTGGCTATGTATTATGTATTGTCATTTCATGTAAATCTAGAATCTACTTTGGTCAGAACATTTCATTCCTGCTTTTCCTTCCTTTCTCCAATTCCCAAGAGAATCCAGAAGAATGATGGTTGCCAGAAATTCTCATTTGGAGATCAAGCTGTTGGAACATACTCTCCTCTTATTTCATTGCATTTGAATCTATGACTGTTGAAGTTTTCCACGTTCTTATACTGACTCAACCAATGTCCCTCAGGGTATTTCCATCTTCCAACCATTAGTTCACTTGCTTTGCTTATTCATTTCCAGTTGCTTCAGGGACTGAGCCAGGGTATCAGTGACTAATGACTCAGTGTTATTTCAGGAATCCCCAGCATTTTCCGTATGCTGACTCACCTACCAGTTCTCTATGTTCACCTGTTGGGAGCATGGCTATGGCAGGGCACATGTGGCTTTGGATGGCCAGAAAGTTCTGAAAGCTGATATGCAGTTGAAAAACTGTGATCTGAACAAAGTCCCTTTGCTTGTTTTTCCTTTGGCATTTTTCTTCCCTTGAGAACATGAGAGGGATTGGTCTTAGTCATCTTTGAGTTGCTAGTAAGTACCATAACACCATAAAACTTTCGTGCTCAATAAATATTTATTGAATGATGGAATAATGTAACTATGAGGAATGTTAAAGGCTGTTCATTTGTATTTTGTGAATTGTCATGGTTGTAAAGATGGAAAAACAATTTTAAGAAGATAAAGGCTTAGGTCAATATCCAGGGATGTATTTAAGTGCCTAAAATCTTGGGGTTACCTGTAAAGCATGGGTATGACCAGAAAGTCATAAAAATACTATAAAGTGTAAAAGCAGTTGAATGAAACCTGCTTAAGGCTCTGTTACCATGGAGTCTTACTGGTGATCATTCTCTCATGCCTGTCTTTCCTGCACCCATCCGTTGTTTCTTCCTGCCTTTAGCATTCAACACAACTCTTTTGTTCATTTCTAACCTCTTTCTTCAAATATATGACAGTAATTCTGTGAAATAAATATACATGTCATACCAGGGGTCCCCAAGACCATTCCCAAACCTGATGATTCACCAGAAAAACTCACAAGACTCAGCTATAGTCATACTTGGGGCTACAATTCATGATAGTGAAAGGATACAGAGAAAATCAGCAAAGGGAAAAAGCACAGGTAGTGATGTCCAGAGGAAACAGGCACAAGCTTCTCAGGGTCCTGTCCCCCTGGAGTCACTCAGGACATGCTGACTTCCTCCAACATTGAACTGTTACAACACACGTGAAATGTTGTCTACCAAGGAGGCTCATTAGAAACTCAGCACCCAGGGTTTTTGGTTGGGGTTGGTCATGCGGGCCCTCTCCCCAGCACATACCAAATTCCAGACTCCCAAAAGGAAAGCAGGTGGTCAGCATAAATCACACTGTGTGTACAAACAGTTTAGGAACAGTAAACCATCCTTATCAGTTCCAGTATGGTGGGAACATACTGGAAATCCAAGTTTCCAGATGTCAGCCAAGGGCCAACCTTGCAAGAAGGCCTTTCTAAGGACAGCAATCTGAGAACTGCCATATTACCCCTTTTAGGCACACGTGTGTACATCAAGCTCATCTTCTTCCCAAATGTTGGGACATTCCACCCACCCAATGCCAGCTCTCTGAATGGCTGATTTTATCATTCAGACCTGACCACAAATGACACCTACTGAGATACCGCCCTGACCACCCTAATGCAAGAAGCCCCCCGCCAAGTTACTCTTTGCCATATTTTAAAATATTTCCCGAACTTAAGCTGTAATGGCCATGTCAGCAGGGATCTTCATCTGTTTTGTTCACTAAACTATGCTCAGGACCTGGGAGAGTGCCTGACCCTTAAGCAGGAACTCAATAAATGTTTGTAGAATTAATTGAATGGCAGCGCTGTCTCAAGTTCTCTTGTCATTAATATATTGACTTTCACATTATCCAAATACTTGGCACCATGGAATGTAAGCTCCATTAGATCAGAGATGCTGCCTGTTTCTAGCAGCTAGAACAGCACTGAGCACATAGCAACTTCTCCATGAATATTTACTGAGTTAAATTGGATGTGCACGCACATGTCGACATTCAGATTGTGCTTTTTCCAAAACCTGACTATTCTTCCACACGTGAGAGAGATGGGACTATATTTTTTCCAATAAATAACTGATGGAATGCAGACTTTTCAGTTAGTCCATGTACCATGGTACTAACTAGAGGTTCATCGATTACCCAACAAGTTCATTACAGGGTCAAACAAATCTTTGTAAAGCAAGTGTAATAATAGATAACATATATATATATATATATATATATATATATGTGTGTGTGTGTGTGTGTGTGTGTGTGTGTGTGTGTGTGTGTGTGTATACTGGGGGTGCCAAAAAAATGTATACAAGTGGACACTGGTCAACGTTGCTCAAGCAGTAGTTCGCCATCATCAGAAGTGACTGGACACTGATGGGAACCACTTTGAGCACCTCTTGTCATTGCAGAAGTCTAACGTGACTTGTATTCATCTTTTGTTATCAGTATATATTGAGGATTGCTATTTTAATACAGTTTTCTTTTCTTAAAATGTATATACATTGTTTTGGCACCCTCTGCATATATTACACAAAAAATATAAAGTAAATAAAATAATAGGTGTGAGAATAAGGTTTTATTCACTCAGAATGAAAAGGGCTTGGCCTAGTCTAGGGTGTCATGACAGGCATCTGGGAGCAGGTAATCTCTACGCTGAATCAAAGACCTTTCAAGGAGAACCTAAGTAAAGAGGAGGTGTGTGTGTGGGGGGGGGGGTTGGCAGGGAGCATGGCATAATAAGAAACTCCAAATTTCCATATTGATGGAGATGTGAGTCAGGAAGAGTGAGAGGATTTCCTAGAGAGGGAGACAAAAGGTCTTGCTATGGAACTTGGGCTTGATGTCATAGGTGATAGTATCCACTGAAGGGTTCAATCAAGGAACATGCCATCTTTGGGTTTGTTTGGGATTCAGAAAATCTGGTGACTCCAGGGAATGGCTTGCAGAGGAATGATGTTAATGGCAGGAAGAGAGGTTTAGAGGCTCTTGAACTAATCCAGATAGAGTAGGAATGCATGGGGATGAAGGTTAGAAAGAGTTGAGAAATAACTAGAAATGAGAAGAACTGGGAGTCTTACTGGTGGAGGGTGAAGGAGATGGCAGGCAAACTGATGTCTGCAAGGTATAGTTCTCTGGGTTCTGTCAGTGAATTAATAGAGAATGCATAAGAAGAAAGGAGCCTGAAGGAAAGATCAGAATTCAGTATTGGGCAAAAAAAAGTATGGAGTACGTGTGGGCCATATAGTGTATAATAAACAACTGGATGTGTGACTCTGAAGCCCACTTGCCCTGGAGGCCAGTGCTAATGTCCTCCACAGGGAAATCAACGTCTCATATCAGGCACTTGAAAGCATGAGAGTAGATGAGATCACCCAGGGGCAATTTCTGGACAATAGCATTTCATCGGTAAGCAGAAGAAAATGTGCCCAAGGAAGAGATGGAAAGGATAAAAGAGAACCAGGAGAATGCAAAATCATAGAAGCAAAGGGAGTCAAAAACTTCATGAGAAGGAACTTCCAGGACCTCTTCACAATTTCAGTGGACAGGTCTGAGCTCCTCCGTGCGCCACACAGAGCCCTCCCTCTGGCTGTGGGTGTATCTCTCCAATCTCTCTTCTCACTGCTCCCTACCCAGCAGAGTCAAGAGCTTCAAAGAGCCTGGAAATTAAGAACTGAACATTTTACTTGAATTTTCAATAAATTTTCAGTGAAAAAATTATTGGTTATTCACTGAGAGAATTATGACAATAACATATGATGATAGAAGCCAGATTGCAAAGGACCAAGGAAGGCATGAGAAAGGAGGAAAGTAATATAGGAAATATATATTGCTGTTTTGAAGAGGTGTAGACAAGACAGGAATAGATAGAACAAGTTGGTGGCTAGAGGACAGCCAAATTCAGGAAGAAATGTTTAAATTGGAAAAATCTTGAACTCATTAGGGGTCTGAAGTTGTGTTAGGAAAAACTCAATTACCCTCTTTCATTTCTCTTTTATTCTCACACTATCACAATACTCACAACACTTCTGACACCAGATGTGTGTGGGTTTTTCCCACACTGAGGAATTCTCTTGACTCCAGCTGGAAATCCTAAAATTTAATTCAACTCTGACACTATCTACTGGACATAGCATCAGATCTCAGAAGTTAAGGGCTCAGTTCCACAAGACTGCCCCCCACTTCCTATGCCAGTTCATAAGTAATAGTCCCCTAGTTACCCACAACTTCTGTCTGCCTTGGCTACGGATCAGAGGTTCCTATAAATTCCTCCCCATGAATCCCATGAGTTGCTAGAACAGCTCACAGAACTCAGGAAAACACTTACTTAAGTTTACCAGTTTATTAAATGATATAATAAAGGAACAGCCAGATGGAGAAATTCTTAGGGTGAGGTCTGGGAGGATCCCAAGAGCAGGAGTTTCTGACCCCATGGAATTGGTGTGTGTCACGCTCCTGGTACGTGGATGTGTTCACCAACCTGAAAGTTCTCTGAGCCTCAGACTTTTGGGATTTTTATGGAGGTTTAATCATACATGATTGATCATTAACTCCATTTCCAGCCTCTCTCCCTTCTCTGGAGAATGGGGGATGGGATTAAAAATTTTAAGCTTCTAAGCTTGATCTTTCTGATGACTATCCTGATCTAGGAGCCCACCAAGAGTCACCTCACTAGAATAAAAGACACTGTTTTCACCCAGAAAATTCCAAGGGATTTAGGAACTTTGTGTCAGGAATGGGGGTCAAAGACCAAATATTAGAGCAAAATATGCCCTAGTGTTCTTATCACCCTGGAAATTATAAGAGTTTTAGGAACGCTGTGCCAGAGTTCACAGAAGTGCAGGATCCAACTGAGAAGAGGTTGAAGATGTGGGACAGAGTAGGGATGATGAATGAAAAGGGCTTGATGGACAAAGAAACAGAAGCCATCAAAGGCATAGCTTGTGTACTTCAACAAGAAAGTGATACTAGGGTTGGTGCACATAGATACATTTGCAACAAAGTTGTAAAATTAACCGCTTATTTGCCTTAATTTTTTGTTTAAGTAGCAAATTTTTCTACCAAGACTGCAAGGCTTTATGAGATAGGGCTCTTGAGAAGAGTGATGGAGGTGTTTAATGGAGATTGAAGGCTATTGAGAAAATTGTAAAAGAGTAAAAGTAGAAGAGTTGATAGGTGATGTTGAGTATCCAGTTGAGACATGATATAAAAAAATTTCTCCAGTGGTCCTCAACCACCTTGGTACAGGAGCCAAGATGTTGGCGTGAGGCATTGATCCAATACTGTACTTTTATCAAGTGGGTGTTATGGAAGAATAGAAGGTGAGGGAAGCAGGGATCCTAGTGATATTAATGATAGGCTCCAAGAGAGGAAAATAAATCAGAAGAGGCTAATTCTGAAAGAACATGACATGTCAAAAGACATGGTAAGTCTAAAGACCACATAGTATAGGAGCAGTGATAAAAACATATGAATTAAAATTTTTTTATCAAAGAGTAGAATATTTGTATTTAAGAATTCAAAGATGGAGTAATTCCAGGATTTAATATTGAGGGAGAGTGCCTGAAAAGGAACAGAGATGGAAGCCATTGAAGATGTGGAAGTTAAGAAGCAGAAAGGAAGGAAGTCAGAGGAGACATCCGCCTGAATTCTACAATCACTGAAGATAATGGTCAGTCAGTGGAATTTGAGTAGAGGCAAACTTTTTCTTAGGTGCCAGACATCAGTGGATGTTTGGGATTGACTTAGAAGATGGCCAGCAACTAAGACAAAAAGAAATGGAAAAGAATAATGTGAGGAGAAATTAGCCTCAATGGAGCAATGATATTTAGAGGGTATTGGGGTAATGGTTTGGAAGTTCCAATGGGACCTAAAAGAGCATACTTAATCCCACCTCGGACACCTATATCCTGGAAAAATGATCTGCATTCTCTCTAGGGACTTCAGAGAAGTGGTATAATGTTCAAAGAGAAAATGAAGCACTCAACCAAACCAAAGTCATATTTTACCATTAAAAGCCTTATTATTGTCTTCATTATCATATGAAATAGCCATTTACAGATATCTTATCCTCTCTTGAGCAAGTTGAATAATTACATCACAACTTTCAACACCAATCAGTGTATATTTGTATTTAAGCCAGGATGATATAGACAAGCTCACATTTATGAAATCGATTCATTTTTAAAGAATTAATTACAAGATTTCTTTCCCTAAGCATGCCAATTATTTTCAAATAAATATTCAAGACTGGTTTTAGTAAAAACATATATTTCATAACATTTTTCCTAAGGTTGTCTTTAGTTGTCATGGTTTTGACACAAGCAATTTGGTGTGTAGGTAACTTTGTTATGGAAAAAAATTTACATACTACAAATAGCATAATGTCTGTTGTCAACAATAGCACACTAATAAATATTAAAATCTGGTTGTCACATAAGATTAATGAGTGATTATTTAGAATTGAACACATGTTAAAACCATTTGGTCACAAAGTAGCCCATTAAGATAGTGATGATATAAAACCAGATATAATCCAGAAGTAGTTAAAACATGGAAATATTTAATCTGTCCATCATTTCAAAAATTATTATTCAATATCCATAATTCAAAATTCTTATGTTTTATTAAAAAATCAGCAATTTGGCAGATCCCGTGTAAGAGAACTAAACAGTTTCATATGCTACCCAGGTGTCTTGCTTAAAATTATTCTCCAAAATATTTTAAAATATATTATTCTAGAAAAGCAATGATTAGTGTAAGAAAATAGTAACTGACAGGTATTTTCCTCCTGCTAGCATTGTTATTTCTATTGAACATATGGAGCCATTTAGGAACTATTTCAATTTCTCCAGAAACATAGTATCATGCAGTTGTAAGAGATAATAAAAATAATCACAGTAATTAAGTGTTTTTGCATGTATTATGTCCCTGGCATACTAAATGACTTGATTTGTATTATTTTATTGAATCATTACCAGAAAAAAAGACAAATACTCATTATTTCCACTTTTAAAATGAAGTAACTGAAGTTCAGAGGGTTGAGTAACTCAATTCACAAAGCTATTGAATCAGGTCAGGCTGGGATTTGAACCCTGTGCATTTATATGCCTGTCCATTTGCATGATCTCAGAAGCCCACTCATGATGGACAGACCTGCAAGCAAGGAGAGTTGGCAGACCTGCTTACCTTTCTTGTTTTTCAAGTCCATTATCCATAAACTCAAGCTGTAGATCAACCTTCCTTAAACATCAGCGAACATGAGGAAATATCTAATTCATTAATAGGTTTTTTTTTGGTGGGGGAGGGGGAACTGCAGGTGGTTTCCTTAATGATTAGTCTGTGTTTGTAAACATCGGGCAATGTGAAAAGCAGAAGGAAACTTACAGTCTAGAGCCCATTCTCCCATTCATTGCAGGAGTTTCTTTCTTCTTCTTGGCCCTTCTTAAACTTTGAAAGCCTGGCTTTGGATTAAATATTATCCACTAGTAAACTAGAGTGTGATAACTTTTTCTTCTATATACTTCTTAGTGTCCTCATTACACTACCAATTCCTGACTTTGGCCTTGTCTTTGAGCCTTCCATATCTTGCAGCTAGGTCCTGAAGCTCTTAGCTCGTAAGAGCCATTGTGTTTAGTGAACATTAAGACTATTGTTTTGGATCTGTGGGTTCAAGGGGGTTTGTGAAAGGAATCAAACTGTTTTATTCAATCTTGTCTATTTCAGTTAAGATGGCTTCAGGTGCATGCTAAATTCAAAATATAAGCTGTTGATTATATAGGTGGGTCCAGAGTCATTTTGGTGGCTCCTTGATGTCATCAAAGACCTGGGCTCTTTCTAGCTTGCTGCGTGCCATCCTCAGGTCATCACAAAATGGATGAAGCTGTTCTGGAGATCCCTTATGGACACAACAACATCTGGCCAGAGAAGAGAGACACGTTCTGCTGAGCACTGCTTTGTTATTAGAAGTAAGACCTTCCCCTTAAGTCCCCCAGATGACTTCCCCTTAAGTTCCAGTCTGCTGTCAATGCTTATGACCTAGCTGTAAGGGGACTTATAGATCTCACATCTGATATTTTAAAACACTGTAGTGGAGGTGAGCTCTGTGAGCTAAGAGGAGTATGGAGGGAGGAAAGAGTTGAATGTAGAAAACCAAGTTAGCTTTCTATTCAACTAACTGCCCCAGAAACGAAAACTTCATAAGCGCGTACATTTTATGAGCCACAACTTCTAAGACAAGTAGAGCAAGCGTTGGTTGAGACCTGGACAAAGATATATATTCCTTTCTTTCTAAATGAGTAGTCTCAAAGAATTTTAATTGAGAGACTGATTAAAAAGTACCCATAGTCAGAGAAAATTGAAATATTTCTCATATTTGGCAAAACCAATTGGCATTAATAAATTGCCCTTTACTACCAGGAAGGTTTACGTCCATTGCTGTCTGTCAGGTGGTATTGCGTTTTGACCCAGGAGTAACCCTAAGTAAGGTTACAACCTTACTTACCTTCCTATTGGCCAGCAAGCCCATGGTTGTCTGGTAAAAGTTTAACCTACATAGATGAATATGTCAGCAATGTGATTGGGTTTTCAAAAACAAAAAAAAATCTAAAATCTCTAGTAATGCCAAAAACACAGCATAGGCCATCTTCCTGTGAACCACAACTTCATTTGACCTTTACCAGGTTGAGATAAGCATCAGTTGCCAGGAGACAATGACTCATTTCTGAATAAAGAAGGATACTTTTCACACCTGTCTTTGAAAACTGCCCCAGGAGTCTAGGGTCCTGGCAAAAAGACACTTAATCTACTTCTGAAAGCATTTGAAAGAACAGGGTCACACTTGCAAGCTGAGGGGCATTAGTTCCATGGAAAGAAAGGGGGTCACAGCATTGTGCCAGAGCTCCACAGTTACCACTGCTGGCAAAAAAGAATCACCTGAACCCCAAAACCCCTCCTCGTGGTAGATGAGGCTTACATTAAAACAGAACTTTAACACTGAAATCTGACCTAAAAAAAATGTTAGAACAGTAAGTCTGTCTGTTTAATCCATCAGATCTATCTATCCAATGTATATACTTATATTCATAGATATATAGACACATCATGATGACTATTTAGAAATAATATTGTTTATAAAATATTTAACACCCAAAAATTTAGGGTATGCATAAACATACAAGTTGTTTTGTTTTTGTTTTTGTTTTTTTCCACATTTGTAATGCCAATTTGTCTTTTAAAGTTGCTCTGGTATTTGGAGAGAAACAGCTTAGCTATCTTTGGTTAATCACCAACTGTCTGTCAAACTCAGGGATGAAACAATTTTTTCTGCATTTGTGAACTATTTTCCTGAAGCCCCCTGAATTTAGTGGACTAAGGGTAGTCCATTAGCAAATAGTTAAATGTATTCCACCCTATGAAGCTTTCAGCTGCGAAATGAACCTATCCCCAACCTTGTTTGAGTAAGACCAGGTGTTTCATACTTCCCTTCTACCCGCAGCAAGAATCCCTTAGGAAAGAAGGGAGGAAGTGAGACTTTCGATGTTTGTGCAGAAAAAAAAGCCAAAAAAAAAAACACGTGTCAATAAACAATTTGGAAATGACCAGAGGCCCAGAGGCGTTCTACCAAAAACCCAGTGAAAATTATCTAATAAACCCTGACTTCTTAAATGTAACACAAGACTCATCTCCCTTTCTTGCTTAAAACATAAAGCAACCCCCTTTCTCATATTTAAACAACAGCTATCAAAGATTTAATGATTGCACCATTGGACGCAGTTCAAACAATATAGGCAGGAAGGAATGTACAGCTGTCAAGGAACCGACCCAGTCAGAAGTACCCCAGACAAATCGCTGTACATCATCGGCTGGTTTGAATTAACAGCAGACTCGGAGCTGTTTTTTTCTTCCCCCCTCTTTCTTCAGTAACTTTAAACAAAGTGATTTGTAGTGTTCTGTCTTATATGGCATCTACCCCAGTGGAAATGGAGGATGTTCATGGAAATAACTTGAGCCAAAGTTCAAAGGAGATTAGAGCATCTAAAGGATACCTTGAGATTTTTATCTTGGCCCTCGAGGAAGAATGAGTTAAGCCGATTCATTTTTCCTCCTGAAGAGTTGAGTCTCTTGTGAAGTGAGGTTACATGCTTACTATTATACTAGATTGTTATTAATGCTAATCTACTTTTCAGGACATTTTTATCTTGTAGTTAATGAAAAAGTAGTTTATGTTGCAGGCGGCCACAGTCAAGAGAGACTTTTTTTTTTTTAGCTTTATTTAATGCAAGACTTCCCCTAGTGACATTCCTCAGCCCCCCACAGTGAGCATCCACTGCTGTAGCTACTCAATAATAAAACTAGTATTGATGGACGTTGCCTTAGTGGTTATGCAGCTTAACCCTTTTATTATATAGAGGAGAAGACATGACTGCTCTATATATTAATATTGTAGAATAAATGAATAAGACTGATGCCTAGAGATAAGATTTTCCCTGAGGTCACAGTGCCTGGTGCTGAGACTGTCACTGGCCTCGTACACATGATGCCCATGGAGGAAGAGGGCTTAAAGTGATTAGAAAACATTTAACGTATTAACATAAAAGATCATGTTAAGGACTAACCAGCCTCTTGTATGTGATCAAATTGCAAACAGAGTTCTCAGTGCCATAGTGACCAATCAGATGACTAGAAAAATTGAATTAGAATCCACTACCCCCAAAGTGCCTTGAATAACTCTGACCGCTTAACGTAATGCACTTCATTCATGAAATAAATACTGTTCATCACACAGCAGTTTTGTTTTTGCTTTTTTTTTCCCTGTGAGACTAACCATCTTCTGGCCCCTGGAAAGACACTGCAATCAAGTAGCCAACATCATGGGCTGTTCAGCCAGTCTGCCTGGATCCTAAACCTACCACTCACTTGCTGAGTAAACTCAAATGAGTTATCTAGCTCTCTGGGCCCCTTCCCCATCTGAAAAGTGAGGGCAAAACTATCGCCTCCCTCCTAGGGCTGTTTTGAGGATTAAATATGTATTGTGCATAAAGTTTCGAGTATGCCTGGTACACAGTAGGATCTACAGAAATACTGGCTATTATTAGTAATTTTGACCTTCATTCTTCATGATTCAATTGCCAACAGTATTATACCAAAGACCCAGGGCATCCGCTGTGGCCGTATTATTGATCTGCAAATTATTTTGCCTTCCATACTTTCTGTTGTGGCTTTTGATGTCTTTTGAGATAGAGGAGCTTTGGAAATAGTCTTCTCATTTCGATAAAACTCACTGGTGTGTTTAATTGAGATTGTCAAGAACAATGGCATACACATCTGCAAAGCATCGCTTAGTGCCATTTTTAGGAGCAGAACTAGGGCTGGAGAAGGGCACTGCCCTGCTCCAAGCTGGTATTTGGAATCCCCACGCAAGCCCGATTCCACACTGAGGTTACTCCAGAAAACAAGTTCATGGAGTAGAGACAGTATACACCCACTCACCTTCCCACTGCTTTTCCCACTGTTTTTGTAGATTCCCTCTGCTTCAGAACAGCTGTAAATGGGATATTGTGGTTAATCTCATAAGATGGCAGAGAGATTACACATATATCATATTCATTGTACCAAGCTCTGATGAGTTAGTTACCAGGGATTCCCAAACTATGACCTGTGGGCCAAATCGGTCCCATGCCTTCTTTTGGGCTAATAATGTTTTTACTTTCTTAAAGTCTTGTTAAAATAGCAAAGAATGTGCAACAGAGGCTGTTTGTAGCCCACAAAATCTAAAATATTTATTCTTTGGCCCTTCACAGAAAAACTGTGTTGACAGCTGAGTTTGGAGATTACAAAATACATCCAACATAAAAGCTACATGGGGCATAATTTAATCTTTTATTATTCAGAAGGCACTTCTTAACCTTGTGCTATCCGGGGTTCAAGATTATGAACATCAGTTATGATTGGACTGCATAATGGTAAAAAGTGTGAATTCTGAACTCAGATTGCCTTTGATCACATCGAGGCTCTGCCACTTATTAAGTGTGTGATCTTTATCAAATTACTTAATCTTCCTCGGCCTTGGCTCCCTCATCTGTAAAAAATGAGCATTATAGTAGCTGCCTTATCTGGCTGATGTGAAGGTCAAAGGAGATAATTTGTGCAAAGTTCTTTGTACAGGGGAGGGGGGATGTTCATTAAATGTTAGTTGTTCTTATGCCTCCCAGCAACAAGAGTCTCATTCTTTGAGCTTCCTGGTTATTTGCATGTCATCTGATTAAAAGCTGACAATTTGGGCACCTGACCAGGACGATCTATCCAGTGTCCTGACTCCAATTGCTGAACATCCATTATAATTAATCAGAATTAGGGGCACCACACGTGGCTGTCACACACAGCTGGAGTGTGAACACATTGGGCGAGGAGGACAACCCTACAGAATTCTGCGCTCATTTACACTTTCCTGGCATGCCTTCATTCTAGCACTGGTAGCTACGCGTCGGATGCACACATTTCTGCACCCTCTCGAATCCTTACAGCCTTTTGTGGCTTCAACACCACTGTCTGGCTCTTAAGAATTGGCTTGATTGTGGTGATCATTTCACAGGTATACATATGTCAAAATGTCAAGTTGTACACTTTAAAGGTACACAATGTTTGTTAGCTATGCCTCTATAAAGCTGAAAAAAATACTATACACCGTTAAGAGGATACTTACAAAGAGGCTTTGAAGTGATGCTTAAGTAATAATGTAAAGTAGGAAAACAAAGAAAAGAAAATCATGAATATAGCGAGCTTGTAGTCATAGAGGCAGGGTGGTACATTTTTGCATCCACCGCAATTCTTGGCTTGGGTCAGCATCAAAAGCCTGTTTCTTTCATCCAGATGCTGGAATGGAGGAGATGTGTGACGTACAACATGAGTGAAAAATGAACTTTTATTTTTTAGAAGCCTCAGATTTGGGGAATCATGTATGATGACAACATAACCTCGCAAAGTGATTCAGGCGATGACCTAACAGGAAAATCTATTTCTCTGGGTTATCTGATAAATCTAAGTCCATCATGTGAAGGTCGTTACTTGCCTCATTTCTAAATAGAAAAAGAAAAAAAAATCTTTGAGGTTTGTGATTTGAAAGGCATGAGGTCCATGAAAAAAAACATAAAATCACAAGTTCTAAATTGTTCTGGAAAGTGTTTCTTTATCCATGTTTGAACACTCTTACATGTTGACTTCTATGTTTCCCAGAGTCAGAAAAGTCTGAATTTTCCTTTAGGCTTACATGACAAGTATTTCCTTTTAGTACTTCAATAAAAAAAGAGAGAAAGAGAGAGATTTTCCATAGATCTGAAAGGCTGATGAGCAAGACGAAATTTCCAGCAAATATTGGAAGTCAGCCTCCCAGACAGAACAGAGTTGGGTGAGGAAAGCAGTTCTCTTTTACGAGATTTGGGAGCCCAGTAACATTTCTCCATCTCTCAAAACGGTCACTGACCAAGGGTACAAACGTCACTGTGCTATGGAAATAAAGGAAGCCCATGACTTAGAGGAACACTGGAATGCATTATTTGAGCCTCATGCATCCTCAAGTACAACATCAAAGGGCTTTTGTATTTGGGGGAAGATAAAGCTACTTGGTTTATCAAAGAAAACATAAGTATATTCTATACTATCGCTACCATGCAACTTTAGTTCATGTGCAAAACCTTGGTGGGAAATTGCTTTCAAGTTATCTCCCTAACCAAGAACTGTCATTTTGTGAATTGACTTGAACCACTCAGGTTATTGCCTCCGATAGCCGAGAGCCCTAGCCTTGATGAATGTAGGCTTTCTTAAGAATGTGTTCTTCTGTTTCTTCCTTAGAAGCATTCTCCACTAGCAGCATTTTCTTCATGCAGTCCTAGGAAGATGTCAAGGGCGGTGGTGGTGGGGGGGGGGCAGTTCTTGTGCATTGCATGCTGTTTAGTATGTGCCACAGGTGCAATAAAAGGCTTACTTTCCACTTCTTACAGAAGTTGCTCGAGCTTGCATCACTGCCTTATTACCACCATTAAAGATTTCATCTTTGTGCATGGAATAAGTCAATAAAATGGGCACGGATTTTGTCCTGTTATTGGAAGCAACTCTTCATTCTCAAATTCTCAACATGGGAAACCCTGCTCTTGGGACCCTGCAGTTTCTACTGGGATCCCAGCCTGATGGACAGGTCTCCATACACTTCATCACATGCTTGTGTTCACTCCGCTGCTGTTTTCCTGGAAATGCTTCTTTGGCTCAGTGGCGACATACATCCATAACCCCCATCTCTTCTATCTCATCCTCTAACCAGAATCACAGACATGGCAAGCAATTAATAATAATGGAAATGTGAAATAGTTCTTTAATGCTCAGTGCCGGTGTGGTGTATACAGTAGCTTCATTGGAAAGAGCATTTTCCTATGGAGGCTCTGGGGTCTCTGCTATTCCATTTGTCCCCTGGGGATTACTGTCAACTCACATTTTCTTCCTCTCTGTGCCCCCCAGAACTGAGGTATATCCTCCTCAAACATCTCTCCCCAGCAGGATTACTCTCAAGAAATTTCTAGACACTGTGGCCAGTTTTCTGGACCTCTTCTGCTGCCTCTGAAAGCCCAACAATGAGGGCATCCCATCACAACAGGAAATAAGATCATTTTCTCCTTTTCAATTATAAGCCAGTCCAACAGGTTAAAGCCATCAGTGAAGATTTTCTTATTCATCTTTCTTTGTTTCGTTTGGGTCTCATATAGCTACCTGTCAGAAACTTCACATCTTTTAAAATGTATGTAATTCTCATAATGACTCTAACGTTAGGTGCTATTATTGTTGTTTTGACCAGGTGAGGAAACTGAGGCTCACAGAGTTTAAGTGTTTGCCTAAAGGTCATAAAACTAGTCAGCAGAGGAGCAGCTGTAGGATTCCAAAGTCATTACAGTACATTGTTTCTTTCTCCAGATCCTGTCTGGGTTAATCATTTTATCCATTTTAATGTCTTCCTTTACATTATTTTGACCCCATCAGTTCTTCTGTCTGTTTCATTGAATCATATCCCTTTTCTCTCTTCCAAAGGGTCTCTGACAAATCTCTGTCTCATCCCTGCATTCATTCTTTTATCCAACTAATAGTCACTAAATATCTACTCGTATTTTGCATAAGCTACTCACCACTACATAGTCCTGTATTACAACTGTTGAATGCTGACAAACAGATACGTACTGTTGACAACCGCTCTAAAAACAGAGCCAAGTTGTCAAATTGGCAAAGAGTCAAATTGCAGACTTTATGCAAAAGATGAAATGCTGAAGGAGCCGGATCCGATTTTTAACTGTGTTCTTAAGTAGCTCAAAGTATGAGTCTGCATAATTTTCTCCATTCTACTTTGCAAGCTATTCAGCAGTCGCCCTTAGCCCATAAATGGAACACACCTCTAGACCATCTAGGAAGTTAGTGGTTTGGAGTGGGGAGGATGGAAGTTGGTTGTGCCAGGGGTAGAGACTGAATTAATCTTTAGACCTAAAGTGCTTTTTTAGAAATAGCCTCTTTAGTACCACCCCTCGGTACACCTTCCCACACAAATCCCTGTTTGACTCCCTAGGGACCAGTTTTTATGATTAGATTTTGTTTGGGAAAATTCAATTTTATTTTGCAATATCTGTGTCTTATGCAGCATATTGCTTTTCTAAAAGTAATATCTCAATAATTTGACAGCCTGATGCCACGTGTATTGAAATAGCCTTAACTCTATGAGAAGCCCTGGCATTTCTGTCTTCAATTTCCAACATTTTAGGGGTTTTTGTTTGTTTGTTTTTTAGTTTTTTTCCCAACATTTTTTAAATGAAAAGTTCAAAAGTACAAAAAAATTGGAAGGATTGTACAGAAAATACCCATACTGCCTAGATTCTACAACCAATAGTTTTCTGTATTTGCTTTATCATATTTTTATAAAACTATCAATCTCTCTCCATTGGTCCGTATTATTTTTGATGCATTTTGAGGCAAATTGCAGACATGAGAGCACTTTATCTGTGAACATTTCCACATGTAAATCATTAGCATGAGCTCAGTATTTGTTTATGTATTTTTTAGGAGAAAATGCCTACAGTGAAATGCATACATTTTATATGTGCTCTTCTAAAAGTTTTGACAAATGTATATAGGTATATAATGGAGTCCTTATCAGGTATATAACAAGACCAGCCTCCCACAGAGTTCTCTCATGCCCCTTCCCAGTCAATCCCCACCTACTCAAAGGCAAAAGCTGTTCCTTTTACTTTTAATTATACATGAAATGATGATTTCCAGAAGGAAAGTGATTCAGGGTTTACATCTACTACTGTTGGAATGTGGAGATGTGTCATCTATGACTACCTAGAGTACAGAGTTCTCATACATAGGAACCTCACACTTACCTCTTATCACAACTAACTCCATTTGTTCCTTCTTTAACTGGATGTTTCTTTCCACCATCGGCTGATGGCTCATCCATCTCTGTGTGATTTCTAAAGCTACTTCAACAAATTTCAAGGAAGTTAAGACTAGCACCCTGTGCTTCTCTCATTGGGCTTTTGCAGCTTCCATTTTACAAGCGTAGTTCCACATGGCTTTGGACATGGTCTTGTTATTGGGCACTGAGTGTGTGCCGCGTGCACAGAGCACTTGCAACAGGCTGACGCTGGAGATTTTTCTGTGCTCACTCATGAGGTTCCTTGGCACCACTGGGCATTGCTCATTTGACACGGGGTACTGTGGAGTGATAGGGGCACCTGCTAACACTATACTGCACAATGCTTAATTCACGTCCCATTGTTAGTCATACAGCATATGTTTCTGACTAAGCTGATTTGGGGTGTGTGTCACAGGATGCCATGCAGGGGAATGATCTTTTGCAACATGGGCTGGTACATTCCATTGTAATCATTGAGTTCTTGTTGGGTTTTCTACTTCAGGAATTTGCCAACGAAAAGTAGGAGTAAGGAAAGAAAATGCATAATGGAGTGCTTCCAGATCAATGAAGAAGAGAGCTGATGGGGAAACTGTGAACATGGGGGCAGGTTGTGCAGTTGTCATTGAGATGTCCTTGGGGCAAAAGTAGGGAGGGGACGGGACTAAGAACATCTCCAGGCCTTTCCTCCAGAGAACTTGCAAGTTTGCCATCAGCAGATATAGAGAAACTCTTTGAACAATAAAAGGCATAACACAGAGCAGTTCTCCGAATTCCCAGGCTCCTTTGCGGGTAAGTTTTCCACGGTGGTGGTTCACAGACTGAAAAGGCTAAGCCTGTAGTTCTCACCTGTAGCCTGACAAGTCAAGGTAGGCACTAGGTCCTCACTGGATATTCCAGAGCATAGGCCAAGGATAATATAATAATGATAAAAATAATTGCTGATATTTCTTGGTGCTTACCATAGCTGTTAGACTCCTAGCAGGAAACAGATGGGCCAGCACCAAATCGTGGAAATTGGGGAGAATTTAATGAAAGTACTATGTATAGATGTATAAGCTTGGGAAACTCCTAAGGAATAGCAAAGCAGCCAGGACTAGCAATCTCTAGGTCTGAAAGAGCAAGGAGAAAGAGTGGTGTCCTCAAGTTTGTTGAGGGCTAGACATGAGCTATGGCCATACAACACAGTCCCTGGAGGATATACAGCAAGTTTGGGGGGTTGTGGTGGGTACAGAAGAAGGTAGGAATGTCCTAATCCCTCTGTCACCTCTTCCTACAATCTCCTGCCAGAGGGCAAGGCGGCCCAGGCAATGCAGGCATGCCTCATAGAGGTCACCCTGGGACAATGTAGCAGGGCAGGGGAGTTGGGACAACAGTTATGTGGTGGGAGAAGCACACTGAGAATACCCAGTACCCGTAACGCAGCCCCATTCTGTTGGTCCCAGGCTGCAGGCAGGCCATTCTGATATCCTGAGAAAATAGTCCTCTAAGGTTTTCCCAAAAGTCTCATTGGCCCCTTAGACCCAGCAAGTTTACTGTGATCCACATCTAATCTGAGGACATCCACATCTGCCTGAGATCAGCACAAAGGCCCCCTTTGCGGTTCTGAGCGCTTCACTGTAGAAACCTTCATATTAGCGTGAAGAATCTAGAAAGGACATTTCCATGAGTCTACACACCCTAGGAGACAGCAGACCATATTTCCAAACATCACATTCACAGATACCGGGGGTTAAGACTTCAGCATATTTTCCTGAGGGACACAATTCAACCCACACAGAAAGCAAAGAGTGTGGGTGTTCTGATAAGTGTGTCTGAATTTGGCATCGCCCCCTAGAGGGTGACACTGGAGGACTCACCTTTCCCTACTTGTCCTGGTGGGAGCCCCACTGAGAACAGTCTCTAGTGTAGCTTCTTGGGGGGTCCTGACAATTGGAGAAACCTCAGAGAAGAAAGGCAGCTGTAGCTGGGGTGAGCTGGGGATGGGAGTCCCTCTCTGCCTGCATCTGCTCACAGACCCCCACGTGCCCAAGAATACAGCAGCCATGACTGGCAGGGGGAGGCTTGTCTTCCCATGTGGGCTCAAGCTGCCGCCTCTGGCCTGAGGCAGGGGGCTTTCACACCTCTTTCTTCTACTGCTCAGATACCTTCCACATGTACACACAAGGGGCTAAAATACTTTCTTCTTTTTTACTATACTGATTGGTTGCATATGCCCGTTCTGTGGGGGTCTATACTGTCTGAGGCATCTGACACACCCATAGCCCATCTGAGCAAGCTTGGGAAGGCCAGCGACCTGGGTGTCAGATGTGGGCAGAACCACCTTGGCCTCAAGGAAGCTAGAATGCCCCCATGCTCCCTGGACGGGAAATGCCTCCAACTGGGAACCCCATTTTTCACTGAGGAATGGAACAGAGAAATGATTTATTAGAGTCTGAAAGATCTGCTTTCAGTCTTGGTATGACATGACTCAAGGGAAGTTGCTTAAGCTACCCAAAACTTACCTTCCTCATCTGCAAAATGGAGCTAAATACCAGCGCCTACCACAAAGGGTGGTTGTGAGGACCAAATGAGATGATGAGTTTAAAATGTTTTGTGGGGCCGGCCGAGTAGCGCGTTGGTTGAGAGTTGGCTTGGGATGCCAGCTCTGGGCAGCAGGGCCCCGGTTCAGATCCCACATGAGGGCCAGTGACGCTGCGCCCTCTACAGCTAAGATGGTGAACAACAGCTCAACCTGGAGCTGGGGGCCGTGAGTCTCCAGCAACGGCGTAGGCTGCAGTGGGGCTGCCATAAGCTACTGTAGTGGCTGACAGCCAGCGTGAGCTGCCAAGAGCCGCCGTGAGCAGCTGTCTAGTGGCCGGCAAGCGACCTGCCTCACCTGGGAGGAGCACAATGATAATACCAACATGGGCCAGTGAAGCAATGTCCTCCACAACTAGACTGAAGAACAAAAGGGCAGCAACTTGTCTGTTCCCCTTCCCTGATTCTCCAATAAAATCTTAAAAAAAAAACCAACGTTTTGTGTATCATGCTTGGTACTGGCTAAGGATTCATTGTTCCATCACTACTGATAATGCTTATCATTTTGTTGTATACACATGCCTAATCATATGTGTGCACCTAGTGAAACACATTACTGAGCATCCAGAGAAGAAGGAAATGGGGGACATATGACCCACTTGTCCATTCTGCTTGGAGGCCCCCACCCGCTCTACTACCCACCGGCTCGCTTTGCAAACTGGGGTGGAGAAAAGGCAACATCAGCTCTTTGGGGCATGTCAATTTCTTCCACCACCCAGGCAGCCCCATCCTGAGTTGATTTAGGGAATGTCTTTAATGTGGCCTCCAGGATCTCTAAACCCTTTACGGAGCGGATTTATTCAAGCTGCAGCTCTCAAGACTCTTTTAACTCCAAGCCCGAGTTTTATTTGTTTCACGGAACTTGCCAAGTGAGCTGTGTGATCAGGAAGGAAGCGCCTACTGAAGTGAGCCACGAGTGGTGTAGAAGCCGTCTGCTATGCTTTTCTTCTGGGATACAGCTGGCCCCAAAGCCAGCATTACCCGAATGCGGAGCACAACCCTTACCTAGCACTCGATTATACCGCTGGGATCATTGTTATGTACGTAAAGTTTTGTTATTAGAAGTGTCACTATCACTTCTAATTCATAAGAAAGCTTATACACTGCAAAAGGTGGGTACCTTTCTTTGCTTTTGATCGGTGAAGAAACTGACGTTCATGTAGTTTTAATGACACTGAATCAAGAAAATGAGGGTTTGAACACTGCATCCACCTCTCTACGGACTATGTGATTTTTAAGCAAGTTCATTATTTTATCTGATCTTCCATTTGTTAACCTGGGAATGACAATATATATTTTTCAAGGTCATTGCAAAGAAGAAATTAGGCAGCATATATAAACCATAGCGCTGGATACACAGTAGGTAATCTTACCTAAAGCGAGGGGAAGTGATGCTACAAAAACAATAAGCACCCCTGGTCTCCACAATTCCAGGACCTAGGCAAGGGTGGCCAATTTTGTTGTTGTTGTTTGTTTGGTTGGTTGGTTGGTTTGGGGGAGAGATAGTTTTTTCAATTTTGCAAGCAATATGGATTCTGTCACAACTATTCAACTCTGCTGCTGCATCGCGTAAACAGCCATAGACGTTACTGAAATGAAGGACTGTGACTGTATTCCAATAAAGATTTATTTATAAAAACAGATTGCAGGCCTGATTTGGCCGACAGCCCATAGTCTGACGATCCCTGAACTAGAATAAAAAGTTGTATATGATGTTATAAATGACAACATCTAGTAGATAAATCCCTAACCATCCTTACACATTTTAGTTTCAACACTGCCTCTTCTGTGAAACTTTTTCATCTTGACAATGCTGGGCAGACTTAAGGCTCCTGTGACCTTTGCCCTTTGGGCACACTACATGACAGCCACCTTCCCCAGTGGTCTGTACAGTCCTGGAAGTCAGTGGCTATATTGTTTCATCTTTCTCAAATATTTTTAAAGCTAACAATACATCTCGTGTCCCCAGGGATAAAAAAACAAATAGTGAAAGGGCATAAACTGCAGTTGGGGGGATATCGACTGGTCAGGGTTCTCAGCTGAGAGTGATTTTGTCCCTAGGGGACCTTTGACAGTGACTGGAGGCATTTTAGAGTGTCATGACTGAGTATCCACTGGGTCGAGACCTGAGATGCTGTTAAACGTCCTACAATGCACAGGGCAGCCTCTCACAGGAGAGAATTATCCAGCCCCAAATGTTAATAGTGCTGGGGTTGGAACACCCTGAACAAGTAACAATGAAGTATTTTATAAGTTATTAGTGCAAATCACATGCCAAGCACTTTACAGTTTATGCAATGCTATCTACACTTCCTCCACAAAGGAGCATGGGGAGAGTCCAACAATATTATGTATGTAAAGGGAGTCTGCATGAATCATTAAGTTTGTGCAAAAGTAAAGTTTTTTTCCTGTCAGCTAACCAGTCCTGGAGTGCCAATACCATATTGGCTCATTCTGGAACATTCTTCAGTTTATCCCATCCCAATCCCCCCCTTTAGATTAAGCCCTTTTCCCATCACGTCTTCTCAGCAGGAATAGGAGTGCCATTGGCCACCTTTCAAATGCGGGGGATCTGGAGAGCCACACCTCAGTCTGCTTGTCTGTAGGTGAAATTATCAAATTCCTTTTAGCGTTTTTTTCTAGGTCCTGTTTATGAAGCCTTTAATTATTTTAGTTTTTACCAAGATTCCACTCTGGATTTTCTCCTAGCTTGTGACATAACTTCCATGATAATAACCTAAAAGGGCTTCCAATCCATCTTCCCCTTGGACAGTTTTTTGCAAGCCATGCTGGTTTTCATCTTATGTTCACATATGCATTAACTGCGGTGACAGCCTGTCTTCCTAGTGAAAGAGCTGGCCCACTTTTCTCTTTAATGTGAGCGAACGAAGTGAAAAACTGCAGTGGCTGCTGATTTTGGGGAACTGTTCTGAGACACTTCTGTAGACGAGGGATACAGTTCCTTGTTAGGTGTTTGCCCACTTAAGGAGACACTGAGTGGGACATAGGAGGTGGTTTCTTTCATTTGGCCATACCATGTTTCCCTGAAAATAAGACCTAACTGGAAAATAAGCCCTAGCATGATTTTTCAGGGTGCTCGTAATATAAGCCCTACCCCAAACATAAGCCCCAGTTAAGATCGTCAGCCAGACATGACTGTTGGAATAAATGTAGATTTTTGTACATGAATAAATGTAGATTGTTGGAGCAAACATTAATATAAGACCCAGTCTTATTTTTGGGGAAACATGGTATTATGGCTTGGATTATGTCCCCTTAAAAAGGATATATTGAAGTCCTAACCCCTAGCACCTCAGGATGTGACCTTATTTGGGGATAGGGTCTTTACACAGGTAATCAAGTTAAAATTAGCTCATTATGGTGGGCCCTAATTCAATATACTATGTCCTTATTAAAAGGGGAAATTTGGACACAGACAGATACCTATGGAGCAAAGACAATGTAAAGATGCACAGGGAGAAAATGGCCATCTATAAGCCAGGGGACAAGTTGAGAGGCCTGGAACAAACTCTTTCCTGGAGCCTTCAGAGGAAGTGTGGCCCTGCTGACACCTTGATTTTGGACTTCTGGCCTCCAGGACTGTGAGACCACATATTACTCAGTTTGTGGTACTTTGTTACAGGAGCCCCAGAAAACCAGCTGCCATGGTTTCTGCCACGGATGCACTAGCTGGAGTTCATGGTCACCTCGGAACATTTCTGCCAAGGACCGCTCACAACCATTGCCCTGCATAGCAGATGACATCCGTGGTCCACCCATTTGCCATCAGCCTATCTGAGAGGCTACCTGAAGCCATACTGATGGCTAATAGCATCCTCTGACCACAGGCACGCACACCTACAGAACAGGCTAGAAGTGACAGACTTTCCAGAGTGACCTTCAATCTCAGCTTCTTTACCCCTGGTAGAATCGCTTGGAGTTGAGTTCAAAATAATTTTTCAGAACCTTACCAACAGCCTGAGCCGAGTTTGCCCATCATGGAACCTACTAATTAAGGTATCCCTCCTTAGCTTCCCATCCTCTATTTTCTCACTTCCTTCTTCCTCACAGTACAAATAAAATACGTGGCCCAAATCCTTGTCTTGGGACCTGCTTTCGAGGAATTTCACCTAAGTCAGCCTGCAGTGGGAATGTGGAATCGGGACCTGAGAGCCAGCACCATCCCTGCAGCTAAAAACTGAAGGAAAGGGAGAGCAATTAGGCACTAAGGAGTCCAAGAAAAGGTTTAGCCGTGTGTCAGTCAGGGGCAAGGTCAGGAGTCAAAGCCAGAACCTGAGTAAGATTCAGAGGCCCCAGTAAGTCACATATAAGGACTGTTCAGGATTGCTGCAGGCCAGGTGGGTGGCCATACCTGTGTTTACTTAGGACCCACCCATATACAACACACTGGGCTAGGAGCTACAGGCACAGAAGGAGATAAGAGTCAAAGAGCTCACCTTTTTGCAGGAAAAGACCGAGGTGTAAACCAATGTGATTTCAGTGTCCTGAGACAAGTGCTAATTGGGACCCTGGGGAACCCAAGATGGAAGGAAACCAAAGGGCCGCTTTCTGAAGGGCCTTGTACGATGTGCTAAAGAAAATGCATTTCTCACCTGTAGGTAGTAAGCAGGACTGGGCCTGTGATCATGAGAGCTGGGCAGTCAAGCAAGTTTCCGTGGTTAGAGGGGCCCCACACTTGAATTAACAATCTCCTGTCACCATCTTGAGAGTTTTAAGTTTCAAACAAGGAGCTTCAGTTTTGCACTGGGCCATTAAAATTGTGTATCCAGGTTTAACAATAAGGAACCTAGAGATGAATACCCTAAAGAGTGGTTTTAAGCCAGGCCTATGGGGTATGAGTTGGAGGTTTCCAAGGAAGGCAGAGTGCGAATGGGACGGGGCTGGACACCAACGGCAGTTGCTCCATTTGGGTGATTTTGAGGAGCTAGGGAGCCAGTCAGAACCTCTGCTTCCAATTATATTGGATGTGGAGGCAGTCAGACATTTTAATGCTTACTTAATTAATTAATTCACTCATTCATTCAATATGTAGGAACTGTTTCAGACCCTTCAATATATGGACACATTACATAACAACATTTATTATAAAGTAAGAATCCATTCGTAAGTCATGTCCATCTAACATGATAGCCAAGGGAATTTAGTCAATGCTTTCTATACCTACCATGAATTATGAAGCATTTTTTCCACCCTGGAGTATAATTCTTTCAGTGTCTCTGTGAGGAAGGTATTGTTACTCTTGATTCTCAGATGATAAAACTGAAGCACAGGGAGTTTTTGGTTTACTCAGGATAAAGCTAGACTTACTCAGGGTCACCACCATGGTAGGGATTGTGAACCTGTGAAAGCGGGTCTTTCTCTCCAAGGGCCCCATTCACCTCTCTACTGCTCCCTCCCTGAGTCACCCTTTCAGCTCTCTGTGGCACTATCTCTGTATATGAAGGCTTCTTAAAGCAGTCACCACATTTTATAGACTTAACAGGGCAATTTTTTGCAGTTTTTAAAAATCTCCTTTTTGATTGTCCTTTAAATTTGTGAAGCATTTCTGAATCTCTGTGGGGACGCTGAGCATTTTCTCACAGCCCATGTTTAGGCACAGGAACGGGCTCAACCGTATTGACCATGAGGCCAACTCTTCTACCAGTGGGGTGGCTGAGAGTCACCTAAATGGTGTCCTTGTGCTTCTTTCTATCTTGTCTTGGAGAATGCTGGTTCTCCTCTAACATTTACCATTTACACACACACACACACACACACACACACACACACACACACACACACACACACACAGACCAGGGTCTCAGGAGAAGCTGACCCAATCCAACTCCAAGAGGGCCTGATTGGTCTAAGGATAATCTGCCTCTTTTTTGCTATGATTGGTTGAGGAATGGGCGTGTGACCCAATTCTGGCCAATGATATATGAGAGGAAGTTTGTGGGGAGGAGAATACCATCAGAGAAGTTTTTCTCTTGTCTTAAGAGTCAACAGTCATTTCCAACTTCTCCCAACCTCTCCAAACTGCCTTTTACCCATACAATTTATAACCACCTCAGTGACCCTGGGTAAGTCACTAAAAATAACATATGGAATATTTTCATATATACTATTTCATGTTGTTGTTTTTTTAAACTGAGGTGAAATTCACAAACGTAAAATTTAGAACTTTAAAAGTGAACATTTCAGTGACATTTAGGACATTTGGAACATTTTGCAACTACCATTTGTATCTAGTTCCACAGCATTATAATCACGGAAATTCTGTACCCATTAAACATTATTCCTCATTCCCTCTTCTCCCAGCCTCTGGCAACTGCTAATCTGCTTTCTGTTTCTGTGGATTTACTTATTCTGGGCATTTCATATAAATGCAATCATACAACGTGAAACCTTTTGTGACTGGCTTCTTTCATTTAGCATAGCGTTTTTGAGGTACATCCACATCATACCATGTATCAGTACTTCATTCCTTTTTGTTGGCTGGATACTATCCCATTGTCTGTGTATACCACAATTTGTTTACTCATTCATCTATTGATCGAAAGTTGGGCTAGTTCCACCTTTTGGCTCCTGTGAGTAGTGCTATGGACATACAGTTACATGTATTTGTTTGAGTACCTGTATTCAATTCTTTTGATATATACATAAGAGTGGGTTAATTGAATTGTGTGTTAATTATAACTTTTTGAGGAACCGCCAAATTGTTTTCTGCAGCAGCGGTAGCATTTTACAGTCCCACCAGCAATGCGTGTACATTTTTTCATCTTGCCCATGATACCAACCTAATGAGGTCAGGCTATTTTATAAAGGATGATCCGAAAACTCAAGGATTTAAAATCATTTGCCCACCTCAGTTTGCCAAATGCCAGAATTTGATTCCAAGTCTTTGACTGAAAGTCCCATTCCTTCCCATTACATTGACCTCTCACATCTTTAGCTTTCTCCTTCGGCGAGGAACACCACAGATCTATGATGTATAAGCTTGTCCGGATGTTGGTTAAGAATGATGGGACAATCCCAGCTCAGGATGCCAGGCACTTAATATTACGTTAACACAAATATTTACTTTGCAAACCCAGCATCTAGAATAGTACCCAACCTACAGTAAATGCTCAGAATTATTTGTTAAATGAATGAGTTCTGTGCATTCATACGAGGACTTTTTGTGCCTCTGGTAGCTGATAATCCATATGCTGCCTTTTCTTTAACACCCTTCATGCCAGTGCAGCACTGACACAAGAATAGGGGACTGGATGGACCAGACGTGACGTAACTCCAACATTGAGAGATGTCTCTCTAATACTCTAAATTGGAGACATGCCTGTCAGGTATGTCAGCATCCTACTTTAAATTGGGTGGCGATGTCTTTCTCCATTGGACATACAATTATCTAATTATTTAATCCGTGAACAGGTATATCACTGATGTATTTTAACCAGCATGTTTGCTATTCATTTAGAAATCAGTTTTCATCTTTCAGGATTTGGATATTTTTCTTGCCAAGAAGTAACTGGTACCAATTGCAAATAATGAATATGTTTTGAAGTTAATAGAAGTCTTCCCAGATCAATAAGGTTAATAAGTGATACTGTCATTTGGGCATAGTCATGAATTAAAAAATTAATAATCATAAGGTTGAGCCAACCGAAAAGTTGGAACTGAAAATAGATTATAGCATTTTGCCCAAGGCTTTGGCAGCGATTGAAACAAAGTATTTTGAAACAGAGCAAATTGGCACTTTTCTGACTTGTAATGTTCAGTCTCTCCAAGCAGGACACCTGGTTCAACTACACAAAACAGCCATTCAGAATTATAGTCTGGGCTTTTGTTATGCAAAAGGTAAATGAGGGTAGCATGAACTCTTCCAGGAAATGTTGTTTTTACTTTTTCCCTAGGGAGAACTCTCATGAAAAAATAAAGAAATTAAAAAAACAAAAAGGAAAAACAAAAGAAAAGAAAAAAGCAAACGAAAACTGGTGTTGACAGGAAATCTGGAGTCTTGCAGATGAGTGGGTTCTGAAATTATTTTACAGAATCAAAGCTCATACAGTGCAATAAAGTGTCCCCACCATTAGTGAATTAAATTGAGCCCCCAACCTTCCCGCTGGGGAACTCTAAGTTATCAGGGGACAGTGTGAGGAGCTTCTGGCTGGCTCTCCTCGCCTCCATTCTCAATCTGCATAAACTTGCTCTGATGTTAAATGCATTTAAGTTCTAATAAAAATAGTTTGATGGACACTCTGGTTGGCCCATTAAAAGATTGCCTACGCCCCTATGTGATGACGAATCTGTGATTATTGGCACATGGTGTGGGAGGTTGCTAGCCATGCTGTTCAGCCTATTATTGTAAAAACCTAAAGTCCAGAAAGAAAGGAGAATGAAATGAAGGCTGGTTCACCAAAGCAAGCACATCCAAGGCACCTGCCATTTGCCTCCATGGCTTTTAACCCTTTGGATGCAGTGGCCTCCTTTGGGGGGTCGCTTATTGTGTTGGGTGGGCATTAGGCACATGTGCAGCTGGCAGTTTCAAAATCTTATTAAAGAGCTTTTGCTTGGTGGGTGTTGAGGTGGTGAGCGTCTCTAACTCCCAGGGCAGGTCTCATTCCGTGCTTCGCTTATTGGGCAGCTGTTATTGAGGTCTGACTGTGTGCCAGGCCTTACTTTGGGGATGGGACACACAGCAGTGAACGAAACCAACCCCATTTATCATGGAGGTCACATCCTAGCAAGGAAGACAGATGAAAAGAGGCCATTAAGTACTACTGGGATCAGAAGTGCTTTGAAGAAAGTGGGGAAAGTGGTGTTTGAGAGGGAGCTGTTTTAGATGGTAGGATTAGGGAGAAGTAAGAGCTATAGCATTTAGGGGAGACATCAGAGGGGGCAGTGAATGCCAGTGCCCTAAGGCAGCAATGATGTGTCTGAGAAAATCAAGACTGGCTAGAGGAAGAGTGACCCAGGAGATACGTGCCAGAGAGGGTGGGCGGGGTAGGAGGGCCAGCATGAGGGCCCCAGAGGGCAGGGCCTCTCGCCTCAGCACTACTGATGTTCGGGGCTGGATAGGTCTTTGCCATTGCAGAGAGAGGTGGGTCAGACTCCCGTGCATAGTAGGACATTTAGTAGCATCCCTGGCCTCTACCCACCAGATGCCATTAGCACCCCCCATAAGTTGTGGGAACCCAAAATGTTTGCAGACATTGCCAACTGTCCCTGGAGAGGCAGTAGGATAAAATTGGCCCAGGTTAAGAACCACTGCTGTAGGTTGTGGCAAGCATAGGTCCTTGTAATGACCCTGGGTTTTATTCTAGTTTACAGGGACACTATTGGAGGCTTTTATACAGAGAGTACTGCAGTATACTTTACATTTCAAAGGGAACACTCTAGTTGGTGGGTAGCAAGAATGACAGCAGGGACCAGTGGTGGTTCAGGAAAGAGATAAGAGCAGGACCAGAAGCTTGGGTTTCTTTAGATCTAGCTTAGGAAGAGAGTCTTGTTGTCATGTGTATGCCAGGGTATCTCATCATGGCATAAAATGACCCTTCTATGCTGTTCAACAGCAACTGCAGAGTTGCTGAGTCAGCAGGGGTAGTGGCCAAAGGCAGCTCCTGATGGGAGTGGCATCCAGAAAAAGATGGCGGCTTCCTGGGTGGCTGAGGGCTCAGTGGTCACCAGGCTGTGGGTTGGCCCCTATATAGCCAGGTAAATTTGTAGACACTGGGCTTTGGGCACATGTCCCCTCTCTGGCTCTGACCACCCACAGCCATGAGTGACACCAACTGTCAGTACTACTAGAAACAGCCAGAAAACAAACTTTCATATTGGGGGTTCACTCTTTAATCACATTACCAATCTTTTGTGAGGAAAATGCAGATGCCAGCTTCCCACTGGTCTGTAAATCTCTAGAAGTCAGTGCCATCTTTTGTCATCACACACTACTCTCAAGCAGTACAACATTCCCTTTAAATAGTTTCTCAGAGAAATTGGCTCACACCCTGACTCTAAAGTACTGAATCTTGTCAACATCATCCCATGTCACCATTTCTCTCTACAGCCCTGGTTAGTCGTGAATATAGAAAACCAATGGTAGTAGTATTAGCAGCTCTTATGATTTTCTCACCAGTAGAAATTACAGATATTTTCAAATCATATTACAATTGTTGCACCCATATCAAAATATTGTGGACGCTTGTCACTGCCCCGAAATCATAGTCATTCTTCTCGGCAATAGGTCTCATTTTTTTTTTTAATGACTTAGTAAAGAAGTATAACTTTACTAAGGTTACTAAAAAGATTCACATGTTTAACCCCTAAACTCCAATGTCATTTTATTGGAAGGTAAGGCCTTAAAGGAGGTAATTGTGGTTAAATGAGGCTATAAGGATGGGGGCCTATTTCAATAGGACTGATGTCCTTATAAGAAGAGGAAGAGATACCAAGAGTCTTTCATGCACAGAGAAAAGGCCATGTGAGGACACAATGAGAAGGCAACCATCTGTAAACCAAGGAGAGCCCCAGGAAAAACAGACGTGAGGACACCCTGATCTTGGACTTCCAGCCTCCAGAATGGTGAGGCAACACATTTCTGTTGTTGGAACCACCCAGTCTCTGGTATTATTATGAGCCCTAGTAGACTAAAACAGCCCCCCACCTCCACAGATGTCATCCTCTTGTGGACGACGTCACTTCTCCTCTGGATACTCATCTCTGACCTCAGCCTCTGTAGCTACTTCTCAAATTCTTATTGAAATTCTCATCGCCCGCCCCCTGTCCTGAATTTGCCTCATATGGTGCTTCTTGATTCTCGAAAGGATTCTCCGACGACTCTCCTATAAGTTTCCCTCACTGACTCATCTTTCTTGGCTCCACTCTTACACGTTAGTGCTCCCCGGGGATTTGTCCTCAAAGCTCTTCACATCTCAAGTCTAGACACTCTCCTAGGAAAGCTTGTTCATTCCCATAGCTTTAACTAGCACTTCCGTGTGGATGACTCACACATTTATTTTCCCAGACTCAATATCTCTCTGGAGCTTCAGACCTTTCCTTTCTGCCTGTAACTTGACCTTTCCCCAATTAAGGATGTCAGCACCAAATCTCTCACCTAGGCAAGAGATTTGAAAGGCACCTTTGATTCTTTCCTTTCTTTTCTTCTCCAAATTCAGACAAGTCATAGGATCTTTTGTCTCCATTGTCTCCCTTTGTCATTTCCTGAATCATGTGTCTAATGCTTGCATTTGATTATGCTATTCCCCTGCTTAAAAGTTATTAATGGTTTGTTGAGAAATCCGAAGTCTAGTCTCCATAGCATGCTACCTTTACAGCAACACCTTGTCCCATTTGCCACCACCCAGGTAACATTTGTTTCAGCCCCATAGACACCAATTATGGTTCCTAAAATACAACATGTACCTTTCTTCTGATTATAATGGCTCCACCATCAATCCCTTTCTCTTTGTCCCTTCTCCACTTTGCAAAACTCTACTCATTCTTACAGACCAGATTTCAATGTACCTTCATCCATAAAGCCATCTTCTCCTGTGCCAGGCAGAGTTCCCTGCTCTATGTTCTGTGTCCCTAGGTCCTTTTACCTGCCTGTCTGTATTTCTAGATTAAGCTCCTTGAGTATTGTAACCATGTCACGCCCATCCTTTGCAGCCTTAAATAACCTGGTATTATTCTTGACATTCAATATCAGCTCTGAAAACCTTCGTTAAGCCAAGGAATTATGAATAAGTATCCTCTATGATTACCTCTAATGGAAAGTTCTTCCTTGTTCTGCCATTCCTAAAACTCCAAGATTGTAATAAGGCTCATGATCTGAGTGCCGCAACTGAGGGTAAAAGTCTTTCCATAGAACTAGATCCAATAGAACAATTGGGGAGGTAAAAATAAGATTACACTTTCATATAAATCTTGTGCTTCTGATCCAAAGTAATTTGGGAGTAAGAGAAACAATAAAAATAAAATCATTTTATCAACGTCATGGAAGATTATTACAGATTGCCTACCCCGGCAGAAAATACGGAAGATGTTGCCCCATACCAGTATAAGCTATGATGGTGATCAAGAACACAAGACACCCAGTACTTTACCAAAACGTTACTCTGTTAAATGCAATGATATTGAAATATAGTTATCGTAATAGTTTTATAAAAATAATTATAAACAGTTACTTCTTTACTAAGTCATTAAAAAAACGAGACCTATTGCCGAAATGAATGACTGTGATTTCAGGGCAGTGACAAGTGTCCACAATATTTTAATACGTGTGCAACAATTGTAATGTGATTTGAAAATATCTGTAATTTGTACTGGTGAGAAAGTCATAAGAGCTTCTAATACTATTGCCATATTTTGTTGTCTATATTCATGATTAAAGAAAATAACTACAGTCGAGTTAGAGGTTAATAAAAAATAAAGATATATTTTGTCCTAACCCAGCTCACAAAAATCCTAACCATTGACAAACCCCTGAGATGCAGAAAGACTAGTTTGTCTCTGCTCTTTCTTGGGTAAACAATCCTTTGAGACACTACCTTTAAAGGGACATCAGTAAATGTCCAGTGGGCTCTTCGATTCTCAAGATAACCAACTCTGGATTCCTGGAGGAATGGCAGAGATTGATGCCACCATCAAACACTTGAAAGGAGCAGGGGTGGTGATTCTCATAACATCCCCACCCACTTTGCCTATTTGTCCTGAGCAGAAGGAAGGTGGTGGGTCTTGGCAAATGACAGTGCATTATCGTAAGCTTAACCAGGTGGTGACTCTAATTGCAGCTGCTACACCCAATGTGACTTCATTGCTTGAGCACATTAACACACATCCTGGTACCCGGTATGTAGCTATTGATCTAGAAAATGCGTTTGTCTTGAAATCCATTAGTGAAGACCACCAGAAGCAGTTTGCTTTCATCTGGAAAGGCCAACAGTACACCTACACTGTCCCACCTCAGGGGCATATCAACTGTCTGGTCCTGTCATAATTCAGTTTGTAGGGATATTGATCACCTTTCCCTTACACAATATATCACACTAGCCAATAATTTTGGTGACATTCTGACTGGACCTAGTGAGCAAGAAGTAGCAACTACTCTAGACTTGCTGGTAAGACATGTATGTGTCTGTGGGTGGAAAATAAATCCAACAGAAGTTCTCAGTGAAATTTCTAAGGGTCTGGTGGTATGGGGCATGTTGACATATCCTTTCTAAGGTGATGGATAAGCTGTTACCTCTGGCCCTTTCTACAACCAAAAAGGGGCACAATGTCTAGTGGGGGCCTTTTTGGATTTCAGAGTAACATTTGGGTATGCTGCTCCAGCCTATTTACCAAGGGACCCCAAAGCTGCTAGTTTTGAGAAGAGCCCAGGACAACAGAAGGCTGTGCAGCAAGGCCAGGCTGCCATGCTCTGCTATGCTGTTACTTGGGCCATCTGATTGAGCAGATACAGTGGTGCCTCAAGTGGCAACAGCACGTAGGGATGCTGTCTGGAGCCTTTGGCAACCCTTATGGGTGAGTTGCAGTCTAGGCCATGAGGATTTTGAAACAAAGCTCTGCCGTCCTCTGCAGATAGCAGGTCTCCTTTACAGACACAGCTCTTGGCCTGCTGTTGGACCTTAGCAGAGACTGAATACTTAACGATGGACCACCAAGTCACCATGCAACCTGAACTGCCTACCACGAAGTAGGTATTTCCTGAGCCACAGAGCCACAAAGCTGGGCATGGACAGCAGCACTTGTCCTCACATGGAAGTGATACATATGTGATCAGGCCTGAGCAGACCCTGAAGGCACAAGCAAGTCCCACAAAGAAGTGGCCCAAATGCCCATGGTCCCTGCCTCTTCTCTAATCCCTTCTGTCACTCAGCCTGCACCTGTGACCTCAGGACGAATTCCCTACAATCAATTGACAGAGGAAGAGAAGACATGGGCCTGGTTTAGAGATGATTCTGCACAATAGATAATCACTACCTGAAAGTGGAGAGCTGCAGCCCTACAACTTCTTTCTGGGCTAGCCCTCAAGGACAGTAGTGAAGGGAAATCCTCCCAGGGACTTTGAGCAGGGCATCTGCTTGCTCACTTTGCTAGGAAGGAGAAGTGACCAAGTGTGTGATTTTAATGATTCATAGGTTGTGGCCAATTGTTTGGCACGATAGTCAGAGACTTGGAGAAAATGATTGGTGACAAATGGTGACAAAAAAATTTAGGTAAAGGTATGTGGATAAACTCCTCTGAATAAGGGGAAAAGAAAAGAAGGAAGAAAGAAAAGAAAGAAAAAGTGAAAATATCTGTGTCCCTTGTGAATGCTCACCAAAAGGGTGACCTCAGCAAGGTGGGATTTTCATGATCACGTGCGTAGGAAGACCTATTCAGTGGATAACAGGCAGCTTCTCTTCCCCGTCATCCCTGTCATCGCCCAATGGGCTCATGAACAAAGTGGCCATGGTGGTAGAGATGGAGGTGATGCATGGGCTCATGGACTCCCATTCACTGAACCAACATGGACATGGCCACTGCTGAGTACCCGATCTGCCAGCACAGAGACCAACACAGTGGCCCCAATACGGCAGCATTCCCAAGGATGATCAGCCAGCTCCCTAGTGGCAGGTTGATCACATTAGAGCACTTTCATCATGGAAGGCACAATGTTTTGTTCTTATTGGATTAGACAATAGATATGGATTTGCCTCCCTGAGCACACTGCTTCTGCCAAAACTACTATCCGTGGCCCTACAAAATGCCTTCTCCACCGTCATGGCATTCCACATAGCATTGCTCCTGATCAAGACGTTCACTTTACAGCAATAGACTTATGCTCATGGAATTCTTACCATGTTTCCCACCATCCTGATAGAATGGTAGAATGGCCTTTTGAAGACTCACTTGCAGTGCCAGATAGATGGAAATACCTTGCAGGGCTGGGGCAAGGTTCTCTAAAAGGCTGAGTATGCTCTAAACCAGCGATCAGCATATGGTGCTGTTTCTTCCATGGCAAGGATTCACGGGTCAGAGAGTCCAGGGCTGGGAATGGGAGTGGCATCACTCACTATTACTCCTAGTGACCCACTGGCAAAACTTTTGCTTCCTGTTCTCATGACCTTGTGCTTTGCTGGCCTAGAGGTCCGAATTCCAAAAGACATAGTGCTTCCACCAGGAGACACAACAATGATTTCACTGAACTGGAAGTTGTGACTGCCATTGGGAAGCTGTGACTGCCTTGGGAAGTTGTGCCTGCCATTGGCCACTTTGGGCACCTCATGCCTCTGAATCTACAGGTGAAGAAGGGGGTTACTGTGCTGGCTGGGGTGATTGGTCCTGGTTACCAAGGAGAACTGGGTTGTTGCTGCACAGTGGAGGTAATGAAAAGCATGTCTGCAATACAGAAGATCGCTTAGGGTGACTCTTAATATTACTGTCACTCAAGGACTTTATGTCCTTTTCTGGAGAGGAGATTAGTGCATGTTTGGTTATAGGCAGGATAGTTGTGTCATGTTAGACAGAATTCTGACCTTGCTATTGTCTTCATTTGGAGATTAAGTATGGTCTAAGGAACTGTGTATGGGTACCAAGTTGATGGGGTGAACTGATGATGGCTGGTTTTATGTGTCAACGTGACTGGGCCATGGGGTACCTAGATATTTGGTCAGACATTATCCTGAGTGTGTCTGTGAAGGTGTTACTGGTTGAGTCTAACATTTAAATTGACACACTGAGTAAAGCAGATTGCCCTTCCTAATGTGGGTGGGCCTAGTCCACACACATCCTATTGGTCCTCTTCCTTTGGAGAATCTTAATTCATATCAAAATAGTTATCAGAATATTTTTAACTTATAAGTAGATACAGTTGTGCTTCTTTATTAGCTCATTCCATAACAAGACCTATTGCCAAGCCGAATGACTAATTTCAGGGTAGTGATGAGGATACAAAATGTTTTGATACATTTTCAACAATTGTAATGTGGTTTGAAAATATCTGTGATTTCTATTAATGAGAAAATCAGATGTCCTTCTAATATTACTGCCATTTGTCCTCTATATTCATGATTAAAGAAAATGCTACATTTGAGTTAGAGGTTAATAAAAATAAAGATGTATTTTGTCTTAACCCAGTTCACAAAAATCCTAACCATGAGTCCATCAGGGTCTTTAGGGAGCAAGAAAGGAATCTCTGAGATGAAGAAAGAGTAACCCCCTCTACTCCTTTCTGGCTAAACTACCTGCAAAAGGACATAGTAACAGTGAGCTCTTTGATTCTCAGGAGAACCAAACATCTAGAAGATATCATGTGAGCAGCAGACAAGGAAACTGAAGTGGACAGTTTGGTTTTTAAAACTGAGAGAATAAAGTCTCCTTTGCTATGTGCTATGATTATTTGGTCTTTGGAACAAAACTTGATGTCTTCCTCAACCTAATTTTAGCCCTTCTGGGCCCCTTGCGTAGGGCTTCCATGTAACAGAAGCTCAATGATTGTTTGCTGGATATATGATCTTAGATGGGTGAATTGATAAACCTACAAAATATCAGCTAAAGTTGCAAAAAGAACACTGGACTCACACAGGTTGTTTTATTATTTGTTTTCCTCCAGTGTCCTCTTTCCTGTCCCCTCATGCCAACCCAGGCACTGTCGATTCTGAGAGCAGCTGGCTCTGGCCTCTGCTGGACACCAGCCAGAAGCCATGTGTCTTTCCATTTGGTTCCTTCTACACCAAAGGCAAGGGGTGAGATGAACAAACCCAAACCGCTAGGTCTTCAATGTTGGTTTTTCCGTGGAAGGAAAAAAAAGGCTGCCTCCCATTAGGAACTCTGCCTTCTTTGGTTAATGGATCCTTTTCTAAAAGCACTAAGGGAGAGCACAAGTGCCCCACCCCATCAGATAAGACAAAGTTTCATCATTTCAAACAAACATGTTTTGGGTTAATGAATTTACATATTAATCCTAATGTACGCCCCAAGGAAAACTAGAAAATACAAAAAGATGAACAAACATGCATCTAATCCTACAAGCTAAATATATATACTATTAATGTTTTAGTGTATTTGCTTCAAGACTATGTTACCTTTGGCATAGGTTTTTTTCGCCCCCTGTGGGGATTTTGGTCAAGGAAAATGGGAAAGGGGGATTGTACATGGTTGTGATGATTCTAGCTTATACCATCTTGTTCCCTTTTCCCATAATTTATTACAACGTTATTGACTGTGTTTCTTATGCTATAAACTATGTCCCCATGATTACTGTGTAACAACTAATTTCTACTTCTTAATCCCTTCCCCTTTTTCACTCATCCACAACACCCCCTCCCATCTGGCAATCATTAAAATGTTCTCTGTATCTACAAGTTTGTTTCTGTTTTATTTGTTTATTTTGTTCTTTAGATTCCACATGTTAGCAAAATCTTATTGCATCTGTCTTTCTCTGTCTGACACTCCACTCAGCACAAAATTCCCTCCATGTCCATCCATGCCGCTGCAGATGGCCAGAACCCATTCCCTTCCATGGCCGAGCAATATTCCATTGTTTATATGTACCACCTCCTCTTTATCCATTCACCCATCGACAGACACCCAGGCTGCCTCCACATCTTGGCCATTGTAAATAATGCAATGAACATATGAAAGCACATGTCCCCTTGAAATAGCACTTGGGTTTCTTCAGATAAATACCCTGAAGTGGGATTACTGGGTCCTTCTTTATCTTTTGTTATAGCCTGTGTTTTAAAGTTTATTTTATCTGGTATAAGTATTGCTACTCCAGCTTTTTACTTTTTTCTTTTT
The DNA here is from genome assembly GCF_001890085.2 of Hipposideros armiger. NCBI lineage: Eukaryota > Metazoa > Chordata > Mammalia > Chiroptera > Hipposideridae > Hipposideros > Hipposideros armiger. The sequence goes on along the minus strand of NW_017731635.1, from coordinate 610,578 downwards.
ATTTTCATTTTCATTTTCATGAAATATTTTTTTCCATTCCTTTACTTTCAGTTTGTGTGTGTCTTTCAATCTGAAGTGATTCTCTTGTAGGCAGCATTTGTAAGGGTCATTTCTTATCCACTGAAGCCCTTCTGTGTCCTTTAAGTGGAGCATTTAATCCATTTACATTGAAAGTAATTGTTGATAGATATGTAGCTATTGACATTTTATTATTTATAATTTTGATATTTTTTTTCCATCTTAAAGAAGTCCCTCTAACATTCCTTGTAATACTGGTTTGGTGGTGATGAACTCCTTTAGCTTTTCCTTGTCTAGGAAGCTCTATCTGTCCTTTGGTTATAAATGATAGTTTTACTGGGTGGACTAGTCTTGGTTCTAGGTCCTGGTTCTTCAGCACATTGAACATTTTGTGCCAGTCCCTTCTGGACTGCGAAGTTTCTGTTGAGAAATCATATGACAATCTTATGGGAGCTCCCTTGTAAGTCACCAGTTGCCTTTCTCCTGCTGCTTTTAGGATTCTCTCTTTGTCTTTAATCTTTGCCATTTGAATTATAAAGTGTCTTGGTGTGGGCCTGTTTGGGTTCATCTTGTTTGGGACTCTCTGCAATTCCTAAACTTGTATGTCTATTTCCTCCTCCAGGTTAGGAAAGCTTTCATTCATTATTTCTTCAAATAGGTTCTCAGTCCCTTGCTTCTTCTCTTTTCCTGGTACCCCTATGGTGCAAATATTGTTATGCTTGATGTTATCCCAGAGGTCACTTAAACTAGCCTCATTTTTTGGGATTCTTTTTTCTTTTGCTGTTTCCATTGGGTGTTTTATACTATGTTGTCTTCCAAATTGCTGACTCAATCGTCTGCTTCATCTAGTCTGCTGGTGATTCCTTCTAGTGCATTCTTCATTTCAGTTATTGTATTCTTCACTTCTGACTGGTTCATTTTTATGGTTTCTATGTCCCTTTTTGTGCTTACTATCTCTTTGTTGAATTTCTCACTAAGTTCCTTGAGCATCCTAATGAATTGTTGTTTTGAACCCTATATCTGGTACGTTGTTTGCCTTCACTTTGTGTTCTTTTTCTGTAGTTTTTTCCTGTTCTTTCATTTGGGATGTATTTCTTTGTTTCCTCATTTTGGCTGCCTCTCTGTTTTTATGTATTAGGTAGATCTGATCTATCCCCAAGTCTTGGCTGGGTGACTTTATGTAGTAGGTGCCTTGTGGAGCCCAGTGGCATAGTCTCCCTGATCACGTGCACAAGGTGCTCCAGGAGTGTCCCTTGGGTGGGTTGTGTGAGCCCTCCTGTTATGGTTGAGCCTTGGTTGCTATTGGCATGTCAGTGGCTGGGATTGACCTTCAGGCTGATTGGCTGTGGGTTTGGCCATGTGCAGTGCTTATAGGTTGCTGTGCAGGGGCTTATCCCATTGAGTAGAATTTGCCCCAGTAGACTCTGGTGTTTGTTGAGAACATGCTTTGTGTGTGCCACTTGTAGGGCTAATTGGGCAGTGCTCTGCTGTGGTCTAAAGCAAACCTCCAAGTATGTTGGTTCTGGGGCCTCTTGGGAGGGGCTCTGGTGAAGACCCACTGCCTGTGACCAGCCGGGGACTACCTTGTAAGAGCAACAAAGTGATCCACCATTGTTTGCTGCCTATGCTAACCCTGGAGGTGTGTGGGAGAGGCCACACTGTGAACCAGGATGTCTGTGACCAGTGCTGGGCCTGGGGTAGCTCTGCAAAATGTCAAGACACCCTGAGGCCTGCTGCCACCTGCCAGCTCCTTAAGGTTCAGCCACTGATAACGCTCATGCAGTACACAAGTTGGGTGAGGCAGGGTCTCTGGTAGTCACTAGAATGAGAAGAGTTTTGGTCACCAAGTTAATGTAAATTCTGGTTTGGTGCCAGTGCTGAGCCTGAAGCTACTCAGCAAAAGTCTCAGAGCACACCGAGGCCAGTTGCCACCTGCCTGAGGTCTGTCAGACTGATAGTTTTCCACGAAAGAGTGCAATGCAGATGGGCGGGCTGTCTGCTCTTGGAAAAAATACCTCCAGCGTTGGGAGAATTTGATGCGGTGGGGGTCCCAGTGAGTCAGAAGGGTGGAGCTTCAGAGCTCACCAGGCCAATCAGATTTAGATTTGACCGTAAGCATAGGGGGAGGGCTAAACACAGGAAAGATGGTGCCAGCCTGCTGGCTGCATGTGAGGAGGACGCCTTACAGGAAAAATGCCGAATGTTCTCTAGCCTTCGTCCCAAAGCCACACAACTCAGTCTACCCTCTGTATGTCTCCAACACCGTCTGAGTTACTGCCCCTCCGCTGGAGCCTAAGGAGAGTGCCTGGGGGTGAGAGAGTCTGTGCATGGACCCTTTAACAAGACACCTGTGTTTTCCACTGCCTTTTGTACCACCCCGATGTTTGGAATCCTGACATTTTCACAGCCAGATACGGTGGGGCCTTCTCTTTCCAGCACCAGTACTCTGGGTTGGGGAGGCTGATGTGAGGCTGGGGTCTCTTGCTTCTTTAGGGGGAACCTCTGCGGCCAAGTATCCCTCCTGGTTCTCAACTGCCACATGGAGGTTTGGGGTTAGTCAGTTCTGTGTCTCTTCCCCTCCTACCAGTCTTGATGTGATTTCTTCTTTATAATTTTAGTTTCAGGATTTTTGTTTGGCTAGACTTCAAATGGTTCTCCAGGTTGATTGTTCTATTATGTAATTCAGTTGTAATTTTAATTTGTTCCTGGGGAGAAGCAGGCAAAGTGTTTATCTTCTCCACCATCTTGGATTTCCCCCCTCTTCTGGTCACTTTTAAGATTTTCTCATTGTCTTTGGTTTTCACCCATTTTCTATGATGTGATTTTCCCTGAATTTACCCTGTTTCTTGAATCTCTGCCAGTGTGAAAAATTGTTAGTCAATGCCTCCTCATATACGGTGTCTACATCATTCTCTTTCTTTTATTCTTCTGGAAGAAACTTCATGACAGGTATGATAGAAATTATCAGTGTGTTTCCTTTGTCTCTTACCCTTTCTTCTGTATTTTTTTTTAATCCTTTCTTCTCTCTACACCTGCTTCTGGATATTTCTTTGAATCTATCTTTTAATTCACTGACTCTTTCTTATTCTTTAAGGCTTTCCACTATTTCTAATTTCAGTCATTGCATTTTTCAGTTCTAAAATTTCTTTTTGCTTATCCTGACAGTTCCCAATTATTCATCAAAATTTTTCATCTCTTCTTGTATCTCCTTGACCATTTAAGTTTTGTTACTTAAATTCTGTTGGCAGTAGCTCTATTATCTGAAACATTTTGAAGTCTGTTTCTATTGTTTTTCGTATTCCCTCCTATGCCTTGATATATTTGATGAACTGCCTGGTGTATGTGACAAATTATAAAATTTATTTAAGACCATATCTTCCTAGAGAGATGATTTACTTTTGTTTGTGGCCAGAAGCACTAGCATTCTAGGATCAATTTCAAGGATAGAGATGATCCTAAGACAGCCTTCTGTTCCCATAGGGCTCTTCTATTTCCCAGTCCCTGTGACCCCTAAGATATAGGGCTTGGTTGTCTCAATCCAAAGCATGAGAAGTTTACCAGGACTGGCCTCTTGGGGAGACCTGAAATCCTGTTTTTTTTTTCCCCCACTCACAGCATGAGGTTGGCAAAAGCTCTTGACTATCTTTTCAAGTCCATAACTTCCTCTTCCAGAATCCCATTCACCTTTAGGGTAAAAATGAGCCCAAATGCTTGGAATATCTCTGTGTTTCTGTCTTCTCCTGCATCTTGGCCTTGTGATTCTTCACTTTATTGACAACTCTCCAAAGACTTCAATTAGATAAGTGTGTGTGTGTTTGTGAGTGTGTATGAGTGTGTGTGTGTGTGAATGCATGTGTGTGTAAGAGAGAGTGTATGTGTGTTATATAACTTTCTACTTGTCTTCAGCAGAAAGTTGGTCCAAATCATTTGGATCACCTGGTTCACTAGTTCAGGAAGAAGTTTGGAGTCTATGTTTTCAAAAGTATGGTGTTGGTTTTTTTTAAAAAAATTATTATTATGAAAAGAGATCCAGGAAGCTAATGTGTTTAATTTCAGTATTTTCAAATTTATTTTACTATAGATTATTTTTTTTTTGAAGCAGCCCAGGGAACAAATGCTCCATGGCAGCTGAATTTACAAAAGGCTTAGATTTCAAAAAGCTGTCCTTAAGAACTTTGCCTTTAAGTTCAAAGTGGTGTTAAACAAGGAACCATTGTATTCATGTTTATGCAAAGTTGAGTTACAAGTGAAAAACTGTTTGATGGTTTTGTTGTGACTCATCCCATGCCATGTAACAATTGCCATTCTTTCACCGCTTACTTTTTCTTTTTTTATTATTATTTCCACTTTTATTTTCATTGTAATCATATATACAAGGAACATAGATTGGTCACGAAGGCATGCTAGGACAGGTATGTAACGATATTTGTAATATGTGCTATTTTGAAATAGATATATTCAATAGATTCATAGGTGGTTACAAAAATAATAACTGAAGTCCAGGGGTATCCTTCGTCATTTCCCCAATGATGACGTGTTATACAGCAAAGTACAATATCAAGATCCAGAAGTTGATACAATACAATTAAATAGTCTGCAAACCTTGTTCAGTTTTTACTATTTTTTACATGCTTTCAAGTGTGTGTGTGTGTGTGTGTGTGTGTGTGTGTGTAATACTATGCAACTTTATTTAATATGTAGATTCATGTAACTACCAACACAACTAAGGTACAAACTGTTCTATCACCATGAAAGAACTCCCTTATGCTACTCTTTTATATCCTTACCCCACCATCTTTGCCCCCTGGCAACCATCAATCTATTCTCAATCTCTCTAATTTGTCTTTTCAAAAATGTTATATAAATGGAATCAAATACCACATAACTTTTTGAGATTTCCTTTTTTCACTAAACATAATGCCCTTGAGGAATCATCCAGTAATAATATTTTTACTTGACCCAACACCTTTTCTACATCTCCTTGGAAGACACCATTTTTCTTTTTTTTTTCTTTCTTTCTTCTTTTTTTTTAACAGAATGAGAAACTAAGACACAGAGAAGATAATAAACTGTTTAAAATCATGAATAAAATTAATGATAGCTTTCTTGACATTCTAGTTCAGAGTTACTTACAACAGACTTTCTTTCTTTTAAGGCCACTCCTTTCTTCCTGACTAGTTTAGAACAATAGGTCAGCTGAAGGTCATGGTCAATAAACACAATCCACCAAGTATTTAATCAGAAATTTATTATATGAAAATCAAACCCCTGACTTTGCTACAACTGTTGCATTTTTCTACTTAGTAAGAGCTATAGAGTGGGTAACTTGGAAATCATACACATAATTACTGTTGAAAGAATTTTTAAATCTGAATAGAATTTCTAAACTCTTAGTTCAAGAGTTGCTTACTTCAAAAACAAGAAATGAATTCATTGACTGTGTCTACAAGTGACAGTTTCTAGTTTTCTTCTTTATCTTCTCTCATCTTCTGGAGTTTGACTAAAGGTCACCAAGGTTTGAATAAATCTAATAAATATTCAATGGCTTTCTACAGTGGTGGAGAATGTTTCTGAAGGGGGCAAGAATATTTTATGAACTCCAAGAGCAGACATTAACAATCCAAGTTTTGTATAATCCCATAATTACTCTTGAAGAATCTTTGGAAAAAAAAGTAGTGGGACAAAGAGGCCTAACATATCCCTGAAATCATGTTTTCTCAAGTGACTTCCCAGGACCATCTAGTGGGGATCAAGGAAGCTTTTCACTCTAGTTTTTACCTGCTGCAAACTTTTCCTTGCATTAGGCCCAGGAGAACACCCAAGGACCAGGAGGCCCTTATAAGCTTCACCCAAGTGCTGATTAGTCTGTATCAAGTGTAGAGACACTAGGAATGGGTAGAATTTTGGAACAAGAAGGGAAAGGTATTATTGTACAGTATCTTACATGACTGACTTCCCTAACCAAACATACCACTGGAGTTACCGTATTTTGCCATGTATAATGAACATTTTTTTGCCCAAATTTGTGAGGGGAAAAATAAGGATGCGCATTATGCATGGGCAGTACTAGTTCCATATCTGTATAAATGTTTTTAATTCTTTTATTTATGCTTATGAGTTAAAAGTGTAACTCTAGAAGTCAGTAACGATATCCGTATGTAAAATAATACCCTGGAATACAATAATCAGTTTTGTTGAACTTACGATGAACCTGTAACAATGAAGAGTTCTTGGCCTTCCATGATGCATAAATATCATAAATTAATTACTGGCACGTAAAATTTCTTGTACCTTGTACCTGTTCTTGTGTTTTCTAATTATTTGTTGCATAAAATTTCTTGTACCTATAATATGTTCAAAAGCAAATGCTAAAATTTCTTTATAATACAAAAAACAAGCACCTAAATATAAAGAAATAAAAATTTGAAATAAAGTATTAAAACAATGTTTTTCCCTGCAAGCTTGGGCCAAAAATGTGGGTGTGCATTATACACGAGAGCACATTATACATGGCAAAATACAGCACATTGTCTAGGAAAGCATGAAACTCTCTTCTTGCCATAACAAATGTAGTAATTTTAACCCAGGGAACCATGGTCAGGCTTTTAAAAACTTTAATATCTCAGGTACATTCTCTCCCAAACCACCTTAACATTCGCTTTCAGAGATGTGTTGGATCCTGAAGCTGGGGCCATGGTTCGATTGGTGATCCCCTCTGTAGATACAAGGGTTGATCTTATATTTGGGGATTTAATTCACATACTTTATTCACATCTGCAATAATAGGTTAACTGCTCTCCATTGGAGGCTCATTTAGTTCTTTTCCTCTGATGTTTCTTAATCATAACTAGATTTTTTAAATTTTGGCTCAAAGGAGGTGTGCCTTATAAGGTATTTTTATCAGTTTTAAACATGATCAATATGACAGTGGCTTAGAACAGATCTGGAAGCCGGAAAGTGCTTATCTAAACAGAGTCAGATTTTGGAGACCTTTCCCTTCTCCCGTTCGTGCTTCATGACTGGTGTTTCTTTCCAAGAATGGAGACTGTGTCACATTTCCTAAGCAAAGAGAGTCAGTTACTAGGAAAGGAAGGTCTTTCCTAACCCTACCAATTTGCAGTTTGGAAAACTGAAACAATTTAAGATTTGGAAAATTAAGTTGCATAAAACAGACTAAAAATGCTGGATATTGAAGCTAATGTGCCCTTGGCAAAAGGCAACCTACCTTTTGTAGGGAAAGTGCTTAAACAAGGCTTATTTTAAAAAAACTGGTAATGCTCAATATATTGGTCATCAAGTATGCCTTAACAAATAACACTTGAGTGATTTAACTGTAAAGGTACCAGTTGTGTATTAAATTTTCCTCCAAAGAAGAAACTCATGGGTGTAAAAATATAAGGGGGAAAATTCACAGCTTTTTCCTTACACTGTAGGGTAGGGGCCACCTACCCAGTTTGGCGGTCCTGCACCCTTTACATTCAAAGTAGATCAAAGAGCTTGAAAACCAAAAGCTAACAATCTGGGGGTATTTTTATAACCCAGGAGGGAAAAATCATTTTGCAGTTTCCATCACACATGGAAAAGTAATTAATTATATTGGTAGGGGAAAGCTTATAATATGCAGAGAAACCATATTAAGTTCATATATCACTTCTCACTTTATACATGGTATGAAGGCCAAAAAACTTTATGGCAATACATGGGGAGGAAGTTACATGGGAAATGAACACCTTCAAGGATCTACTTTTGAAGTTTATAATTTGTAGACATTTACTGACTTGTCAATGGTGGCAAAGTCTCTAAAGGTAAAATCATATTGTTTTTATTTACACTAAATGACCATCCATGGATTTCAGAAAGACCACAAGATAAAATATAGTGTTGCCTTAAAAGACCATCAACAATGAGTCTATTTTGCAAATACCCCACCCATGAACAATGCAATCATTTTATCAACTTTCCCTTGGAGTATGCCTTCCAAAGATGGGACTGTGCTGACTTGTAGAAACAATAAACAAACTTGAGAGATTATAGTAAATGACTGCGGGCTTCTTTTAATTTTCTGCAAACCCCTTTGTGAGAATAAAAGAATCACTATCCTTAAATAACTGTAGAATTACATCATTGATCAACTATGTCCCTAGTGGATTAGAACTCAAGGTGAGACATGGTGTGTGAAAGGAATTGTTTTTTGGTAAAAGCCCCTCAGCAATTAAAAACTCCAAACAAAGAGACTTCTCTCTTCATTCCCTGCACCATTCCACCCCATTCTACACGCCCACCCCTCCCAGCCTGGAAAAAGACCAGAAAGTTTGGTTGAGGGAGTATAACATAGTTCTGGTTATATTTCTTCTCTCTCTAGGGTTAATCATGAAAATATATGAGTTGTGGGTTGGAAGTGGTGTTGGAGAAAGTGTTTTCAGGCATTGCAAATGTTGAATGTTTTGAGGAAAACTTAGAACACTGAATTGAAAATTCATTCAAGCGGCATTTTTTCTCCTGCTATTCTACAATGAATTTTGGTTTATCTTGGAGACTCTCCTGGGGTTGGTTCTGTGTTGAGGTACCTGCAGACCACTGCAGAGTCACCATTGTGGTGGGAAAGAAAGCAAGCTGTTAAAGGCATGTTCTGCTCAGTGGACAGTCACCTTCATGGGGATCAGTTGCTGGTGCAGAGTCTAGTCAGCTTTTCTCTGGATAGTGAAACGTGTGAAAACCAACCAATAGGGTTCTTTAAGATTTTCTTTGAGCAAAATGGTGCTCAAAACTGTGCTTCTGGACTAATTTATTACATATGTCACTTTGGAGGACAATATGACTATTTGCATGTCAAAATACTTTCACCTTTCTGTTAACTAGCCTGGGGATTGCTAATGACGATGATTATAAAGATGATGGTGATGGTGATGGTGATGATGATGGTGATATGATGATGATGATGATGTTGATGATGATGATGATGACGACATTAATAATGGCTAGAAATGGGCACTTACTCTATGCCAGGTCCCTCACCAAGCATTTTATGTCTCAAGTCCCAGTTAAACTTGTCAACAGTTATCTGAGATAATACATCTATTCCCACAAAGAAATAGGTTATGAAATCTCATGGGCTTATGATCACACAACTAGAAACGGATACAGCTGAGAAGGGAGTCCAGATGTCTCTGAGCCTTTATTCATTCTGTGACAATCTTTCACATCAACAGTGCCTGCAATTGTTATATGAAGGCTTTGTATGAAGGCTTTACATCCGAAAAGCAAGTGACATTCAGACTCTGCCAGCTCTCCCAAGCCAAACAGACCATTTTCACTTATTTAATCAGTTTTCCTATGGACTGCATTGCATCCCGCCTGAAAACCACATGTTAGAACCCTAACCCCCAGTGAGAATGTAATTAAGGTTGTGAGGTCATAAGGATTGGACTCTGATTCCATAGGATTAGTGGCCTTATAGGAGACACCAGAGTGGTGTTCTCTCTCCCCTGCTCTCACTCCTCTCCCTCCTCCCATCTCTTTCTCTCTCTCTGCCACGTGAGGACACAGTGAGATGTCCTCTGTAAACTAGATGCAGGGTCTCACCAGATATCACACCTGCTGGCACCTTGATCTTGGACTTCCAGCCTCTAGAACTGTGAGACGTAAATTCCTGTTGTTTAAGGCCCCCAGTCTATTGTATTTTGTTATAACAGCCCAAATGGGCTAATACAATTATCTATAAAAAAAGAAAGGAGGGAAGATAAGAAAAGAATTAAAAAGAAATAAAAGAAAGAAATCAAGTCACTCATATATGCATAAGCTTTGAGAAAAAAATGACCCTAAAATCAATTGCCACTGTCAGCCAGTTAATAGCAGACTTAAGACCATGACTGAGGTCAGAGTTTCATCAATTTTGGTATTTAAATTTTTGGGTGAGAAGGGACTGGCAGATTAGTTCATTTAAAAATTTTTTTTATCATAGCTATATTTTGACAAACTAAGTTAGTAATACAGTAAAATTAGTTCAAAGCTTTCAATATATATGTAGGCATTCTATCCAGTGCTCTATTCCCAAACCATGATAATTCTATAGCAATGTTTAAAGGGGTGACATTTAGATGAGTATGCAATTTTCCAGAGCATCCAGAGAAAGTACACACAGTGCCTTTAATTGTCCATACTATTTGGAAACGCAATTTGTGTTTGCATCTTTCTGGGTTAAAAGTATATTTTAGACAGGAAGAGTGTGGCACTACGTGTGACCTCTGGATGGTTGCATTTCTGGCAGCCTAGCCTGAGACCTGGTGCTGCAGCAGCCTGCCAGTGGGGAGGGGATTGGAACTATCTAGAGGGAAGTTTTGCAAACCGTTTTTGCTTAATTAAAATAAACTTGGAGAGATACATCTCGATAAGGAGAAATATACATACTGCTTAATAGTATTGCGGCATTTATCATCCTTCCCACAGAATGATCTGTAAACCTGCAACAGGCATATTCATGTGAAAACCTGTCAAGAATCCTGGCCTGTGAATCACACCACGCACTCTCATCAGACTTCCTCATCAAAAGCAACGGAACGTGTTTTGTAATCCAGGTGTAATTTCCAGACACAGAAGGCAGTAAAGGGGTTTGCAAAGGCAGAATCATCTGTGATTTCGGCACTGTCTCTTGACATGGCGAACAGAGCACAAAGAATAAAAAATTAAGAAGGAAATTTCGGATGTTGTAGCATAGAAACATGTGTCCAGTGTTCTGGTGATTGGTTTAGGGGCGTGGCCAGGGTTTCTTCTGGGAAGATGGTGGCCAGGTCTTTGCAGGGCACAGCCTCTAGATTCTCTTCCTTTCATCAGACACCTCCAACGTCTGCAGCTGCTGCAGGACCCATGAGAACTGGCAAGGACGCTTGCTCAGGAGGAAGTCAGGACTTTAGATGTGTTAAAGGCACCAGAATTAGCCTTCCATGTTATGCATGTTTTGCAAAATAAGCAGCTCTAACATTTCTAAGGAGGGTATGTTTTATATCTACCCACCTTCCAGGCCATGGTTCTCACCATGGTCACATGGCAACTTCTCGCCCATCACCACCTCTAACCAAACCAGGCAAGCATGAGGCTTGACCTAAATCTAAGCCTTTTTTTCTGGGAAACTTCCTACAAAGTTTAGCCTGACTGCTTCGCTTGTCAGTTGAATTCTGCTTTTGGTAAACAAATACCTTTCGCACAAGACTCTTTGAAAGACATCACTATTTAGCCTTCTCAAAGCAGTGTAAAAATGATCAATATTGAAACTTTCAATGTGAATGTTTTCAAACAAATGAGACTCACTCTGTTCATAAGTTACATCCGACGTAGTTTGGGGACAAAATAATTAAGTTATTCTAGATCCAAATCTATCATGCACTGAATCCATATGGGGGGAGGTGTTGCTATTTACATAAAGCAAGGAGTAAATGTTTGTTTACTCATTTGTCATTTCTTGTCTAAGATATTGTGGTCATAGAGGGAGAAATTGTCCTTGATACTGTTTAGTCTTAAATCTGGATTTCAGCTCATGTTGTGTCTAAGATTGACATTTTATGGAAAAACTTCTTTACAATCATTTGTCATTTCCTTGGTACTGAAAATAGATCCCATTTGACCCATAGAATTATTTTTTTATAGAAATGACTTCATTATTTTTTATATTATGAAAATTATGAAATGCGCTCTAGAGAAATATTTAAAAAAGAAATTTTAAAATGCCCATAATCGCTGGCCGAGTGTCTCAGTTGGTTAAGAGCCCACTCAAGAGTGCGAGCTCTGAGCAACAGGGTCACCAGTTTGATTCCCAGCCCAAGCTGATGGCTCAGCTAAAATAAATAAATAAATAAAAAATAAAAAAATAAAAATGCCCATAATCTCACCACCTAAATAGAAATACTGTTAATATAAGGGAAGGGGTACAAATTTTCTAGCCACTGCTATTTCAAATCCATTATTTTAAGAAAGGCATATGTGCCTCAAAGATGAAAAACCATATTCAAAGTCACAGAGCTAGTTAATGGCAAGACCAGGTGACCAGTTATCCCGGTTTGCTCAGGGTTGTCCCAGGTTTAACATGCAAAGTCCTCATCCTGGAAAACCCTTCAGTCACTGGAAAGCCAGGACCCTAAGCAAAACCAGGATTGAACCCCAAACCTAGGTTTTTGTTGTTGATGCATACAGACTCATACATACATGTTAAATCATGACCTTGTGATGTGTGGTTCGGTAACTTTATTTTACATATATATAATATTTCCATGTCAATAAATGTAATTCTGCAATATAATTTTTAATAGTTGCACATTATTCCATTGTGTGGATCTACCAGAATTTATTTTACCAGTACATTATTGATGGATGTTTGCCTGATTTCCAAATGTTTGACATTATAAACAATCCTATGATGAGAATGATCCTTACACGTACATCTTGCCCTCCCTTACTACACCGTGCTTCACTTTCACAATACTAGCCGGAAATGCATACAGTACTTATCTGAGCAAGCATGTGCTTGGTGCCTGTCTACCCCGCTGGACCATAAGCTGCATGAGGACTGGCATGACACATTTCACATCTCCACAGCCCATTACAGTGTCTGTCTCTGGTACTTGTTGAGCAAATGGATACACGAGTCTGTGAATGACCCCAGTGAAAATGCAAGGCCAATCGCTGAGTGAGGTCAGCAGGGTCACTGTTATAAGCCAAAGGGAACGTTTGTACTTGACATCTGCACCCTTCAATTAGGGAACTTCTTGTTTTTCTGGGCACATTATCCCTTTATACCATCCCCACCTCTACTGCGCAAAGTATGTATGTGATGCTGACTTTAATGCTGAAGTCATGGGGGTACATGGGAGGTAAGACTTGGGGGCCAGAGTACTCAACCTTTTTAGTTGTCTTGACTAAATTATAAATGTAGGTAAGAGATACACCCCTACCCCCTTTTAATTTCAGGCCTGCTATGGGATAATATGCATTATATCATTCACCATCACTAAAATTCTTGGAAATAGGCATTATTAGACCCCTTTTGAAGATCAATAAATCAAGCTTCAGAAAAGTTAAGTTACTAGCACAAGGTCACACAGCTAAGGCTTTAGTCATTGGATTCCTAAATTTCTGTTTTTTCTGTGACATCACACTCTCCTTCCCACCACATGAAGTTAAGTCTTTTTCTTTCTAGGCTGTTTTTCTTAGTTATAAATAAGTTTCTCGAAAGACAAAGAGGTCTGGTGTCTATGGGGGTGGGGTGAGGGTCAAAATATTAGCAGCTCACGTGACACAGCTCATCCAGTAGATACAAATGCTCATTGTATAATCACTAGTTCCCTCCATAGGGTTCCCAGATGAAATGCAGGGTCTCAAGGTAACCTTGAATTTTAGATAACCAACAAATGACTTTCTGTATAAGCAATACTTGGGACATACTTATAGTAAAAAAAGAAAGTTATGTGTGGAGCTGTAAACCTGGGTTTCCAGCCTGACCTCACACACATAATAAGCGCATAACTGGGCACAGTTCAGTCAACCTTGCTAGTCTTAGGGGTTGCTTTCGGGTGAAAATATAAGTCAGTTTAATGGGATAGTGTTGACTTAGTGTCCAAAAATGATTTGTTTTATTTGTAAAGCTTGAAGAATTGTAGTTGGGCAAGAATCCCACCTCTGGTCTACACCTTGTCCTGTATCCTATTGTGATTCCTTGTGGAGTCTGTTATAGTTCTATTTTTTACAATGAATGAATTTGCATCCTTAGCTAAAATTGCCCTCTTCACTGAAGGCTCAAGCAATGAAAGTTTGAAAAATTATTAAGAAAAAAACAACAGCATTGTTAAAATATATGTTAACACTAAGCTAACCCCACACTAAGATCACCATAGTATTATTTATATCAAATACTAATATACTATTAACAATATAATATTTAATATTAAATACAATGTTCAACAATAAGGATTGGTTAAATAAAGTTCACAGTAGTGGCCCTGGGCTGTGGGCCTGTGGTCAATTTTTCTTTTCTTCATACATGTCCCCATTATGTAGTTTTCTATAGTGAGCATGTATTGCTTTTATAATCAGAAGAAAAAAAAATTACCGTTAAGGCTTAATCATGACCCAAGAACTTGACAGTCTACAAGATCAGAAAGACACGTGACGAGGGACAGTCAAGTTAAAAATGAATCTTCCTCATGAGGATCAGTTATGTTCATGGAAAAATGTGGCAGTTAAACTCAGTAAAAATGCCAACCAGGGCTTGCTGTAGAGTGGAAATAATCAGTCAACCAACCCAGTGTTTTGTCTACGTGGCATAAATAACTGTTTGGGCTGGTTTTTTCTTCTTCTTTTTTTTTCCACTCCATTGGCCAATTTAACTGTACAGCGAACAGAATATTTGATTTCTTTAGACTGCTTTCAAAACTCCAATTTAGTGCAATGTGTGGCTTAAAATCTACTATAAATATTATTGAACCACTATCTGTATGTAGTACCCACAGGAACCAACACAGCACTTTAATTACTGTCCCTTCCAAATGCATTCTGTACTTGGAGAGCTGACCTAATAGGTGAAATACTGGTGTGTTTTCTGTCTTCCAGCAATGTCACATCACCAGGGTGTGTTGTCCCCACCCCCTGGCCCCTTAAGAACATTTGCTTAGAAAGGGGAAGAGGTTTTAACATATATGCAAAGAATGATAATGAAATGTGTCTGGCCAGAACACAATCAAGAGAGATTCCATCTAGTTTCAACAATTCAGAGTGCCAGGCTGAAGCCATTTTTACCGTAACTCATATTTTCAGTCCTGTGAAGTTGCCGCCCACACAGGAAATGACTTGGAACAGGTGGTCCAAGGAGCCTGCTGGCCTTGTCTGGCTCCACGGGCAATGCTTGTGGGCTACTGAGTCACTGAATAATTATGAGCCTGAACAAAAGGCTCTCAGATAAGCCCTAAGTCAAGACAGAGGCAGGCAAGGTGTAGCTAGTGGCTGTCTCAGCGTGCTAGCTGTTCAATCGGAGGTGATGAATGAACATTCCTTGAGAAACAATGCCCCCTTGGTTTGTGCTCCTTCTTGCTCTCCCAGCACCTGGTGGCAGCAGGACGAGAAAGAACAGGTGAGGGGAGAGCCGCCGCACACCTCCGAGTTTAATGAATGTGAATGCATCAGAAAATATCCTACTTGGAGTCACTGCTCACAGAGACAGTGAACTATCATTTCTCTGCTGTGCTGGGCACGGTTCTGTTTTATTTTGATCTTTTCCCGGACAGGGAGGCAGCGATGTAATTCTCCCCATTTCACAGATACAGGAACTGCATGCAGCTTTGCAGCTCACATGCTCAGCTTTGGCATTTAGAAAGGGGAGACGGGTGGTGTTCTGGGCTGGGCTGCATCCCCTCAGGAAAGACATGCCCATGGCCTAACTGCCAGTGCTTTAGACTGTGACCTTGTTTGGAAATAGGGTTGTTGCAGATGGAATTAGCTAAGGTGAGGTCACTGGAGTAGAGAGAGCCCCTAATCCAATATGACTGGTGTCCTTCTGGAAAGAACCCCATGTGAAGAAACAGACACATGGGGAGAAGGCCACGGGCAGATGGAGGATTGGGGTGATGCAGCTATATTCCCAGGAATGCCAAGGATTGCCAGCAAGCCACCAGGAGCTACGTAGGAAATCTCTTATAGATTTCAGAGGGAGTATGGGCCTGCTGACATTTTGATTGCAAACTTCCAGCCTCCAGAACTATGAGACAATGCGTTTCTGTTGTTTTAAGCCACCCAGTTTGAGGTACGCTGTTACGTCAGCCCCAGCAAACTGATATAAATGGGAACGAACATGTATAGAGAGCCTATTATGGGTTATCCTGTTTAACTTTCAGCATCTCCAGATAATGTGGACATCGTATGAAGTTTTCAGGTTAGGAAACAGGCTTTCAAATTCTCCAAAATGTGGAAAATTTCCTTTCCCCTGGATATGTAAGTCTCAGTTAGGATCGTTTTAAAAACTTTATCAGCTGGACATAAGAAATGTCTAGCTCAAATATAAGTGATTCTAGTGAAAATAATGCTAGTGGATAACTGTTAGGAAATGGAGAATAAGAAAGAAAAGGGTCATCGTGCAAACCCTAGAATACTCCCTCAAGACAGCGAGTTAGGTCTCACTTCAGGGAAGAGACCCCAGTGAAATCCCCTCCCCCCCCCAAAAAAAAACTGCAAAGTTAGACAGCAGTGTCTATAAGACCAAGTTCACTTTTAACACCAGTTACAAGTTCAGGGGATTCTGAAAGCATCCTCAGTTTCCATAACTCATTAGAAGGTTGCACAGACCTCATTGAAAGCTGTGACACTTGCAGTTATGTTTGCTAAAGGAATGCAGATTAAAATAAGCCAAGGAAAGGGGACTGCAGGAAGGTATCAGAGGCAAAGCTTCCAGTTACCTTGTCCCTGTGCAGCAGGACAGTGCTATTCTCCTGGTACTGATGGGTGACAATATGCATAGAGCACGGCCAGCGGGAAGCTCATCAGAGCCTTTCCAGCACCCTTCCTGAGTTTCATCGTGCAGACAGGGTTGAGTGGCTGAGCTCAGTTTCCAGCCGCTCAGGAGGCAGAGTTGATGCCATGGGACCCAAAGCCCCCACCTTAAAGCAGGTTGGTGGGGCTCACAGCCCCCACCCTAACTCACGCTGTTGCTGTCTGGCTGGTGTAAGGTCCCCAAGGCAAAGACACTCCTATCAGGTAGGACATTCCAAATATGTAGACATCACTTCCCAGAAATTAAAAGCAGAGACTAGACCTCTCCATGGGCAAGTTTCAATTCCTTACTGCAGCCTAGATTCCACACAGACCTCCATTTCTCCATCTAACTTCGCTCTGGGGAAACATCTCTGTCACCCTAACTCTCTGTCATCCCAACTCTGGGAGCAAGCTTCCCTCCAAGTAGACCCTCAGGATGGGAAGAGACAGGGCCCCCCACCCTCGTGTGGGCTCCACTGCATGCTTGGAGCCAACCTGCCCTAAGTCTTCACACGTTGGGAGCATTTTGTGCAGCTGGGTCCTTCCAATGTCCTCTCTCTCTCTCTCTCTCTCTCTCTCTCTGTCTCATTCTCACCAGGTCTGCTGTGTTTCGTAACAGGATGAGGCTGAGCCTAGGAGGATTAAGAAAGGCCAGGCCAACAGGGATGGGATGTGGGACAGTGGGACTTGGGCCTTGCAGAGAAAAAGGAGATAGCAGCCCTGCAGAAGTGGGACCCCCAGGATCAAGGTCAGAGCCTACAATTCTCTGCATCTGTTGCTGTGCCAGAGATGCCTAGAGGATAAGGGTCTTCCTAGGGCTCAAGTTGGGGACAGGGAGGAGAGACATTCCTCTCTTCCTTGTGATTTTGTTTTTATGCCAAAATACAATACATGAGACCCTCCTCAGAAGCTGCTTCCATAACCAAGCTACCCAGAAGGAAGAGCATGGAGTGCAGATGACAGGAACACTCTTCCCTCTGGCGCTAGCCTCAGCCTGCTCCCTTTTCTGAAAGTTCAGTCTTTAGAAAGCATCACCTCTCGTCTGCACAGAAGGGCCTTCATTCATCTGTCTGATTTCTTAAGTTTCACCACCAAACAGTATATAGATGATTTCTATGTTTTCATTTTGCACGCAAACACTGGGTAAGCGTTTGAAATATTTTTACAATGTAGACAAACATTACAGTGAAGAGAAAAGTTGCCTGAGTGACTCTCCCAGCTGCTGCCTTCCTGTGAATCTTCCTGTCCCCCCACCCCCCACCACAACATTTTTGATGCAAAATATGCTGCAGGCAAAAGAAACAACTTTAAAAGGCAAAAGAGAAGAGAAAGGGAAAGCAAACAGGAAATTAGTCTAATCATTTACAGCCAATTTGAACTTTTTTCCACGGCTTTGCAGGATTTAAAGACATTCATTGCATGGTAAATGGCTGACATGAAAATATATATATTTTTAATGGAACCCTATGGACAACATACCTGCAAACTGGAAATAGAGCTAAAGTTCTCAAAATTATTTCCATGGATGCATGCGACCTACAGGATGGAAGAAATGTGTTTCGAATCTTGACCCATCATTTGAAATTCATTTTCTCTGACTTTTCCATAAGCCATGCCAAAGAAAATAAAGGAGCCAGCCCTTGCCCGTCACGCAGCCCCTCTCGCCCACCAGGCCCACTGGCTTTCCCACATCACCATGTGGCAACTCAGGACCCTGAGGATTCCGATGAATACAGGGCAAATCGCCCTGATGTCTGGTTTTCATTGACAAGAGCAGAAATTAGCATCACCTTCCGCCAGGCTTGGCATTGTATTCCATAATGCATTAGGGGCCCCTTTCTGATTTTATTTCATATTCTGGCTTGATAGCACATTTTCTCTTAACTTTAAAGGTTGTTCTCTGAAGAACTCCTCCAAGCTTAGGGGGTAAAGAAAAAAAAAATGAACCTTTATTCTAAATGGGAACTTACCACCGAAACCTAGAAGGGAGACAAAGGCATAAAACCCTTTATAATGGAGTAAAATAGGATAAAACTTTAATAAGACCTTAAATGAAAAAGTGCTTCCTTTAACTCAGGAAAACCCAGACATGGCCACAGCCTTAGATGGTGACTAATTGACACAAGTCACTGCAAACCCTAATACTTAATACGCAAAGCTAGCTGTGAAGTTTTGCTTCTAATCCATGACTCAGGCTTTGCATGGTGTGTTTGTGCTTTTCCAGTTTTACACGGATCCTTTATAGTATATTAATATCATGCGTAATGTCAACATTTGGAAAAGGTTTGTGACTGACAGGGCTGAAAAGGCATATTTCTCCAACAGCCTGTTTCCATAATCGAAGTCATTCTTTTTCAAGACTCAGACCACCATATGCTTCCACTTTTTTTTTCCTGTTTTTATCAGGGGACCTCAGCACATTGGATTTCAGTATAAATTTAAAATACATTAAGACAGTTCTAAAAGCTCAAGCCAGCACACCCTTAGCTCCTCGTGGTCCTCTCTCCTGAGAATTTATCAATGCCTTCAAGACCTCTCCTCTGTAGTTGAGGTCAGCCTAATAATAGTAATAGCTGATGTTTATTGAGTGTTTACTATACACTAGGCTCTGGGCTAAGTGTTTGATGTGTATTAGGATATTTAGTCCTTCTAAGAACTGTGTAAGAGCAGACGAGAAGACTAGCATTGAGGTAAGTTAAATAACTCGTGCAACCAGCCAGCCATGGAACGTCTAAATCCGTGTTCTTCATTTTCACCATATTGTCCCTAGATTGACCCAGACTAGTGCCTGCTCACCGCAACACACTCACAGATGCACAACCACACACGTCCCAACACGCACACCCCTTCCTGAAGGCCTTCCTTCGGGAGCTTTCACTTTTCCCATGTAGGGAGCAGTGCCTGTTTCCATTCCCTAGTTCACTCTAAGCCTTCATGGGGGGAAGGGGTGCCTTGTGGGGGCTGGGGGGCCATCATTGTACAATGCACTTGACCCACACCTAATTTCTTCCCAGAGCCATCCATCCACGTGATGGGGAAATAAATTCAACCCAATAAATATTTAGTAGGCACATGTTGTTTATAATACTCATATTATTATGATGAGAGCAAAAGTGTTCACAGATTCTTGCCCTCAAGCCACTCTGCACACTCCCCCTCTCCGCTCACCACCATAAAATGTAGAAGCTTGACCTTCTGGACCCCTGAGCCTTTGTGGAGTATTCGGGGATCACGATGGAGAGGAGAGTTAGAAGAAGCCGCAGCTTAACCTGGAAAGGGCGCTCAGTCATTCACAAGAGAAAAGAACAAATCCAGAAAACAACAGGCGGCTGTCCGGACAGTGATGGGGACCAAGGAGAGACGAGGTGAGATACAGGGACTGGAGATGGTCTAAGCAGAAGGTTGACAGGGTTTTGCTCTTTCTACGGCGCGTAACTCCATACCCTTTTCTGCTTCTTCAGGAGACTTCAACAAGGACTTTCCTTACTCCTGATTCTCTGATGATCAGAACTGAATCCCTTTCAGATGTGTAACTCCGAAGGCGGAAGTTGGGCATGGGAGGGAGTTGGACTAGGTGATATGAGGGACATATGGATGGTGACCTCTGATCTCAGGGAGCTTACAACCTAATATGCTATTTAAAGCAAATGTCAAGCAAGTATAATAAGCATAAACAAATTATCAGCATGAGACTGAAACAGCCATGAAAAGAGATCAAAATTAGTGTGAGGAATCAAAAAACTGATGATGGCTTCTGTGTGGTCCTGGACATGTGGGGGTGAGATGTGGATGGACTTTGGAGGGGTGCTGCCTATAAGTGAAGGGGGGGCCTGACTCCCTCTCCCATAGCGCTTTCTGTCTGGGGTGACCCTGTATCCTGGGAAGCCTGTCACTCTTGGACAAACTGGAATGGTTGGTCAGCTGACTTCTGTCACGAAACAAGAGCTACAGGTCCTGCCTGTGCAATCGCTCCCCCATCCCTGTTCTCATTCTCTTGCTGCTGCCACCACCCCCGGGGAAGGCATCCTGGTCTCCCCTTGCTGAATGATAAACGGAAGTCCTAGCACAAGTAATGGGAGTTCCAGAGGGAGAAAGCAGCATCCTTGGAGGGAACATTTAAAAGCAATGAAAAGATGACAGAATTAAGATATTTCTCTGAAGCTTAGTAAATGGGTTCACCTTGTCTAGCTGGGACTTATTGCTGGCATGGGTTTGGGGGTTGTTGTGCCGAATTATGATTTTCATACTGATGCTTGCAAAAATAAGCCTGCTGTACATAGGAGGCAGAGGTTTCCCGGGGCCAGAAAGGCCATTTCTGACTTTAATCCCTGGGGGATGACACGGTAGCAGACAAAGTCAGGTCCCAAGGAGGTGCCACCTCCCCTTCCTGGTATAGCGGCTCACACAGGGAGAATACTACTCCGTGTTGCAGTGTAAAGATCTAGTCGGTGGACCGCGAGCCAGGTGGGAAAGCCCTGGGCTGGCTGGAGTTCTGGGTCCCCTGCATGGGGACGGGGCCTGCAGCACGGCCGCCCTTGTCATTTATGTGTCCTTCTTTTGTGATGTTCTCTCTTCACTTTCCTTGTTTCATCTCACAGCCTTTAGTTAAAGCCATTTTAAATATTTCAAACTTGAAGTATCTCTGATACTTCCAAATAGTTCACAGGTCCCAGCAGCGCCTTGGGTCAACACAAACATGGCAGAAATAACCCGGAGCCCTCCCACCACCGTCCCCAATTCAAGCACATGGGAAATTACAGGAGCCACAGCTCATTAAAAAGAAATTCTCTGTTTAGAGTCTAACCGGGTGGTTCCTGGTTTAATTTGTTACTAACGAAATTGTCATTCCTTTTATACTTGACTGACTTCTGCCCAGTTTCTGGATAGCATATCTTTGTATATATATTTCCTCCATGGCAGGTATTTGGCAAACTGGCTTACCTTAAGCCACTGTCTTGGGGGAAGGACCTGTGAAGACTATTCTCTAAGGTGCATGTGGGTGACCTGTGCATGGCTCATCTGCCTCCCCTGGGAGGACAGTCAACAGCCATTCACCTACTGACCCACTGTTGCCCCCAACTCCTTCCTGGAGTCAGACTTCTGTTCTTAGCCAGAGCCACCAACAACTGCACCCCTTTTAGTAAGAGTAACAAGAATAGGCAATGCAAGTGCCCATCCAAGAAATGAGACTCAGGACTGTCCAGTTCTCAGGGGCTCTGAAACCTGACCTCATCCCCTTCCCAGTCAGGCTGTCACAGCACAGCCACTGGTGTCACACGGAGGCTCCAGTGCAACAGGATGAAAAATGAAAGTCCGACAATCATTTGGATTTTATCGTGTGGACCTCTAGATGTTTATTAGCATGAGGATGAAGATTCTGGTATCTACAAGGCCTAAGTTGTTTCTGAGTTCTTTCACATAGCATCTGAAAAACTTACTTCAGAGAAGAGGATGGAATAGGACAGTCATATGCCACTTAACAATGGGGATACATCCTGAGAAATGCGTCCTTAGGCAATTTTGTCCTTGTGTGTACATCATAGAGTGCACTGACACAAATCTGGACTGTACACTTAGGCTACACTGAATCTATACAACAACACGAGATTCAATCAGGCACAAGAGAAAATGATGCAATCAAGAGACGAGGTAAACCTGAGACCTATGAGGCTGCTGCCAACATAACTCGGCATGCTGTTTTACAGCAAAATTATTTTTATAAGTAGGAAGAGTACACTCTAAAATAATGATAAAAATAAAGTATGGTAAATGCATAACCAAGTAGCATAGTCATTTATTATCATTGTCAAGCATTATGTACTGTCCACCATTGTATGTGCTATACTTTTATATGACTGGAAATGCAGTGGGTTTGTTTACACCAGCCTCACCACAAACACGTGAGTAATGTGTTTCACTATTATGTTACAATGGCTATGATGTCACTAAGTGATAGGAATTTTTTGGCTCCATTATGATCTTATGGGGCTACCATTGTATATTTGGTTTGTTGTTGACCAAAATGTCATTATGAGGTGCATGATAGTAGTACATTTTGTGTCTTGTACCTGGAGAATCATAAACTGTTCCAGAACTGTCTGATTGGAACTCCTAGTAGGACCATGAGCTGCTGCCCTACACAGCAGAATGAACTTGTCTCACCTTGTTAAAGAGCCCTAACTGATGTCTTGACCCAGAGTTGTAAGAAGAGTTTGGAAATCCAACACATACAAAAGTGGGGTGACTTCTGCCCTGTTTTCTTTGGAAACCTGAAGGTCTGAGTCCCTAACTCCTGCTGGTGTTCATAGGTCATGAAGACACTCTCCTGCCTGGATCACTACATGTCAGAGAGGTGAACTGAGCCACTTCTAGCATTTAGAAGAGTCTTAATCTCTCTGTCCAAAATTCAGGGCACCAATCTTGTGCTGCAGGGAACCTTCGAGAATGCCACTTCATGTGTCAACAACACTACTTCCTTGTACTGTCAGGATCCCACAAAATGTCACAACTGAAAGTAAATCACACCAAAAGGATTTGATTAGGCCTGAGGGCGAATTAGCCCCTAAGGCCTGTTCAATTCTGGCCTGGAAGTTTGATAAATCTCTAGGAAAGAAACAGACCAAAAGGTTCAGTTTGGTTTAATCACACGTGCTCACACACACATACACACACACACCATATAATAACTATCAATAGAGAGAAATCTTTCTGAAATTTTAGAAATGAGACTTCAGCATCTGCAGCTGTTCGTTTTCACAGCCCTCTTAAGATTTATACCCACAGTTTTATTGTAATCATTATTCTAGATGATCTCAGATTATGTTATTGCATTGAAGGCTAACGTGATGAAAAGATCAAGGCGTTTAATGAAGTGCAAAATTCATCTCACTTAAGAAAAGCCATGCTTTGTTCCTCAGGGAAAACCAGACAAAATGAGGCTTTTTCAAGAAAGTTATTTGTTTTTGTTTAACATTCTGGATGGCAGGATAAATTTGTGTCATTTTCACACATAAATATCAACAAGTGGCAATGAAGCAATTGAATTCCTTGGCACTCTGCCTGACTTTCCAGCCGAGTACCCCCGCAGTTTAATGAGATACATCAGTAGAAGGAAACTTACAAAACTGAGAGACAGAAATCAAGAATTTTAAGATCGCCCAACGTTGGTTTAGAAGATAAAGCCTTCATTGAGGGTTTAGAAGCTCAGAACCACCACATCTCTATCTCACTAGTTCTCATCTTACATTTACTGTTTAACTGCAGCTAAAATGCTATGTTGTTTTAAAAAATATTATGGGTTTTTTCCTACCTGAAATCATTTATTTCAGTAAAATATTCATAAAATAAAATTTGCTATTTAACCATGTTTAAGTGTACAGTTAAGTGGTGTTAAGTATATTCACACATTTCTTTCTTCATAGTAAAGATTTAGATAAGCAGTAAGAAAAGAAATTAAGAAAGAAAATATACATAGCATGGAGGCTACCGTGGAAACTGGCCACTCCCATTCAAATGATATGCCCCTGGGAAGGAGTTTTGATCAAATAATTGGTTCTTGGTTGGCTTTGGTCATTAAAAATGTTTAAAGAAGAAGCCGAAAACAAAATAACAACTGTATGAAAAAAACTAGACAACATATAGATGAGTAATTCTAAATAGAGAAATTGCTGGATATTGGGGTGGATTCAGAAACTTTCCAAAGTAGGAATCTCAAAACATTTATTCACATTTTTCTTCCTTATGTGAACGAAAGCAGGTGACAGCACAGCAGATCTGGCTTTGTTAGAGGCTGGCTCACCAAGAGATGTCACTTATGGATGACAAGCACTGATATGGTGACAACCAGTGGGAAGGTACTAGATGGCATAGAACGTGTTCAAGAAACAATTGTTCATTTAAACTGAATTCAATCAAAATGTTGGATGGACTCTCCCCCAGGGCCTGAAGTTCAACATTTCCTGTGAACTAGCCCCTGATGCCAGTTTCCCACCCTTTCTGGAAATAAGTGCACACGTTACTTCCACAACTCACTGTTACATTAATAGTACGATTTTACTCACTCTAACACCTTCCCAGGATGTGCCAAGATTCTGGCGTCTTTCCTATCTCTTAGCTCACTGAAGGCAAGATCTACACCATGTGTGCATGCACACTGAGTGTCCAAAAGTAGAAATCATTGACTAAACCCCAACTTGTGGGGCTTATAAACACTACAGTGATGTGTTTCTTGCAATTAACTGAATAGACAATTGACAGCACAGCTGGGGATCAGGAGAGCTGGGCACGAGGAAGGTGAGATTTGTGAGCACAGCCTGCATCTCTCGCTGTGAACATGGACAGGGTGAAGAGGAGCCTGAGAATTACTTTTTGTCCTTTTCCCCAAGAGCAAACTAAGACGTGAAATCTCTGTTTGGGGTTGGTGGGGTGGAAGGTCAGTGTGGTCTGAGGCAGACATTTGAACACATTACACGAGGTTTGAGTTAAAGCAAACTGGGGAATGAAGACTTACTGGTACCAGGGGAAGGATGGCAAGAGATTCCAGGTTTTTGCATGTCGCAGACACTGGAAAATGTCATGTCACTCTAGAGGCACGAATGCTTTGGAGCAGATGTCTCTGCAGGACCCACCCAGCCCGGAGGAAGGAGCCCAGACTTAAGAAGAGGCAGTTGCATGATCAAGGCTTGCCTGTGACACTAATTGGTTGTGGAGGTTCGAACAAGGACATAAATTCAGTGGCTCTCAACTCCCCCATAAAACAGCTCCAGCTCCTACAGAGCATTGCAATGTAAATCACCAAGAAAAAACCAGCGTCAGCACCTGACACGACCACATTAGTTGTAACCTAAAGACCTTCCAATTGAAAACTTCCTTCCTAAGCCCACAGAAACGAGAGGTGTACCTGGGGTCACCTGTTATTTCTCTCCCAGGGCTATCCCCTGGCAATGAAGCCCCCTAAATTCCTGAGTGTCCCCAGTGCTATTTGAACCTCAGTGGTAAATAAAAGCTTCCTCGGAGCTCTCTGAAATCATCTACTTAATCTGTGGCTCATCCCTAATACTGTCCTCACTTTCTGGGTAACCCATTTCGTCAAACCAGAACCAGCAGTAGTGTCTTAGCACACAATCAGGTGTCCAGTGTCCACCTTGGTCAACCAAGTTCGCCTTGTCCCTTTATTATGACAAGCAGAATCACAGCAGAAAACCTTGGGGGAATAAATTCCAGCACCGAAAAACAAAACTTTTTCTTACTCTGGTTGCCATGCTTTAATTAGGCAGTTGGTGAAATGTGTAAATACCTCTATTTATATTAAAGAGTATTTACTAGGAACCGTCTCCAGTGCATGCTTATCCTTTATCAGACCTTTGAAAAGTCCATCTCAGCCTGTTTTATTTTCTCTGTATTTTTTTAATTCATATCTTGGATATAGGATTTAGCTGTGCTCCCATATTCGGGTGTAGAGCTCTACCCTGTGAGTGTTTTGATGTTGCCCTGTACTGTACGTGGTATCCTGTTCTGTGTTGTAGTTACACCCCCTCTTTTGCAGGTCCTTGCTCTGACTTGCACTTTTTGGAATGTTTTGGAAGCGAAATGTTACTGTGATGAGTTTCCAAAGGTGATATGCGAAGGCACACTGGATGTGGGAGGTGTGACCTAAACAATTTCAGCAGGGTCTTTTTATATCTCTGGGGAAAAAGAAATATGCCCTCCATTTGACTCCAAGGCAGCCTTGCTAACGAATCACCCCTTACCACAGTCGGCTCTTTTCAGTGCTCCCTGCAAAGATGTGACTGACCCCAACTCTCACAGCCCTGGGAATCTGGGAGTGGTGAAGAATGGACAATAAATGATTATCTATTTTAAGAAGCTGAGAAAAAAAATTGTCACAGACACCCCCTCAGCTTTACAAATAATATCTCATTTAATTCTCATTATCTCTATGAGAACAGTGCTATTTTATTGGCTCATTTTGCAGATGAGGAAACTGAGGCACAGAGAGATTGATAGATTGCCCAAGTCACACAGCCAGCAAGGGGCAGAGACAGGATGCTAACCCAAGCAAGTTGGACATCACATGCTCTTTACCACCATGGCTTATTCCTCTCCAAGATAACCCATGCATGGGGAGGGCGGCTGGAGGGAAAGAGAAAGCCCCTAATATGTGCCTCACGGGGAGTTTTCACATGTTCCCTCTATGGGCTTTCAGAGGTCACTGCCCCTGCCTCATTACCCTTACCATCATCTCCCTTAAATGAGTCCCCTGATGATACCCACATCTTAATGTGGCCCCTGACCCTGGGTCATTCCTGCCTGAGGCAGGAGGTACATACTCAGGTTCTTCTCTCTCCTTCAAGTTTGGGGGATCTTGGTAGGAAACACCTCCAGATCCAGCCTTGGATTACGACCCTGGTGTCAGCAGTGGGATCTGCCCATCAGTGCTCCTTCTTGCAAATTGGATCAAGCGGGTGGCCCTCAGTGGTGGCTCTGGGCTGCTGTGCTCCCCCAAGTCCCAGCTCTCCTCCTCCTCTGTGAGCTCCCCCCTCCACCAGTCTTTGCTGTTCCAGTCTATAAGGCCACACCCCCCTCATTTGTGTGTGCACATGTATGTGTGTGTGTACATATATACGCATACATTGCTCACATTGGGACCCAGATAACTCTGTCTCAGGCATGTTAGATGTTATCAGCACCCGTGGTCTCTATCCACTAGATACCAGTAGTATCCCCCCTCCATTGTGACACCTCAAAATGTCTCTAGACATTGCAAAACAGAACACAGTTGAGAACTCCTGGCTAGATTTAGACCTTAATCCCTGCCATACTGCCACTGAGCTCTCTCCCTTCCTGCGGCCCTGCCTGTCTATAACCCCTCCTCCATCTTGGACCCCACTGTCCATGAATAAGTGTCCCTTGTGATCACAGCCTCACCTTCCAGTCCTGAGCCTCATTTGATCTCCCACCCTGCGATCTACCCCCAGATGGGAAAACCAGGGCTACCCAGTTCCAGAGTCGACAAGCCTGTTGGGCCCCTAGGACACTGGATCTGTCCTGTCTCCTGGCATCTCTGGAGTCCTGTTTCAAAGCCCACTCACTTCTCCCAGCCCTGTGTGCACAGGTCACCCTTGGTCCCACTTATGCATTGAGAGGACCACCATCCTTCATGTCCAAGTCTTGAGCTGGGGTAGAATCTGAAATTCGGGAGCAACCAACTCTGTACCTCGGCATTTATTTCTTGGTGCCAAAATGAGCAACCTGGAGCACCCAGGCAGAGACCAGATGGATGGCCCCACCCCTCAGCGTTTGAGAACACAAATCTAAACAAAACGTCTGTGTGGGGCAGCCAATCCAATGGTGGCTACAGCTTGCTTTTGTGTGCCCACCTCACTGCATGAGGGAAGAATTTAAACCGTACATTTTGTAATTTGAATAATTTTGCTCTGATACAGTCCCTCTGCTCTACACAGTTAATTCAGGGCAAATATACACAAGTATAGTCTGATAGCTAAGCCATGGTCTTCTATATCATCAAGGTCTCTTGTGGCTCCACACTGTGGGGTGACCCCAGGAGAGTAAGTCATCCCATGGGATCTTCCAGACTCAACAGGACAGATGGGAGCAGCACCTCAGGAGATTTGGGCTCAGCAATTTATGCTCACTGAGGGCACATTTGTATGTTGGGCAATATGATGGCTAATTTTATATGTAAACTTGACTGGGGTGCCCAGACATTTGGCCAAACATTGTTCTGGGTGTGTCTGTGGGAGTGTTTCTGGATGAGATGAGTATTTGAATTGGAGGCTGAGTAAAGCGGATGGCCCTTCCTAACATGGGTGGCCATCACCCAACTTGCCATAGTCTGAATGTTTGTGTTCCCACAGAATTTGTATGTTGAAATCCTAACCCCCAATGTGATGATATTAGAAGGTGGGGTCCTTTGGAGATGATTATGTCATGAGAGTAAAGCCCTGATGAATGGGGTTCGAGTCCTTATCAAAGGGACCCCAGAGAACTCCTTTGCTCCTTTCATCATGTGAGGCCACAGGGAGAAGGTGACTATCTGTGAACCAGGAAGTAGGTCCTCCCCAGACCTGCCGGCACCTTGTGTTTGGACTTTCCAGCCTCCAGCACTATGAGGAATAAATGTTAGTTGTCGAAGCCACTCAGTCCATGGTATTCTGTTATAGTAGTTTTAACAGATTAAGATACAATCAGTTGAAGACCTGAACAGAAAAAAAAAAGGCTGAATAAGAGGGTACTTCTCCCACCTTCCTGCTGAGCTGTGTCATTGCTTTTTCCTGCCTTTAGACTCTAACTGACACATAGGTTCTCTTGGGTCTCCAGCCTGCCAACTTTCAGGCTGGAGCGATACCGTTAGCTCTCCCGGGTCTCCAAACTGCCAACCACAGATCTTGGGACTTGTCAGCCACCAATTCTTTATAATAAAGGTCCTATTTCTCTGAAAAAATGCTGACTAATACAGACAAGGTACCAATACTGTCAGTAAACAGTGCATCAGAGGTGAAGTTACAATTCAGCCAAGCTGCTAAACATTAGCTCTCTCTGGACACAGTAGAATGTGAGTGATACAGTTGTCCAAGTTTCCAAGAATCTAAGACGAACAACTTTTCATTGCATCTGAACTTGGGTTAAGGCAAACTGCATGAAAGAAGGAGAGAACAAAATCTCAGGTAAAATAAGAGAGTTCTTGGTGTTCTTAGCAAATACTTGGTGCTAGATTTAATAATCAAATAACTCAGGAGGACTGGATGACGAATTAAAATAAAAATAATTGTCAGGATAATATTATAGACCTCAACCTCTTCAATCTTTATTAAAATGTTTGTTATCCCCAAATTAATAAATGTATATTGTAAAGAGTTTAGAAATTACATGTAAGCAAAGCAAAAGGAAAAAATCCTATCTTCTATAATTCCCAAAGACAACCATAGTTTGCATTTGGTGTGTGTCATTCAAGTCCTGCCACCCTTCATTTTTGTGTGTGCACATTTACATGTGTGTGTGCATACATGTGTGTCTATACACAGATATACATGTACATGTACATAGGGGTCATGCTATATACACTATTTTATAACATTTTTAATTTTTGGTTAATATATGTATGAGCATCTTTGCATGCTGCTATATTCACCGTGATTGCATTATAACCAGCCCTAGGCCTGGTATTTTCAGCGATGGCTCCCAGCTGTTGTGTTGTCCCCAAGCCCCAGCTCTCCTTTCTCCTCTCCTGTCTACCGAGGCACATACCTGAGCTGCTGAGAACATTCTTATACACACGCTTTCCCCACCTTTGCCTGGACCGTCTCAGCAGGATAAACTCCTAGCAGTAGAACTACAAGGTCAAATACTATGGAGGCTTTTGAGACAGGCTGCCAAATTGCCCTCCAGAAGGTTCTACAGCCAGCAGCCCTTTCAAGCAATGTGTGTAACCCCCTCTCTCCATTGTGAGGGCAGGAAACGATTGTCTTCATGCATTAAAGGGAGCTCCCTGGAGTTGTGCATTTAACAGTTTGGAACCAATTAGGAGTATTTTACTCAGACTTTTTTTTTTTCTGGAGGGATCTGTGTCTTCCTTCATCTTGTGGGTTTTGGCAGCAATGATCATTTTTTCAGCCAAATTAGGCTAAAAAGCAAGCAAATGAAATACACTGATAAGGAAAGCATTCCTATAGCATTTTCTCCATTGATGTACCATGCCTGTATAGACAGTCCTAATGTTCTTTGCTTAGATAGACTGTTTAGGTTAAGTTCCCAGGACGGCTACCTTAATGTTTGCTCTCTCTATTTTTTAAGCATGTATTTGCTGCTTATAATTATAACATGAGCTATTATGACCCTTCACAAGGCAACAGGAAGAAGACAGAACATGAATCTTGGAAGCAGGCCACATTTTCGTGACCCAGATCGGCCCCACAACATCAGGCGATTGGTCAAGTCACACGTGACCTTGTGTGTCCTCACCTTTAAATTGGAGTGGACTGTCTGACCTTCGTGAAATCAGGAAAATGATTCTACCTCACACTGTTAATCTCAGGATTCAATAAGATCATGTGAACTTTACAAAAATGTTCATTAGTATTAAATTTGTAGCAACACATTTAAACAGAGTAAAATCACAGAAATCTGTATTCCCTTCCTAAGGCTGCTGTAACAAGGAACCATAGACTGGGGGGTCAAAACAACAGAAATGTACTGTGTCGAGTTCTGGAGGCTAGAAGTCTGAGATCAAGGCATTGGCAGAATTGGTTGCTTTTGAGTCCTCTCTCCTTAGCTTGTAGATGACCATTTCTCCCTGTGTCTTCGCATTGCCTTCCTTCTATGTAAATTTCCCCTTTCTCTAAAGATATCAGTCATATAGGATTAGGACTTACCCTAATGACTGCAACTTGATTGCCTCTGCAAAGAGCCTATCTCCAAATAAGGTCACACTCGGAGGAAATGGGGGTTAGAATTTTAACATATGAATTTTGAGGGGACACAAGTCAGCCCATAACAATATTTATAGCTGAAAGCTACTATAACCATTATAATACCCTTCAATCACTGAGGAGACAGGTTCAGGGGGGTGACAAGGACCCCCAGGAAAGCAGCAGCAAATCCAGGAATTGATCTTCCTAGGTAAAAAAATGAACTGTTAACTCAGTTCCTTACATTTCAGTTCACTTCTGTTTCCTCATGCACTCAAGTACACACAGGCCATTTTTGAACACAGATTCTAAACTTTCTCAGTGGATGAAGATGACAGGGCTGAGCTCACAGTCTTCCCCTTGCACAGATGGCCAGCCCTCCGAGAAGGCGAAGGAAGGTTTTACAGCAGCTCAGCTAGAAGGAGGAAAGCATTTCTGGCTCTAGTCACACAACCAGAGTGATATAACTGTGTTTAACTCAAGTGTGTTTAAGTACCACATCTGAAGATTAACACAAAGTCCACACTTAGGTCAAGATTAAGAAGGAAGGAAGGGAAATTTCATAGATCACATCCTACATGGCAGACATGGCTCTCAGTGCTTTCACATGCCTTATTTCAATTCAATGTTTGTACATTTTAGATCATTTAACATTTTGAATTATCTTCCTTAATGCTTGTGCCCAACCACAGGATGACTAAAGGCTCTTCAGATGATGGGGTGGAAAGATTAGCAATTTCCCCCCCGGACTAGGCACCAGCTATTGGGCAACCCAGTCAAGTCTTCATATTCCTTTGTCCCTCACTCTTTATTTGAAAAATGGGGATAATGGACTCTGTGTTCCTTTATCTCATACAAAATGAAGAGCTAGGCTACTAATGGCTCAGAGTTAACTAGATAATTTCTGACATAAACACTACCCGTGAAATGATTAAGATGACTCTGTATTGTGTCCTACAGGCTCCATCTCAAGGAAAACTTTGTTGAAAGTTTCGTGTGGGTGAAAAATGTAGGGTGAAAATCAGAAGTCAAAAAATGTAAAGAAAATGGAGATAAACCATTTCTCAATGCTACTATGCATAGAAGCTGTGGTATGTTGTAAACGAGAAGACTTGAGAGGTGTTTTCCTTGAACTTCATATAAGCTGTCATGATGGGACTTGTGAATGAAACAGATTAGGTGCTAATTTACCAACCTTGACTTTCGGGAAATGGATGTGTTGAATTCCAAGGGTGCAGAATCTCCAACCAGGCTTTTAGAATCAAACGGATGGCTCCAGCTTCCAGAGCTATCCTTTATTCTGTCCAGCTGGAGTCCTACCAAGTCACTAAAAGAAACATCCAGTGTGTGTTTGTCCACTCTAGTAACTCAGGTAGATGGAAATGGAAACTGGGGAATGGTTAAAACACCATCTTCAAACACAGGCAGGACAAGAATGGAGCAGTCCCCACCATCTTTTCTCAAGTACTTGTGACGTTCAGCCTCCAAACAAAAGCAACTGTGTCCAGTAGCCTCCCCATCACCATGGCATGTGCTGGGTATTTTTCCAAAGAGCTGTTCTTTCCAGGGATTTGGTGAGGCTGGAAATCAGCTTTCCACTTTGGGTCTGATGAGTGGATGAGTTAGCGTGTCGGGGTGAGAGACGGGGATGACAATGAAAAAGAAATAGAACTACACCTTTATCTCTCTATAGTTCATTATTGTTCACTTGTCTCAAATCACCCTCTGCTCTCTCATTCACTATCAAGTTCACAGAGGCTCCTGTTTCCCAGATTCTAGATTGATGGTTCTTCTCTTTGCATATGGATTCCTTTGTGCTCATATCTTTCCAAGATATATTGAGTCCATCTCTGCTAATGTTGATCATGTATTAGGCCTTTATCATCAAAACATATATGTGTTAGATTCCCAGTTTTCCTCCCTATATGGCAGATCCTGGGGCTCATTTAGTATGCATTCCTCATTCCTCTTCTCCCTTGCAATTTTAATTCTGAAATTTTTTAGGTATTCACCAGAGAGCTCTGGATATCCATAAAAGGCGGGTACGCCCAAGGCTGAGGCATGAGTCTGTGACTCAGAACTGGCCATGAGATAAGAATAGATGCCTGTTAGAGACTTTTTTTTTTGGTTCCTGATTGTAGTTGATTGAATTGTGTCCTTCAAAAAGAAATGTTCAAGTCCTGACCCCTGCACTTATGCATGTGACTTTTTTGAAGATATGGTATTTGCAGATAATCAAGTTAAGATGAGGTTATGATGGCTCAAGTGGGCCCTATGACCCATGACTGGTGTCTTTATGAGAGAAAGGGGAGGGATATTTGGATGCACAGACTCGGAAGAGACACAGAAGGAAGAAGATCATGTAATGTTGGAGGTAGAAACTGGAGCGATGAAACTATAAGCCAAGGAATGCCGAGGATTGCTGGTAAGGAAGGATCTTCCCCGAGAGCCTTCAGAGAGAGTATGGCCTTACCAAAACCTTGTCTTCAGACTTCTAGTTTCCAGAATTGCAAGAGAATACACTCCTGCTCTTTTAAGCCACTGGTTTGAGGTACTTCATTATCGCAACCCTGGCAAACTAACACATTGATTAAAGGTGACAGCAACACAAGCAAAAGGTTTTCTTTGCCCTGATAACACTCCTGTTTCCTACTCTTCTTTGAGATTGTGATGCCTGGAGCTACAGCAGTTATTTTGTGGCCAGGAAGCATAAAACTAAAATGTGTGCTAAGCATGGTGGAGCAAAAAGATAGAACGAGCTGGGGTCTTTTGAAGATATCGCTGAACATCTGAACCTAACTAGCAGCTGCTGCTCTTTGCAGTTTGAGTTATGTGACAAGCATAGCTACTCTTGATATGTGTTTCTGTCACTTACAGCTGAAAGCATTCCTAACAGATATAGCACCTCTGCCTAGTGTTTTCCCACTAAATCTAACTTTCACGTTGCTCTTGCTCAGCTACAGATCTGATCACAAACTTTGCAGTCACCTTCCCAATAATGTCCAAACTCCACATCACATCTGCCATGCCAGGGTCCAGCCTCATCTGATATTCTCCTATCTAGTTCCTTATGCTTTGGAGAGATTGGAAAGAATCACTCTTCTTGAACACACTCTATCTGTTACCTGTCTTCATTCCTAAGACTGAAATAAATGCCCTATCGTGATCTCAGTGTCAGCTACCCAAGAAAATAGCAAAGAAATACACACAGTGCATGTCAGCACCACTATAATAGTGAACAACTGGGAACCAGCTAAATGTCTAGTTATCAGGCATTGATTCAATACACTGGGGCACATTCATGCAATGGAACCTTTAGAGCAGCGTTTCTCAACCTGTGGGTCATGACCCCCTTGGGGGTCGAACGACCCTTTCACAGGGGTCGCCTAAAACCATCAGAAAACAAAAAGATATTTACATTATGATTCATAACAGTAGCAAAATTACAGTTACAGAGTAACAACAAAAATAATTTTATGGTTGGGGGTCACCACAACATGAGGAACTGTATTTAGGGGTCACGGCATTAGGAAGGTTGAGAACCGCTGCTTTAGATCTTTTGAAATTTTATAAAAGCATAATATTTTATGATATTATGTTCAATGTTCATCATTTTGATGGTTGAATGAAAAAGCTCCAATTTAAAACACTGAAAAAGCTCTAATTTAAAAGACTGAAAAGATATATAAAAGTCTGTTGTCTGTGGTTGTTTCTGGATGGTAGGGTTTGAAATACTGTTTTTATTTTTAGGACACCTTTATTGAGGTAAAATTGGTATACAATAAACTGCACATATTTAAAGTGTACAGTTTGATAACTATGTTTTAAGATTTTTGCTAAAAATATGCTAACATACAATATTATATAAGCTTCATGGGTACACCATAGTTATTCAACATTTATATTCCTAAAGAAGTGATCACCATAGTCCAGCAACCATCTGACACTGTACCACACTATCACAATATTGCTGACTATATTTTCCATGCTGTAGATTACATCCCCATGACTTATTTGTTTTATGCTTGGAGATTTGAACCTCTTATTCCCCTTTCGCTTTACAACCCCCCTTTTTTAAATCTATCAATTACAGTTGACATTCAATATTATTTTATATTAATTTCAGGTATACAGTATAGTGGTTATTAGACATTTATATAATTTAAGAAGTGATCCCCCTGATTAGTCTAGTACCCACCTGGCACTATACATAGTTATTACCATATCATTGACTGTATTCCCTATGCTTTACTTTACATCCCCTGACTATTTTGTAACTACCAATTTGTACTTTTTAACCCCTTCACTTTTTTCACCCTGCCCCCCCAATCCATCACCCCAACAAATCTAGTACCCATCTGACACCACACAGTGTTATTACAATATTATTGACTATATCCCTTATGCTATGACCTACATCCCCATAACTACTTTGTAACAAACCAATTTATGCTTCTTTATTCCTTCTCCCTTTCCACCTATCCCCAACCTCCCCTCTCACCTGGCAACCATCAAAATGTTCTCTGTATCTATGAGTTTGTTTCTGTTTTGTTTGTTAATGTTGTTCTTTAGATTCCACATAAGCAAAATCACATTGCATCTGTCTTTCCCTGTCCGAGATACTCCACTCAGCACATTGCCTTTCAGGTCCATCCAGGCCACCATAGGTGACAAGAGCCCATCCTCTTCCCTGGCCAAGCAATAATCCATTGTATGTATGTACCACCTCCTCTTTATCCATTCTTCCATTGATGGACACCCAGGCTGCTTCCACATCGTGGCCATTATAAACAATGCTGCAATGAACATATGGATGCACACGTCCCCTAGAAGTAGCATTTTTGGCTTCTTTGGATAAATACCCAGAAATGAGATTACTGGGTCCTTCTTTGTCCTTTGTTATAGCCTTTGTTTTAAAGTCTATTTTATCTGGCATAAGTATTGCTACCCCAGCCTTTTTTTTTTTTCATTTCTGTTTTCATGAAATATCTTTTTCCATCCCTTTACTTTCAATCTGTATGTGTCTTTCATTCTGAAGTGAGTCTCTTGTAGGCAGCTTATGTAAGGGTCTTGTTTTCTTATCCATTCAGCCCTCCTATGTCTTTTGATTGGAGCATTTAATCCATTTACATTGAAAGTAACTGTTGATAGATATGTAGCTATTGCCATTTTATTATTCATAATTTTGATTCTGTTCCCCCCATCTTGAAGAAGTCCGTCTAACATTCCTTGTAATACTGGTTTGGTGGTGATGAACTCCTTTACCTTTTTTTTGTCTGGGAAGCTCTTTATCTGTCCTTTGATTTTAAGTGATATCCTTGCTGGGTGGAGTAAGCTTGGTTATAGGTCCTTGCTTTTGATCATGTTGAATATTTCCTGCCAATCCCTTCTGGCCTGCAAAGTTTCTGTTGAGAAATGAGCTGACAGTCTTATGAGAGAGCCCTTATAAGTCACTAGTTACCTTTCTCTTGCTGCTTTTAGGATTCTCTCTTTGTCTTTAACCTTTGTCATTTTAATTACAGTGTGTCTCGGTATGGGACTGTTTGTGTTCATCCTGTTTGGGACTCTGAGCTTCCTGGACTTATATGTGTATTTTCTTCACCACGTTAGGAAAGTTTTCAGTCATTATTTATTCAAATAGGTTTTCAATTCTTTGCTCTCTCTCTTCTCCATCTGGTACCCCTATCATGTGAATATTATTACACTTGATGTGGTCCCAGAGGTCACTTAAACTATCTTCATTTTTTTGGATTCTTTTTTCTTTTTGCTGTTCCAATTGGGTGTTTTCTGCTACCTTGTCTTCCAAATCACTGATTCAATCCACTGCTTCCTCTAGTCTGCTGATGATTCTTTCTAGTGTATCCTTCATTTCAGTTATTGTATTCTTCACTTCTGACTGGTTCTTTTTTATGGCTTCTATGTCCCTTTTTACGCTTGCTCTCTCTTTGTTGAAGTTCTCACAAAGTTTCTTGAGTATTCTCATAACCATGGTTTTGAACTCTGTCTCTGGTAGGTTGCTTGCCTACATTTCATTTAGTTCTTTTCCTGGAGTTTTCTCCTGTTCTCTCATTTTGGACATATTTCTTTGTTTCCTCATTTTGGGTGCTTCTCTGTGTTTGTTTCCATGTATTAGGTAGGACTGCTATGTCTCCCAGTCTTGACTGGTGGCATTACATAGTGGTTGCCTTGTGGGTCCCTGGCACAGTCTCTCTGGTCACCTGCTCTGAAGTGTTCTAGGAGTGTCTCTTTTGAAGGTTGTGTGTGCCCTCCTGTTATATTTGAGCCTTGATTGCTATTGGCACATAAGTGGTTGGGATCCACCCTCAGGATTACTGGCTATGGGATTTGGCCATGTCCACAGCTTATGGGCTGCTATGTGGGGGGCTTACCCCACTGAGTGAGATTCACCCCAGTGAGCTCTGGTGCCTGCTGAGACTGCTTTTTGTGTGCACCTCTTTTGGGGCTAATTGGGAGGTGCTCTGCTGTGGTCTGAAGCCAACCTCCAAGTATGTTGGTTCTGGGGCCTCTTGGGAGGTTCTCCAGTGTAGGCTCAGGTCACCCACTACCTGTGACTGGCCAGGGGCTACCTGGTAGGAGCTACAAAGTGATCAGTGGTTGTCTACTGCCTGTGCTGGACCTGGAGGTGTGTGGGAGAGGCCATGCTGTGAACTGAGGACAGCTGCCACCAGTACCAGGCCTGAGATAGCTCCACAAAAAGCCAGGAGACCCCGAGGCCTGCTGCCACCTGCCGGCTCAGCCACTAATACCACCTCATGTGGTACATGAGTTGGGTGAGACAGGGTCTCAGGGAGTCACTAGAGTGGGAAGAATTGTGGTCACCAGGTTAATGTAAATTCTGGTTTGGCACCAGTGCTGAGCTGAAGCAACTCAGCAAAAAAATCTCAGAGCACACCGAAGCCAGATGCTGCCTGCCTGGGGCCTGCTGGACTCCAAGAAACAGTGCAATGCAGGTGGGGCTGGCTGCTCACAGAGAAAGTGTGAAAATTGGGTGTGGTAGGGTCCTAGTGAGTCAGCAGGGTGGAGCAGCAGAGTTCACCAGGCCAATCAGATTCAGATTTGGCTGGAGGGGGGCGGGCTCAACACAGGAAAGATGGCGCCTGCCTGCCGACTGCAGGGAAGGTGTACTCCTCACCGGGATGATGCCAACTGTCCTCTAGTTCTCCCCCCAGAAGCTACACACCTCAGTCTGCCACCCCTGTATGTCTCTGAGGCCCCTCGAGTCACCATCCCTCCACTGAAGCCAAAGGTGAGTGCCTGAGAGCGAGACAATCTGTGCACTGGCTCTTTAAGAGGACATCTGGGTTTCCCACAGCCTCCCATTCCACCCAAACAGTCAGAATCCCCACTGTTTTTCACAGCAGATATTGTCGGGGCTTTTCTTCCTGGCACCAGTACCCTGGGCTGGGGAGCCTGGCGTGTGGGGCTGGAGTCCCTTGCTCCCACAGGGGGAACCAAGTCAGAGATATCCCTCCTGATTCTCAACCGCCACACACAGGTGTGGGACCTATTCTGCGTCTCCACCCCCACCACCAGTCTCAACCTGGCTTCTTCTTTATATTTTCAGTTTTAGGATTTCTGTTCAGCTAGACTTCAGATGGTTCTCCAGGTCTACTGTTCTATAATTTAGTTGTAATTTTAATGTGTTCTTGGAAGGACATACGCACGGTTGTTTATCTACTCCGGCATCTTGTTTGGAGTACTTTCAGTCTCCTTTTATCTACTAGACTTTCCAGATTCCCTACAAGTATTACATTACCATTAAAATAAGAACTATATATTTTTAAATCCTAAAGATTCTTCAGGGCCCAATTTGACCTTTTCTAAAAACCTTTCCAAGGTTTCACTGCAGAATTATCTACTCCTCATTTGCTTTTCCAAAATTATGTTTGCTCTTCCCTCTTAGCATATGAATCGCATTCAAGCTTGAAGTTGACTTATTAGTGTATGTATTTTTCTCCCTAGATTTTAAGCTTGTTCACTGCTAAGAATATATCCTGGTCATCTTCATTTTCCTTATGGAGAGTAAACAAAACACTCAGTACTGGGGAAGTTATAATAGCTGACATGAATTGGACTCTTGACATAGCAGGAAAACAGTTATGTCATTTGATTCAATCCATTCGTTATTCAGATATGGAGACTGACTTCCTAAGAGGTTAATTTTCCCTATAAGGAAACTCTGAACATATTTGAATCCTCTGCCTTCTTTACCTTCATCTCTAGCCCCCAGATTTTGTTACTACTTCATCAGCAATGTCTTCCAATATATTTTCTTCCTCATCTGTCCAATTGT
The DNA here is from genome assembly GCF_001890085.2 of Hipposideros armiger. Taxonomy (NCBI): domain Eukaryota; kingdom Metazoa; phylum Chordata; class Mammalia; order Chiroptera; family Hipposideridae; genus Hipposideros; species Hipposideros armiger. The sequence goes on along the minus strand of NW_017731635.1, from coordinate 571,314 downwards.
CCAGGCCATCTTCCTTTCACCTGAATGATTACACTTACCTCATTCATAATCTTCCCACCTCTAGTGTCCCAGCTCATCTGGTCCAGTATTTATTTCATCATCAATTGTCTTTGCAAAGAACTTTTCATATTGTACTACTGTATTGAGTTCAGTCCCTTTTTCCCTGTTTCACTTGTTTGGAAGATTTATATTCAATTTAAATATTTTTAAATTCCAAATTAATAAGAATTTTAAATTAAACTTTTAATTTTTAAATATATATTTAAGTTTAATATTAATCACTATTATGTTTCTCTCTCCTGATTAATAAAGAAAAAAATCAAGAATTCTCTCATTGTCGTCTCCCTACTTCCTGTCATATATTATGGTTTGCTGGCATTAGGTTTTAGTTCCACAAAATTTTCTACCCTATAATTCATCCTTATTATTGTTGGTTTAAATAGTCAACATATATTTGGTTTTATCCACATGGTACCCAAGTTTTTTTGCTCACATTCTTGACTATATCTGAGATCTGAGGTATTTCTTCTATGTTCTTTCTAAAATGTATCTTCTAGACACTCCTTTTGTGAAGGTTTCTAACAGGAAAGATTCCTTATACCTGGTTCTATGAAAATGTGTTCACCGTCATTCTTGAAAGATAGTTTACTAGGTAAGTTATCTTCTTTATTTTCCTTATGGGGAGTAAACAAAACACCAAAAAGATCAAATTGGGCCCTGAGGAATCTTCAGGATTTAAAAGTATATAGTTCTTATTTTAGTGGTAATGTGTACTTGTATGGAATCTGGAAAGTCTAGTAGATAAAAGGAAAATAAAAGTACTCCAGACCATACCATTTAGAAACAGACACAGACAGCAGACTTTTATATATTTTTTTCAGTTATATTCTCTTAGCACTTTAGGTCACTGTCTTTGTATATCAATTATTTAAGAATTCTGCTGATGACCTGATTATTGCCCCTTTATACATCTGCCTTTTCTCTGTGGCAGTTAAGTTATTTTCATCAAAATATTAGCTTTGAAATCCTATAACGTCCCTATCATATGCCTGGATACAAATTTCCTTTTTTAAAAAAATTCCACTTGAGATGTATTGTGCTCTCTGAATCTGAGAAATCTGTCTTTCATAATGTCTGAAATGTCATCAGCCTTTGTATCTTCAAACATTTCTTCTCTCTCCAGTGTCTTTTTTTTTGAAATTTCAACAAGTCCTTTTCATTCTTAATTGCCTGTTCATATTTTTTATCTTGTCCCTGTGTTCAGCCTTCCACATTTCTTAAAATCTGTATTGTAATGTGTTATTTCTACATTCAGCTGCTGCACAAGAGTGGGAACGATGCCCATCTTCTTAACTCTTCACTACACCCAGAACTTAAGAGGGGCCAAATGACATCTCTTGACTGTATGAATTAGTTTCACATTTGATAGAAGAGTGAGGCTTAGCAATAGCAGAGACTTACCCAATGGCAAATATCAAGGGCATAATAGGATGGATTCAGCTCTGGCTTGTTTGACTCTGAAAACTGTGAATGAATAAATGAGTGAATAAATGAATGGAAGAAAGCTTTGTCCAGAGATTGAAAATGAACGTCATGACTCTTCTCCAGACCTTCTCCTGATTATCAGAATGAAAGATTTCTATCAGAACGTTTATCTCTTTCCATTCTCAATATTTATATTTTGTCTCCCCAAAAAGCTCTAGAGATACCTCCAGGAAAGCTATGGGGATCATAATAAGATTACTCTAAAACATATATCAGTGGACAACAAATGGTGGCATTTAGCATCTATCATTCCTTTTAACCCCTCTCCCCCTTTTTTTAACACTGGCTGTACTGGGAATGTAGGTAACTTGGAGAGTCACAGAGAAATGATGATGGAAACTGTCTTTGCAGAACTTAAACTACATGGTGAAATTTTCAGTATAGCTCCAATTAAGGACCCAATAGACTAGAATTAAAGCACCCCATAGAACTTTTAGGCCCTTTCTGGATAATGGAGAGGCCATCTGTATATTGACACTTTAGAGGAGGTAGGCAGAAAATGAAGAAGTAGCAAACCACATGGCCTCTATTTTCTTAATTGCTCCCAGTAGCACCCCCATTAGACCTAATACACCTTGAAAGGCTCTCTATAGGTTTTCTTTTTTATTTATTTATTGGAGTGAAAATAGTCAACAAAGCTGCATAGGTTTCAAGTGTACAGTTCTATAATCCATCATCTATATATCACATTGTGTGTTCACCACCCAGAGTCAGTTCTCCTCCCATCACCATATATTTGACCCCCTTTACCCTCATCTACCATCCCCCCTCCCCCCCACCCTCTAGTAATTATTAAACTTTTGTCTGTGTCTATGAGTTTTCGTTTCTTTATTTGCTTGTCTTGTTCCTTTGTTGCCTTCAGTTTTATATCCCACATATCAGTGAAGTCATATGGTTCTCCACTTTTTCTGTCTGACTTATTTCGCTTAGTGTGATAATCTCAAGATTCATCCATGTTGTCGCAAATGGCAGTATTTCATCTTTTCTTATGACTGAGTAGTATTCCATTGTGTATATGTACCACATCTTCTTTATCCAATCATCTATTGAAGGACACTTTGGTTGTTTCCATGCCTTGGCCACTGTAAATAATGCTGCAATAAACATTGGCATACAGATATCTTTATGGATAAATGTTTTCAGATTTTTGGGGGTAGATGGCCAGAAGAGGGGTTACTGGGTCATATGGTAATTCTAGTCTTAATTTTTGGGGGAACCTCCATACTGTTTTTCATAGTAGCTGTACCAATTTGCATTCCCACCAACAGTGTATGAGGGTTCCTTTTTCTCCACAGCCTCTCCAATACTTGTTATTATTTGTCTTGTTGATGATAGCCATTCTAACAGGTATGATGTGGTATTTCATTGTGATTTTGATTTTGCATTTCCCTAATAGCTAGTGAAGTTGATCATTTTTTCATATATCTGTTGGCTGTTTGTGTGTCTTGTTGGGAGAAGTGTCTGTTCCAAAAGCCGTGGCTGATGCCGCTTGCCTGGCCTTCTGGGCAGGGCTGGGCTGGCTCCAGGCTCCTTCCTATTGTGCTGACAACAGCTGGAAACTGCTTTGAGAGCCACAACCCACACTAACAATTGCTGGTCAATCTTGGGAAGACTTTCTTCCCCGGAAGATAATTCAGAGTCAAAAGAACACACATGTTGAATACCCATCCAAAGAGAGTTGTTAATAAGTGTGAACAATACTGGTGATAACGGTGTTCTTCTCAGGAGCCCACTTAGAAGAGCATTTGCTCACATTTGTTAAGGCTTCTGGGGTCTTATCTTGCACATGCCATGTGCTCCCACTTATCTTCCAGTAGTTACCCCACTGAAATCTACAGCGAAGTCCAGTTCAGCCCAGCTGACCAGCAAATGAAGATTAGGTGGTAGAAAAGAGCTTTCTCTCTCCTACAGCATAATTGTGTTGGTAACTGAACAGGGGTAAGAAAACATCTTTCTAACACTGTCACAGTTCTACTTGTGTTTAGGCTTTTCATCTCCTCAGGTATCAAAAATAGCATTAGGCGCCTATTTGCAGGAGTTTTTGAAGATATAAAATTTGTTACCTAAAGCCCTTTGAATACTAGGGCCATGTATAATCTGAAGAGTTCCTCCTTTCCATGGCCAGAATCATTTCTACTTGTGATCAAGTGGTGTTCATAGTCAATAAATGTGGATGTCTGCTGAGCTGACCCCACAGGGAAGGCAGGATTGGATTTGCAGTGTTAAATCAAAGGACTGTGTTGACCTAAGTGAAATAACAGAACTCTGTACACACAAAGACACACAGATACCTACACAGATACACACAAACACAGACACACACGATTTCGGGCTTGTGTTTACATGCATAGACCTATGTACACGCATGTACAAAATGGGAAGATATATATGCAGGAAGTCTAGTGCCATGGTCAATAGCACTAACCTGAAGATGTGTGTGATCTCAAAATACATATTCCCCCCTCTGCTCCTTGATTTCCTCATCTGCAAAAGGAGGATAATAACAGCATGTACCTCGAAGGGTTCTTGAGAGGTTAAAATAAGCTAATAATCTGTAAAGGACTTAGAAAAGTAGCTAGCACTCAGGGAGTGCTACATAAGTGCATATTAAATAGAAGACTCCCTCCCTATTAGGGGGAGAATGTGGTCTCTCTGTGTCTGGCTGAGCAGCCATGAGTCCAACTAACTCAGGAGTTCCATCATTGACGGCCAGGACAGAGGGTGGATGGTGGTGAATGACCAGTAGCCTCTGTCATGCCTGTATTATAGGGCTTAGTTTCATTTTTGCTGGTGTGAATATTTGATTAAAATATTTATATCCCTCATTAAACAGTAGCCTCCCTGGGGCCAAGGACGGTTTGAGAATGCCTCACAATTTTCTCCCTAGCATAAAGTAGGCTGCTTGGCACATCATAGGTGCTTAACAGACGTGCGCTGAGTGAATGCTAACTGCTTCTACCACTAGCACTTACTACTACTACTGTTATTGTCAGAACAGAATTTGGTTTTCTATATCATAAATTATTATACTGAAATGTGGATTTGGGGCTAGAAATTACACCTCATGAAGATGAGCCAAAAAAGTCCAAATAATAATAATAATAATAATAACAACAACAACAACAACAACAACAACAACTTTGTCCTGCAAAAAAAAATAGACTATAAAAGCTTAAAAGTTAAAGTTTTAAAACATAAAGGAGAAAAATAATCAAAGCTTTGTTCTATGGAAAATGTAAAATCAATGAAATACTGGGAAAATTTATGTGGAAAACAGAGAAAGTAATTCTACCAGTCGGTGTCAACTAATTCACAGTCAGCAATAACTTCCAAGAAGCCTAGAATTTGGCAGGCATACCAAATTGGCAGGCATAAAATATAGTTTTCAAAGAAAACAATAAAGTGCTAGGTTCTAAGATGGGAAGGTAAGTAACCATTACTTGCCATCATCAGGATTTAAAGAAGCAGGTTCTTGACTGCTTAGGACACCAAGGCCTAGGAAATGTCTTCTTGTGCAAGAGAACTAGGTTTAATAGCTAAGCCAGTCAAAGCCATGTACACCTAAAGTGCAATATGTGACTGTGATGATGGAATTGTGCAGGGGAGAGTTTGGTTGACGAATAAAGGGAAGAGGGCGAGGGGGAATATGCTGGAGACCACCCATCCAGATGGAGGGAGCAGTGATGTTTTCCAGGCATGGATCAAACAGCAGGCTCAGATGCAGCGAGAAGAGCTGGGTGATGGCAGAGGGAGTGGGTGGTGGGGGGGAGGGGTGGCAGAGGGACATCTGCTAGAAATTGACTTCAGCTATAAGAGGAAGCGATGCATAACTGTTTCTCTGGATCTGTTCTAACCAACAAGGAAGTAGCAGGGGCTCTGGAAAAACAAAACAAAACAAAAAAACAGGTTACTCCAGAGTCTGTGACAGCCAATGACAGGTAAGCTGGGCATTGTCAGATGGATGGCCTGGTTTGGAGAAGGCAGAATTCTAAATTCGAGAGTAAAGACCAGTGGAATTCTAAGACTTGAGAATGAAATAGCTGGTTGTCTCAAGAAGAATAGAGTCCTTGGTAATAGCATAATCCCAACTGGGAAGAAAATGAGGAAGTATCTAAAGAGGTGGCCAAACAGGAAATTCTCTGTGAAGTCAGATGTAAAAACACTTGTACACACACACACACACACACACACACACACACACACACGCTGAAGGAAGATGAATATAAAGGAAAGTAAGAAATAGTGTCAGGAAGCCTTGTGCTTTGAAGAGGTTTGAAAAATAGGTTAAGGCCTAAAATGAAAGTCAGAAAAAAAGAATAAGGACAGGAGAGACCTTGGTAAGGGTAGCTGCTGTGTAATATAGACAGAGAGAAGGGAAAACAACTCAACTCAGTTAAATTAGACAAGTATTTACTGATTGTCTTCTCTGTAAGCCATGACCAGGCATGGGGCCATGACCCTGCTCACCAGGAACTCACAGGCCAGATAAAGTAAGTACCTGAATGGTGACATTATGCACCAGGATGCTACGTTTCCATAGCGTTATGAATCTTTTCTTGATAGGAGCCTCAGTTAGGAAACACTTCCTTTGTGAAAGAAACAAAGTATAGGTAGATATGACAGGATGCTGAGAGGGGCCATGGTTTGGGAAATACTGACACTTTAGGGAAAGGCAGAGGAAGAAGAATCTGCAGAGGAGAGTGAGTGGAAATGGCCACAAAAGAAGGGAGAACCTAGAGTCAACTATAGAAATATGGGGAGGAGAGAATTTCCAACAGCAAAGTCCTACAGAGGCTGAATGATCTGAAACAGACATGCATGCAGATAGGAAGGCCCTTAGTGATGGGAGGATGGTTTTGGTGGCATGGTGGGACAAAAACAAAGCCCCTAAAAGGCATATGTGATGGTGGAGAGGAGGCCATTATTTCCAAAAGTTTCCCTATGATGGGAGCAAAAGAAAAGGTGGACACTATAGAAAGATATAGGTCAAGGATAAATTTTGTGCTTTATTCTTCTTTTTAATTTTTGCTTTCTTATGCATGAGGGGATGTTTAAAGGAGAGACGGGATAGAACAAAAGTTGCTGGAAATTAAAGATAGTGAGGAGGTAATTGATAAGGAAAGACCCTGGAGGAAGCAGATAGGGAACAGGAGTTGAAGGCCATGTGAGGATATTAACTGTGAGAAGTGGATGTCAGCACTTTCACGGAAATTTCAAGGCTCTGAAAACAGAGCTACCTACAGTTAGTGGTTGGGACAGAATATGAACGTGTTTCTTCATGTGGTCTCCATTTCTTATAGAATCAAGGGGAGATGTCGACCCCTAAGAAGGAGAAGAGACATTCCCAAGGGGGACTTGAAGGCTGTAGAGAAACAACTATTTAGGGGAATGGAAACGAGAGCTCTCATGGCACTTGTAAAGGAGAATTGGGTAGAGTTGAGTTCCCAGCTCAAGCTGAAGGCTATGGCTGTCTAGGACACCAATCTACATGGTATCTGAGTGTCACCAGTAGCTCAGATGCAAAAAAAGGTGGATGGTTGTATTGACCCTGGGATGGGGTTTGTTAGGCAAGTGTGGTGGAAAGATAAGAATGCCTGGGAACAGAAGATGTAGACCAAAGAGGGATTTAAGTAATGCATCATGAGATTTAGGCTACTTAGTGCTAGAAGTGAGACTAGCAAGGGGTTAAGAACAAAGAGATCTTCCGAGAGATAAAAGAATAAGTGCAATAAGCATACACAAGTACAAGAGCAAGAATAACACAGCATTGTGGGCAGAGAGGATGGATACCTGGGTGTAAGTTTTCATAGGAAGAATTCCAGGTTATATCAAGGTCCAGGGTGTGGCCTAGCAGTGTGTGTTTGGAGTGGGTAGAGGCAAAAATCAATGGAGTTGAGGATGTCAAGAAGAGTGTCGAATAGAAATATGTTTTTAAATCATTGCTCTGTTTGTTTGCTCTTGCACAGGGAATCGCTTCAGCTTGCTTTGATGAGAAAGGGAAAGATCTAGAAGAGAGGGCGATGTGAGGATGCAGCAGAGAGGGGAGATGGTTGAGGGAACAAGTTCTTGAGGAAGAGTGAGAAAGTGCTATCCAGAGCACCGTAGGTGGTGGGGTTGACTGCAGATCAGGGATTAAGGATGGGTCTGGGCACAATGTCTTTCTCTGGGCATTTATTTGAGGCAGGAAGTTGAAGGGCTGGCTTTCCTCAGAGGCAGGGCCCTCTACTGTGAGACAGGAGTTAGTGAGTTCAAGACATGGATAAAAGAGGTGGAGGTTTGGAACAGCCACACGAGTTTCCTGCTGTGGCTGGTTGAAGGATCTTAGTGATGTTCTCCAGCTGTGCTCGGCCACCTGTGCTTGAGAGTGGAGAAGGCCAATGACGGATGCATGTGCAGTTGCCTTTCTGCCAGCTCTGGATGACAGGAAGTCAAAGAGGACGGGGGATCACCAGTGACAACTAACATGTCCTGTAAACCAGAGAACCCGGTCTGGAGAAGAAGAGAAGTAAAGCCAAGATGGGTCCGGATGGATTGAAAGAAAACAGGGGGACCAAGAGTCTGGGAGGAATTCAGGAAATTGAGAGTGGGAGTAGCGAGACAAAAACTCTGAGGGAGTGTAAAGCAAAATGGGGAACTGTGGCTTAATGGCATCTGTGAGGAAAATTTGGGCGTTGGACTTAACTGAAAGCATCTATGAGTCAACACTGAGATGGAATGGCTGTGATAGGAGGTGACCTCATTACACATGAACTGAGCCATCTCAAGCATCTTTCTCCCCTTTAGCAAAGCTAGAGGGCTGGGAAACCACTTTAGTTCTACTTCTGAGAGTCTATGTACGACTCCATACAACACACAATGAAGTACAACAAACATATTTCCTATAAACTCTTATGTAAACCATCCACCACTCGAGAATCTGTGTTTAAATTCTTTGCCATGCTCTACATAAGTAGGTGTATAATGATGCTCTCTTAGAGCGTGTCGCATTTTGGGGAAAGGAGGAGTTAATCTATGTCATCATTGGTCTTATGCTCTGAGACCTCTGGGGATTAAATGACCTAAATCATCACTTTCCTCAGGTAAGTCCTGTAGTCATAAATGATTTAACCCCTGAAATTAAGCTGTTTGACAGCCCTGGAGAAGGAGGCTTTCCAAATAAGGTATTATTTGTGATACTGGAATATGTACTTTATAAAAATGCTATAAGAAAAATAGAAAAAAATGTAATGAGTACACCTTTTTCTTTAATTTAGCCCAAAAGTATTGGCTATTTCTTTTATTTATATCAGGTTATTGAGCCCAATTTGTACATTATTTTTAGAAGAGGTTTATTTGCCACTGGAACAATGTGTCTGATGGAAAAATACTCCACTGGTAATCTTATTTCTCGTTAAACCTTCATATATTATAGTTTCATCTGCAACTAAGCCAAAAGTACAAATTAGTGTAAAAGACCAATTTGAGTCAGTAGGACCACAACGGGCACTGTGACTAGCTCTGAGTGACTAGATAGAGTGTCATAAAGATGTAGTGCATACAAACCCATTTCTCCCTTCCCTTCCACATGGCCACATGGTCACTGTTGGTGCCACAGTCCTCAAAGACCAAAATTATCCCTGACGACTCCAGAGTTAAAACTCACATGAAGATTCACGCTGCCTCAGATGTATCCACATTAGGAATTACCTCAAATGAGATAGATGATGGGTGGGTAGGTAGGTAGGTAGGAAGGTAGATAGAGAGATAAATGATAGATAGATAATAGATGATAGATAGATAGATAGATGATAGATAGATAGATGATAGATAGATAGATAGATAGATAGATAGATAGATATAGAATCATAGGTAGATACATAGGTACATAGATATATAAACAGAAGTATGGACAGATAAATGGATGTAGCCTAACCAGCTCACCAAGGCTCCAGTTCTTACCCAAACAATGCAGACTCATCTTAAGAACTACAGCAATTTCTATTTGCTGCCTACCTCCAGGAGTAATCAATGCCTGTTGGCTTTATTCCAGGCCTAAAAGCACTTTGGCAACACACAGTCCCACCAGAGGCATGAAGTGGACATTTTTAGATGGGGCCGGGTATTGTGAGGTTTATAGGGGACAAGAGGGAGACTATTTCAGAGCCCTGCCTTTTATTTGACTATCTCCCTGCCCCCTGCACAGCCAGGATGTTACCACCCCAAGGTGTTAGAAAGTGGATTTCCTTAGATCTAGAGCTGGGTTTTAGGCCACTGAGGAAAAAAAAAAAACAATATAGTCCAAGAAGCAAAGAAGAAAGCCCTGTTATATACAGTCTACTCCACAGCTGGAAGCTTGATGAGGAGATCTATAAATTCTTAAATGAATGAACAAATGAATGGATACAGATTATTTCATTTCCTGCTTCCTAAGCATACAAACTCAAAAATTCCATTCAAGTAAAATTAAATCACCTCTGTTTCAGGAAAAAAAAAAAAAAAAGAATCCTCCGGGTGAGTCTCAATAGCAGAATCTACCATTCTGCTTGGGTGTCCTTGTTAAGCCCTCACGAATGTCACTTACTGAACTGAACAAAATAGTTCAAGAGGTCATTTAAAATATTTTTATTTCAATGTACCTGGTAGATATAAATATGGATAAGATATAACTTATGATTGAAAATATCAAAGGTAAAGGATAAAATATCACACATTCCTGTCGATTGGAGACTGTTGGACAACCTCTTTAATTGTGGATACGCTCTTTTGCCATGCAAATGAGACACAGGTAGATACGTATACAGGGATGTTTATGTTAACATAATAATCTGTAAAGTCACAAACCCAATAATATAAATATTAACACTAGGAAAAATATATCCCTGGCAACTGAGCTTTAATCCTTTCTTCTCTGTGTGGGAAATCCCTTATGAATATGCTGCCTAAACATCAACGTCCCATCACGATGACCCAAATTACCAAAATACTCTTTGAGGCCAAAAGTCAAAATGTTACAGTGAATTTTACTAATGTAATCAAAGTGATCTCCACAGAGTTCCCAAATAAGACAGTAAATGGGTTATTTTGCTCAACTTATCCGTTGTTCTCGTGGGCCATAAATGGTAAAATTTAAAGACAGCCCTAAAATTGTTATTTAAGGGCCCTGGGCCGGGGGTGTGGGGTGGGGGGAGCAGAGTAGAGTGAGCAGCCTTTTCTGCCCCTTTCAGAAATTCAGAATAAAAGTTCCTCATGGCCCCCAGCTTACCCTCTGGCATCCTTTAGGTGTAAGAAAGGGGCTACAGAGGTGGGTCAGCCTCTGCCGCCAGCCGGCCTCGGTTTGAATCCAAGCCCCACTTCTTGATAGCTGTGTGATCATGGACACGTCACTCAACATCTCTAAACTTCAGTTTCCTCATCAGTTAAGTGGGGACCATGATAACGCTTATCCCATAGGGCTGTGTTGGAGATGAGCTGAGGAAATGTAAACTGTAGCCATACATTAAGCACTTATGAACTGCTTGTGATTATTATAAACCTTTACCAAACACTTTGAATTCAGGCTTATTCACCTTTAAAATGGTTCCGGAATTCTCTAGATCTGTTATTGGAATCAGGGTGATTCTATTAAATTCTCTACAATATTTCTGGGGCACCCACGACATGCCTGCACTTGGCTGTATCCCGGGACTCCAAAATGAAGACTGCCCTGATTCGCTAGGGGTGGGGGGAGGGGTGGGGGGGGGCTGCCAGTCTTGCTGAAGACACAAATGAAATTCACTGAAATTCAAGGTGACAACATCTGTCATAGTTTTTGTCTTTTTGCATTTTAAATATGGTGTGACTAAAATGCTCTGGGGACAGAGATAAGAATGACTAAATCTGCCTGGGGAGTCACTTCAGGGAAATTTGATAGAAGGGGCCACATTTGGTCTTCACCTTCACAAAAGAACATGACCTGGAGAAGAGAGAGGGTGAGAATGGACACTAGAGGGGCATTTATAAGTGGGGAAACCTGAAGGTTAGAAGCTTAGACAACATGAAAGTGCAACGTGTTTCAGGAAAGCGATGAGACAGTAGATGTGTCTGATGGTTAATATGGGGCAGGGGACAGCCCCCCTCGCCTGCGGCTGTGTGTGTTCTTGAATGCTGTACCAAGGATTTTGGCTTTTGTGTTGTAAGGATGTGAGCACAGGGTTAGTCAACCAAACCTTCTTCGTTCTATGTAAGAATTCAACTTTTGATTTGCTCTGTTCTGGCACCTGATAAAATTAAAAAGTCAGCTATGTCCCTAAGCAACATTCACTATGATAAAAACAACCCATCTAGGTAGCTCACATTTGGACTATGAGAAATTATCAATGAACCCGTTTAGGGTGCCCTGTTTGGGGGCTTCCCTGAGTATGGTAACTCTTATAATTAGACATGGCTCTTAAGGGGACCTGGAAGCTATACCTCTGGAGTCGTTACCAGATAGGTTGGTGCAGTTTGGGGGTCTGAGGCTTTGAAGTGAGAGAAGATCCCATATGCACCAAAACGTGGATTCATCTCCTTGCTGTGTAGACAACTGATGCAAGAGCTCCTACTCGAATGAATGCTGAATGCTGCTTTGCAGGCAACCCATGGCTCTTGTCCTATATGCTTTGAGTAGGTGGAGGCCAAGTGTATTGTATGATAACTTTTGAGTCTGAAGGCCTAGCTGGACCTACAGAAGAGCCCTTGGTGGGCATTGCAGTGGGTACCAGAGACCCAGAGGAAGCAGTGAAGTGAGACGGTGAGTTAAGTAAGGAAGACAAGTCTGCTGACATTATTCAGAATTAGTTTTATCATACCTATGAGGAAGAGTTTTCTAGAACATAGAATTCTAAATTAAAGCATGTTAGATGACCATGTAAAGTTCTAGAAAAAAGATTTCCTCAAAATAAAATTTGGAGGGCAGTGATCATAATATTCCTCCTTAAGAATGGAGAAAGTTCACAAGGTTAATGGAACTAGAACAAGCTGCAAATAGTTGGGAAATTATTTCCTTGGTTCAAACGCTGAGTTGAAATGTGACCTGGTTCACCTCACACTTCTACAGAAATTAGATAATAATCGGCACAGAACAAAGTTCAGGTTCTAAGCATCGATTTCTTTTTTTTTTTTTTACCACAGCATTTCTATGTGAAAAGTATGTCAGACTGAAAGGGATTGCCATCCCTGGCTGAGCAGGCATGTGCTGAGCCCTCTGTGCCAGGCTGTGGGTCAGCTTTGAGGATGGAGAAGGGTGCAATGTGGCCCCACCAGTGCAAAACTGACCGTCTGTCCAGTGAGGGAGACAGATGTACAAATAACTAATTGCATTCAGTGTGCTAACTGTTTATCAGGAATGTGCCCATATTCTTAGAGAAGCCCAGAAGCAGGAATCATGAATTCTGCTTGATTGGGGCTACAGAAAGCTTCTCAGAAGGAATAATACAAAGGCGGAGTTGTTAGGAGTAAATAGCATTTTCCAGGCAGAAAAGAGAGAGAGAAAAGGGTGTGTGTGTGTGTGTGCGCGTGTGTGGGTGCATGTGTGCGTGTGTGTGCGTGTGTGTGTGTTTAGTGGAGAAAATGAGGGAGGATAGTAGGTAAAGCAAGAACAGCAAAGAAGCTTCTCATGGCATTCATGTCACCTGAAAAAGGCTCTGAGCACCGAATTTCTGTGTGATGTTTCTGCCAACATCAGGACCCCCTGTGCTCTGACGATGGAAAGACCTTTCTAGCCTCCTTCTCTTGGAAGAGCCACTGGCTGAGCGAGGCCTGGTCTAAACATGGTCTTTCTTCACTTGAGCGTACCTTGACAGTCCTTATATTGTCATCATTAAACATTCCTTCTGGTGAGAGGTAGTCTTCTGTTGTGTGATCCAGATCACATATGTGGGCGTGGCGCTGCTTTCTGGGGATAAAAACCATGAGTGGATCATGGCCCCTGCCCTCATGGAACTAACTCATTCACAGTCTAGAAGACGAGAGCGCATATGTAATCAAATACGTGGGACATACATTACACTAAAGGCAGGTGTATTCATGTAAGAGAAGGTGGGCAAAATAGTTACACATTGATTTCTCTAGAGTCAGATTATTAAGAGCCTTTGGAGCCTAACAGAAGAGTTTAGACACCTGCACTGTTGCCTGTGTCTAGTTTTTGTGTGTCTTGTTCGTTTGTTGCTTTCAGTCTTATATCCCACATATGAGTGAAGTCATATGGTTCTCAACTTTTTCTGTCTGACTTATTTCACTCAGTATGATATTTTCAAGATCCATCCATATTGGTTGTCATGATTACCAGAGGTGCAGGGAGGTAGAAAAGGGTAAAGGGGGTCAAATATATGGTGATAGAAGGAGGTTTGACTTTGGGTAGTGAATACACAATGCAATATACAGATGATGTATTGTAGAATTGTACACTTGAAACCTGTATAACTTTATTAGCCAATGTCACCCTAATAAATTTAATTAAAAAGAAGTTAGACAATATGAAAATAGCAATAGGGAGGTACAACAAGGGTGTTTTCAGATGTTATGTCTAGCAGCAAGGTTGTTTTAGTCAGGGTGTAGTGAGAAATACAGAGTTCACCATCAGGTAGCTTTAATATGGAGAAATAATTGCAAAAGTGTTGGAAGAGGTGAACATCCAAGGAATGACCTGACTGCTCAGAGATGAGAAGAAGCCACTCACACCCCAAAGGTTGGAGGCAAATAGGGAAGCAGTGGTTATCAGAGCCAGGGGCTGGAACTGCAAGGGTGATACAGCCCCTGCTAGAATTTCCATGGAAGTGGAGAGAGAGTGAGAAATACCTGGTTTCTCTTTTGCCTTGCCCAGCACTCTCCAGCCAGAACCCTCTTCTTCAATCAAAATTTAAAATGTTTGTGTTTAAAGAGACCATGAAGAAAACAGACATACTACAACAGATTGGGAGAAAATATTTGCCAATCACATATATGGTAAAATATTTAAGGAACCCATATGACTCATAAGAAAGACAAACAATTTTTAAATGGGCAAGAGATGTGACTAGATGTTTCACCAACAAGGATATGCCGATGGTTAACAAGTACATCAAAAGATCCTCAATGTCATTAGGGAAATGCAAAATAAAACCATAGTGAAATATCATGGCACATCCACTAGGATGGTTATAATTAAAAAAACAGACAAATACAAGTGTTGGCAAGTATGTGTGGGAAACTGAATCCTCATATTTATTGGTGGGAATGTAAAATGGAATATCCAGTTTGCAAACAGTTTGGCATTTTCTTAAAAAGGCAAATGCAAACATAGCATCTGACCCAGGAATTCCCCTCCTGGTTATGTATCCAAGAGAAATGAAGACAATTTGTCAACATAAAGATTTGTTTGTGGATGTTCATAGCAGCATTATTCATAACAGCCAAGAACTGGAAAAAGTTTAAATGTCCATCGGCTAGTGAATGGATAGATAAATTGTAGTACATTCATAAAATGGAATACTACTCAACAATAAAAAACAGACAATTATTGACACACACAACAACATGGATAAATCTTGCATGCTTTCAGCTAGGTGAAAGAATCTAGAATCACAAGGCTACTTACTATACCAGTTCATTTATATGACATTATGGAAAAGGCATAACTATGGGAATGAAGATAAGATTAGTAGTTTCTAAGGGGCATCAGGAGAAGACTGACAGCAAAGGAGCAAGATTGGGAAAAGGGCACTTGAGTCGAAAGATAACATTCTAGATTTAGTTTGTGGTGGTGACTTCACAGTTTTTTGGCAAAACTCATAAAACTGTACACCTAAAAGTGGTGAATATTTGTATATTTAAAATATACATCAATAACCTTGACTTTAAAAAATAACAAACATTAGACTAGTTGGCAGGGAGGCCAGCTAGGAGAACACTGCTGAGGGGGAGAGCCGTGAAGAAAGGGAAAGGATTCGATGAGGGGAAGCCTGCTTAAGAAAAAGGAACATTGATAGAGACAAGCTTCCTGGAAGCCAAAGAGTTTAGAATTATAAATAGAGAGGGCAGAATGATAAAATGCATGACTAGTTGTCACAACGGAACTCGAAGTAGCCTCTTTATAGAAGCAAATACCGGGATAAAGAGGAAGGTTGTTCTGGTAAGTCTGTCATAGATAAGGGAGAAAGGCATGTACACAATCGCTCATTTATTCATTTACTTATCCATGTGTTCATTCATTTATGCATGATGCATGCCTGCATTCCATATTTATTTTGTACTGATCATGGATGGTGGTCAGGACAAATGAGAGGACAACCCGCTAGGAGCAGAGCACCTGTGTGCAAAGCCCAATTTCAGACTAGGTCTTCATGCTTCCATGTTGACCCAATAGCTGTTTCCTTCCATTTTTTATTTTTACTTTTTTTCAAAATGTTCAAATGAGGTGTCATTTCATCCCCAGGAAGTGAGGCCCATCCTGAATTTATGATGAGTCCCAATTGGCCTGAACCAGCCATGGAAATCCTAATCCCCTCTACCAGTGATCAGCTAGAGATGAGAACGTGTCTAATCCTTCACCATGAGACATAAAGGGAAGTATACTGGAGGACCTTCCTGTCCTGAACCAAAAGACAGTTTCTCGAAGAGAAGGTCTTTGTGTCATTCCCTTCCTTTCTGTTTGGGTAGCTGGAATGAGAATGGAGCAACATTAGCCGTCTTATGACCATGAGGTAACAAGTCTGAGGACAAAAAGCAGCTGGCCAAAGATCCCAGAGAGGGAAGAATAGAAAGAACCTTGGTCCTTGAGGACACAAACCATCTGCTACACCAAACATGAGACCATCAACCTCTAAAAATTAGGAAAGATAATCAGATGACCATACTGCTGGAGCCTTCCTTAATTTATTTATGTTCCTTGTCATCATAACTGATATAGGCAGTGTGACTCTGGCGAAAGAGGATTCCAACATTAAGGTCTCCGACTGAGAACCTAGCAATGGCCTAAGTACAAGCAGCCCTCAACCCCAAAGCTCAACAAAGAGGTAGAAAGGGGACAGGAACTTGCAAGAATATAAAGAAAAGAAAGACCCTTCTGGGTTCCAGGAAAGGGGTCCAATTCTGAGATGGGAACTAGTGGGAAAATGGAAGCTATCAGAAACAGGATAAGAGGTCAGTTCTAGTCTCTGGAGCAAATGGGTGACAATGAGAACCAGAGATTAGAGAGAGGAAGGGCCATTGGGTAGGGAGGGGGAGGAAGAGAGGCCCAACTGGTCAAAGTATTTTGGGCACTCATTGAGAATAAACTCGAAGTATCTCAAAAATGAACCCAAAGTATCCCAACTAGTTCATCTTGAGGTCACCAAGTCCATGAATGTAAGAGGTGTGTGGTTTACGGCCGTGTCACTCCCTATCCCATTTAAGGAGTAGGCAGAGATTGTGAGATGGGGTATTAGGAGTTCAAGTGTATGCAGGCAGTGAGTCAAGGCCCTTTGAAAGTAGCCATGGAGCCAGGCAGCTAAAAGTCTCAGAGATCTTTGCTGGCTGTCTTGGATTTCAATGCAGACTTGAAGTTTCCTTCACATGGTCCTTCTCCTCCTGCTCCCAGGAAACACAAATTTTTCCCACTGAAACTCCGTAAGTAATTTCCCAGCAAAAAAGGACGAGAAGTGAGGTACAGAGATGTTAGAAGATTATAAATTTGGGTTTGATAAAACTGGAACCTTTTTAGAAACAGATATGTCATCTTGAGACTGTATTTTCAGTATCTTGCTCTACATATTTTTCACATTCTCATGGTTTTGTTTTTGTTTTTGTTTTAAATCAATAAAAACTATGCTCTAGTAACTGTCCTATTTTCTATTTCTTGGCTCATGGTTTGGTTATGGAAACTGGGGCCCAGTCTCGCTTCAACCCAGCTCTCCAGCCATCTCAGCTTCACGTTGTCCTATTACACAACTTTCCTTTTTATCACTGTTCCATCCCTGCCAGGCCTGACCTGAAACTGGTTATCCTGTTTTCTTAACCCAAATCAAGGCAGAGAGGAAGAAAATAGGAATTCAGTGGAAAAACACCGGCATCAATCAATGTCAGAGCACTCACATCCTGCCCCTTGGTCTGTATTTTACTAGGTGTGGATTCCTCAACAAGTAGGTTAACCGCCCCCAAACCCCCACCACCGCCACCACACACACACACACACACACACAAACAGTTTTCTCATGTCTAAAAGGAAGTAGAGTCATTCTTTCCAGTCCTAATTTTACAGAGTTATTGTGGAGATGAATCAACATTGAATTGCCTCAATTTTTTTAAATAAAGAGGGACAAAATTAAAGTGAGACTATGTACTTTGAACACTTGATGTTATAGAATTGTAAATTATTGTTACTATGATATAACAAAGTACAGAGATACGCAGTGAAAAAAAACCACATTTCAATACATTGATTTCATTGTTCAAACAAAAGTTTTTTATAAAGCCCCCAAATTCATCTTTTCTAGTTTCTGTATTTATATCCAACAAAGAGCCAAATCAAGAAATGTAAAAGAATCACAAGTGTTTTTTCTCATTTTACAGCTTACTACATTACTCCCGATGTGTTATTAGTTGCGTCACAGAAGACATTTAAATAAGCATCTAATACTTTTTTACTTTGCAAAAGGACTCAGTTTCCGCACTCAATATCCAGCATTGCAAGGATCCTTTGACAAGAAATACACTTTTCAAAAACAAAATGCATTTGTCCTATAGAGTTTTCAGTGTCTGTAAATGAA
This sequence comes from Hipposideros armiger, assembly GCF_001890085.2. Classification (NCBI taxonomy): domain Eukaryota; kingdom Metazoa; phylum Chordata; class Mammalia; order Chiroptera; family Hipposideridae; genus Hipposideros; species Hipposideros armiger. The sequence continues at coordinate 553,051 of NW_017731635.1, read as the reverse complement.
CATTTTTACTGAAGTACATATTACACATTCCAATACTATAAAGCTTGCTGCATTTTCACAAAATGAATAGACCCATGTAAACGCCCATGAAAATCAGGAAATGGAATATTATCAGCACCTCCCAGCCACCTCTTTCCACTCTCCAGAGATAACAACTACCTGACTGACCTCATTATGAGTTAAGTTTACCTTTAGTTGAACTTTGTATAAATGGGATCATAGAGCTTGTGCTTTTTATTTTATCTGCATCTTTCAATATTCGATCTGTGAGCGTCACCTGTGTGTGTAACAGTAATTCATGCATTCATTTTCATTGCTATGTGGAATCCCACTGTATGAATACAGTTTATTCATATGACTGTGGATGGATTTGTGAGGCTATTAGGAAGAGTGCTGCTAAACATGACGTTTTCTGCGCATGTCTGCAACTGAGTTCTGTATAAATGAAGACAGAGGGTGTGTGTACATTTAACTTTAGGAATTAGTCCCAAACATTTTTTTCCAAAGTGATAGTACTAATTTATACTCCCCCTAGCAGTGTGGGAAAGTGCGAGTTCCAATAACTCCTCATCCTCAAACCCTCAGTGTTGTCAGTTTTGTTTGTTTGTTTGCTTAGTTTTAGTCCCTGAGGTGGATGAGTTGTGTCATTCCAGTTATTTTGATTTGCATTTGCTTCTGACTCCACTATAGCTGAGCATGTTTGCATATTCTTATTGGCCAACTAGAGAGCTTCTTTATTTGAGCATTTGTTCTAATTTTTTGCCCATTTTTCATTTTGATTGTCTGCCTTTTTTTGAAGTTGACTTGTAAGGGTCCCTTGTCAAATACCTGTATTCTAAATATCTTCTCCCACTTTCTGGCATGCTCTTTCACACACTTAATAGTGTCACGTGAGTAACAGAAATTCTTAATTTTAATGCCATCCAGCTCATCCATAGTTTTCTTTTTATTTTTTTATTTTTTTATTTTTTTTTATTTTTTTAGATTTTTTTTTATTGGGTAATTGCGGGGATGGGAACAGCGCTGGGGAATTGGGGGAAGGGGAACAGACAAGTTGCTGTCGTTTTGTTCTTCAGTCTAGTTGTGGAGGACGTTGCTTCACTGGCCCAAGTTGGCACTATCATTGCGCTCTTCCCTGGCGAGGCAGATCAGTCGCCGGCTTCTGGACGGCCGCTCACTGCGGCTGCTGGCCGCTCACGCTGGCTGCTGGCCACACACGGTAGCCCATGGCAACCCACTACCACAGGGGCTGCAGCCCACGCCGTCGCCGGTGACCCACGGCAGCCCAGCTCCAGGTTGAGCTGTTGTTCAGCATCTTAGCTGTGGAGGGCAGTGTCACTGGCCCTCATATGTGGGATCCGAACCGGGGCCTTCTGGCATCCCAAGCGAGTTCTTAACCATTGCGCCACTCGGCCGGCCCTCATCCATAGTTTTCTTAATGGTCAATACTTTTTATGTCCTACCTAGGAAATCTTTGCCTAGATCATGAAGGTGATAAAGATATTATCTTATGGTATCCTCCAGAAGCTTTATAATTTAACCTTTCACAGTTAGATCTACAATCTACCTACAGTTAATTTCTATGAAGTAAGGTAGGGGTTAAAATTATTTTTTTCAATGTGGTTATCTTTATGGATATTTAAAAGAGCATTCTTTTTCTATGGATATGTTTGCTTTATATATATATATATATATATATATTTTTTTTTTTTTGCCATTCACCTATTTTTCCAGAATGGGTTGTATTAATTCAGACAGTATACCTTTACATGGATATCATATCATCTCAATAACTGCCGCTTTATAATAAATCTTGAAATCAGGTCATATAAATTTTCCAACTTTGTTCTTCTTGAAGGTAAACTTGGCTGTTCTTCACCTTTGAATTTCTATATACATTTTAATATCAGTTTGTCAATTTCTACACATATAAATACAAACTTGTGATTTTCATTAAATAATATTGACTTGAAAATTCAATGTGGGAAAAATTGTCATTTTTGTAATATTGAGTCTTCTAATCCATGAAAATTATCAATTGTTTTGTATTTATTTTCATTTATTTTTCTCCATTTTAATTAGTCACGAAAACATTTTGTACTTTGTAGTCTTCTCTCCCTGCTTTAGTTTGGATATTTTCCACTGACATATGTTCCAGATAACTCCTCCATCCTTCAGCTGTGTAATCTGCTAAAAATCACATCTATTGCCTAATTAATATCAGATATTGCATTTTTAATTTATTGATTTTTATTTAATTCCATTTCCATTGAATTTGTATACACTCCAATTCTATGGACATTTTTTTAAATTTTGTCATCTATTTTGTTTAACATATTCACCAGAGTTTTCTTTTTAAATATGCATGTGTAAGTGTCAATATTGGCTGCGGTTTTTTTTCTTTGTTTATTTTTTATTTTTTTCTCTTTCTTTTAGTCCTGTTCCTTGGTATGCCTGGTAATTTTTACTGAATCCTAAACACTGTTTATGGAAAAATATATATAAAAATTTTGAATGATTTTATCTAACTGAAAAAATAATTTTCTTTGGCCCCTTGAAGATGGCTTACACAGAAGCAGATCCCTTAATCCAATCAGGCATTGAGCAGGTTTGAAATTAGATTTTAGCCTTTAAAAGGCTTTATCTAATTTCTGGTTTGCCATTACTCCTAAACCATAGTACTTCAGGGGTCCCAAATGGGTTGCTAACTAGGCCTCTTTCCTTGGTCAGGCCTGGAACGACAATTTTTTTTTTCTTTTCAGTCCAGTATCATGAGATATCCAATAGTTCTGCATGAAGTTTTTGGTCTCTTAGCAACTGATTCCTATTCAGCTTCTCGACCTCTCAATCTGAACAACTTAAGAATCAGCAAAAAAAGAAAACCCTTTAGGAGAAAAGCAGCTCAGAGTGTGGGTCTCACTTTTCAAGCTTCTCTTTCCTCAGAATTTTGGCCCCTCAAGCTCTCCTCGCCTTAAGAGAACTGAACATCAGTTTTTGCCAGGCCCATGAGACCAGCCAAAGCTCTGCTCACATGCTTTCTTCTTTGCCACTGAGTTATGCTTGCCTTGTTTTCTTAGCTTCTGTGCCCAGGATCTGACAGGCAAGCACCTTAGGGGAACATCATCATACAATGCCAGGTTCCCCTCAATGAGTGACCTTTCTCTTCAAGATATGAGACCCTCAGATCTAGTCATTTTAGTGACTCTTTACTCAGAGTGTGCACACACTCTTCCCAGGTTTTCTTTGTTCTTGGCAGCAGGATTACTCTGTCTCAAACTAGTCCTTCAGAGCTATTAACCAAAGCCGTATCCTAAAGATTGAAGTACCGAACAATAAAGGACTCATAGGAACCTTTGCGTTACATGTCTTTCCCCCTCTCCTTTTGAATAGCCTGAACGAAGGGATTTGAAGAAAAGCCTTGAAATTATCAAATTTCTCAACAGAATTCCATGATGCTGATAAAGTACTGACACATGTCAGGCATAAATGTGTTCTGTTTTTAAAGTCCTTTCACATAATAAACTATGAATTCTTAAATTACCGTAAATGTGGTAGTCATTAGCGCTAGTTTCCAAATATTCTCCTTACCCCTTCCAAGCATTGCCTGTCCTGGATTCCCTGGGATGGGGTATGACCAGCCCTGGCCAGTGTGCTATGAGCATAAGTAAAGTGGGTCACTTTCTGGCTGTAGCGTCTCCTTGCCCCACTGAGACCCTCTCTTTTCTTTCTGCCACAGTGACCATCAATGTGCCAGATAGTGCTGTGTCCCATGGTGAAAATCATGACAACATGGAACAGAGCCCAAACCCAAGTATCAGGGGCTGAATAGTCTGGCCAAGAAGTTAACCTCGGAACCACTGAGATTTTGGAATTGTTTGCTCCTGCAGCATAACGTGGCCTATGCTGACTGACACATGAAGGAAGGTAAGAAATACCTACCGGGCTGTTTCACTGATAGTATTAAACAGGCTCAGATTCTTGCCCAGAAAGACCCTTATGAACATGAAGAATGTGCTATTTACTTCTATGGGCCTTTTAGCTAGCATGGTGTAACTAAACTATTTAATACAAAAGAGTTCTGAAGAATTTTTGAAATGACTGGATGAATGATCAAAATAATCCCTTTGTAATAATTGGTGTATATATAAGAAGACAAGAAGGCAGGGTATTAAGATAAGTATGAATTCAAATCCTGGTTTTATCACTATCTGTGTGACTCTGAACAAGTATCTGAATTTCTCTAAGTCTCTGCTTCCTAAACAGTAAAGTGAGAAAAATAATACCAACCTCTGGGGGTTGTTATGACAATTAAATGAGATAACATGATCTAATTAGCATAACTCATTACCATTTATGGCTCATACTACTACTCAAAAATGGCAGCTATCAACATTATTATCTCTCAAAAACTAGTGGAAAGAAAGAAAAATATAGGAAGCAATGTAGGTGAGGTACGTCAATATTTCAGAAGTCACTGACATTCTCTCGAGGTTTACATTACAGCCAAAGAAAATGAATCTGGAGAACAAAGAAAACCTAGATTCCAGAAAAATAAATCAAAAACTAAAATAATTTAATACATCCATCCATTCAAGGAACTGTGAAATTAAAATATGAGGTGTTAATATGTGTATGGGTATATTAAATATATAATTATTTGCAATTTGAGATGTGTGATACATGGGTAGGTGGTAGATAGATAGATAGATAGATAGATAGGTAGATAGATAGATAGGTAGATAGACCAACAGATAGTAGCTAGATATTAAAAATAAGGGTCACTCTCAAAGACGTTGGCAAAGCTCTCTAGGGTCACTTGGTGCAAATGAGAAGGGCTTCTAGGAAGGCAACGATTGTTACTTGGACATGGAGTCGATAAGAGGAAGACTCACAGCCTGGAAAAATGTACATCATGTATACATGCCAATGATGGCATGTATAAAGATTCACCTTAAAGACACCATGATATAAGCAAGTATTTCTGACCATTAATGTTAACAAAAGTTATTTGGAAAAGCAACATTCTGGATCCAAAGAAGGAAGTGATGAAATGCTCGTGCAGTCTTTATTTCTGAAGGCTTGAATGGGCTGGACATCCTAGATGGTGCACTCACAGGGCTGGCAGCCCATTCTGGCTGTCATCTGGGAGCACAGCTGGGACTGTTGACTGGTTCTAATCATGACCTCAGCATTGCAGCTAGATTCTAGAGATCAGGGCAGAAGGTGCCAGTCTTCTTAAAAACTAGGCCCAGAACTGGCATATCATCACTTCCACCAAGCTGTGTTGGTCAAAGTAGCCACTGGTCACCTTCAAGTGAAGATGAAATAGACCTGCCTCTTGATGGGGGATGTGCCAAAGAATTTCCATCCATCTTTATTTTGCCACAGCCTGGTACTATACAAGAAGGCACTATACAAATATTTCTTTAACAAGTTATGATCAAGTAGTTGGCTGCCTTAAACTGTTCCTGATATGGATATTTTCTCTTCATTTACTTCTGAATGTATGGATTTATTTCCCTGAAGTTCCAAAATTTTAAATTCTTCCCTTCCACCCTTTGTGTCTGTCTTCCTTTTCCTCCTTCTTATCAATTTCTCTCTAAATCATTCTCTTCGTTTCCCTTCCCCACTCCACACACACTTCTCCCATGATGAGACACTACAGCAGAAACAAGAGAAAGAGAGACGGCAACACGAGCCCATGCAGTTGGCATGGATGCTTCTGGAAGTCATGTGTTTGCAAGTTGGCAATACTCGCTTTGAAGCTTGGAAAAGAAAGAAAACAGCAGACGCACATTTTTCTTCATTGTACAAATTTGTGGTTTCAAGTCTACACTTTGCAAAATATGATTTTCCTTTTTCAAATTAAAAAAAAAAAGACTGCAAAGACCTTTAAATCACAGAGGCATCGTTGAGTAACATCTTGATGATTTAAGTGTAAATGGATAAGAAACATATGGATTCCATTCCACACATGCACACACATTGGAAATGAGTGGGGGCAGCATCTGGCAAAACGTGTTTCTGGTTTGGTAGAATTCGGACTGCTTGGGAGGTGTAGCTCAGGACATTATTGGCAACCCAAATGCCAAGTGTGGGTTGCATCCATTTCATCCTTCTGCCAAGGGAGAGCTGGGGTTTCATTCACTTTCAAAGACACCTCACTTAGATTTTTTTTTTCTTCACATTATAGACTTGGCACAATTTAAAGATTCCTTCCATTTTGGGTTCTTATGAGCTCTAAATCCTGGCATGAGGAAAGTAATCTAATACAAAATGACATAAAGTTTGGGAAAACCGACAATTTGATCTCATGTTCACTTTAATATGGAAAGGTTGAATAGCATTCAATTGCAACGCACTCCGGTTTTCATCTTCTCAATGAAAAGCAAGGGGCTGCTGAGGAGAGGTAAGCCAGGATGAGTTAAGCATCTGCAGAGAGGTCGGAGTGGGGAAGGGGTCTGGAGGGTGTAAGCTATCCTGTAAAGATTTATGAACATTGAACATTTTACATTGACATGACCATCGACCTCTCTTTCCCTTTGGCGATAAGTTCATTCACAAGACATGCTTTAAAAAAAAAAAAGCCACTTTACTCTGAATTAGACATCAAACATTTGAAAAAAGAAGATCACTATCTCATTCTAATCACAAGAATTAAGGTTGAGGAAAGGAGAGGAAAGGCTGGTAGAAAGATAATCAGAGAAACCAAACGCATTGTAAGGCTGTCAAATTCCATCCCCACATGAGATAACAAATTTGTAAGTGTGTTTCTGATGATCCCCCCAAGCCCCAACCAGCAATCTGTAAATGGAACAAATACCATCTCGGTTGACGTGTACTCTTGTAACTACTTTGTGCTGTCCACCCCCATCAGTATCCTAATTCTGGCCTTCACACATCTCACGGGGATCCTTCAGCTGCCCAGCCCTGCCAATTCACCACCCGCAACACACAGCCAGAGCCCTCTTCTCAAAAGGCAAATCTGGTCATGCCATCACGCCACCCCCCAGCTCCACACTCTTCAGTGGTTCCCCAGTACTCAAACTAATGTGCAACTTCTGCAACATCTCAGAGGAGGTCAGTACCCAAGCTCACACCCCTGGCCTCACCTCTCCATGACCGTGAGCCTCACATCTTATTTTTCAGCCATAATGAGTTTATTTCAGCTTCTCAAGCTCTCCATGCTTTTCTTTTACTCTAAGCTTCCTCTGTGCCTGGGACCTCCCTCTTCTTCTACCTTCCTCACTTCCCCTGGTTCACACCTATTTTCCTCCAGGTACACAGGAAATGTGCCCAGAGCCTCACCTGTCAGTCCAGTTCCCTTGGGGTGTTCTCTCAACTGTCTCTATACACCTCCAGATGTTGTTACTGCCACCTTTGTTTGGTCTACATTGATGGGTCAACTGCAAATTCTGTGATAGCAGAGGCCAGCTATCCCATCCACTCTCATATCTCCTGCACAGAGCACAATGCCTGGCACTTTCTGGGTGCTCAGAATTATTTGAAGAACAAGCTTGAATTTCAAGTCCATGTACTCTAGTGTGTCTCTGATAAAGACACTTGCCATTAGATGTAGGGTCCACCTGGGTAATCCAGGATGACCTCATGTGGAGATCCTTAACTCAATCACATCCACAAAGATCCTTGTCCCAGGTAAGGATTCACACGTTCTGGGTGTTACCTCCTGGACGTATGCTTTGGGGGGCCATCATTCAACCCTCTGCAGTGAGGGTAGTTTCGGTGTTGGTGTGTCCTGGGAAAGAGCCTCTCAGGGACCCTGGGTTTAGGCTCTCATAGGCCCTTCTTCCCTGAGAAAACATGGGGAAGGAAGGAAGACCTCAGAGCCCAGCTGCTGCTGGGGTTACCCAGGGAGACAGGGCCCCAGCTGTCTCTGAGTTCCTGAGTTCTAGATTCAGCAAAATGATGCCTGTGGGCCCCAGAAGGGCGTCAAGACAGTTGAGGGAGAGGAAGCCATGCCTGAAGGGACCACCCACCTGTGTGGCACAGAAGATGTAGGGCCAGGCAGGGTGATGGCCTCCTCAGCAGGTTCAGGCCTAGAGATAGAAGGTGGCCAAAGCCCCAGGTCCCATTTTCCCACCCTGTGTCTTGGGACAGCCTAGCTCTGAGTTCTGACTCCAGCCAAGAGGACACTACTGAATTGGGGGCCATGAGCTTTTTGTCCCACTGAATGAACAGAGAGTCAAAATAGAAATGGAAGACATACTTTTCTTACTGTGTTAGTCAGGATTCTCCAGAGAAAATGAACCGTTAGGGGAGAGAGAGAGAAAAAAAGAGATTTATTTTAAGGAACTGGTGTGCACAATTGTGGGCCTGGTAGGCCTGAAACCTGCAGAATAGCCAGCAGGCTGGGAATTCAGGTGAGAGTTGAGGTTGGAGTCTTGGGTCAAAATTCCACAGGGCAGCAGGCTGGAAACTCCGGCAGAGTTTTTATATTACAATCTTGAGGAGAATTCCTTCCACTTTGGGGAACTTTAATCTTTGCTCTTAAGACTTTCAACTGATTGGATGGGACCCACCCACATCATGGAGGATAATCTGCTTTACTCAAAGTCTACTGTTTTACAAAACAAAACACTTTCACAAACAACATCTAGCTTCATGTTTGACCAAACAACTGTGTACCATAGCCCAGCCAAGTTGACCCATAAAATGAACTATTATCACATCTACACACTGGAGTATGTGGATTTGAAATTCAGACTTGTTCTTCAAATATTTCTGAGCACCTAGGATTCTCCCCTAGAAACTTCAGCAGGAATGTGGCCCTGCTGACATGTTGGTTTGGACTTCTGGCCTCCGGAACTCTGAGGGGAATAACATTTCTCTTGTTTCTAGCTACTCAGTTTGTGGTAACGTGACAGCAGCCCCAGGAAACTATACACCCACTGATTGTCTTCCCCCTGGGGGGATCCTTTTGTCGTTAAGACAGGGTAGTAGGCTATTCTTACTCATCATGAAATCCTTCTGATCTAATGTATGTGCCAGGAATCTTTTCCATTCCCCTCTGGGACTGAACTCTTGGAACTCAGAACACCAGTCAGAGACTAGCTGACTAAGCCAGAGGGGCTGAGTGAAGAGGGAAGAAAATATCACACCAGGATAATCATTTTCAAGTGATCTCGCCTGAGAACTTCAAGGCCATTTTTTTTTCTTTTTTTTTTTCCCTGAAATTGTCCTGAATTCTCACTTGGAGGGCAGACGTGCAGTCCAACAGACACATGGCTAAGGAATTCATACCAAGAGCTGCTTTCTTAAACATGAAAACCATTTCATTTCCCCATTCCTGCATTTGCTTTTGGTAAGCACACAGCCATCTTTGCTAGATTTGCCTGATGTGTGCATTCGACTGTCTGTGACCAAAAGGATTCCCATTAACCTGGAAATAATTTCTGGAGTGGTATTTCTTTGGCCCCGAGGTTGTTCCTGATCATTACTTGTCATTTACAGGCTCCTCTCTCGGTTTCATGGACTCTCCTAGCTGCCTTTTCCCAATAATGGGAAAACTGCCACACCTCAAAAATGTCCAAGGCTCTAAATGACAAGCTAACCCAAGGCCTTTCCTCAGAATAAAATAATAAATCATGTATCACTGTCACTGTACAATGATTTGACTACAGTTGACTTTGGAAAAGAGCAGGGAGTAGAGGCACTGACCCCGGGCAGTCAAAAATTCACATATAACTACTCGTTGGCCCTCAGACTCCCTGTCCCAACCTCGGATCCAAAATACAGTTGGCTCTTAACCAACACAGGTGTGAACTGCGCAGATCCACTTAGGTGCGGATTTTCTAGTTCCAGATTCCACCTTTGCTTTAACAGGTGTGTGACTGGTGGTTAATTATTTAAACTCTAGGAGGCCTCAGTTTCTTTATCTCTGAAACAGAGATAATAACATCTAACTTATAAGGCAGTTGAGAGGAGTAAAAGCGTTATAATATGAAAAGGAATTAGCTTGAATGGTGCCATCTTTTACCATTTCTTATTCATTCCTGAATGAATTCTTTACCAACCACAAAGGAATACTATGTAGCCATTAAAAAATAATGCTTCATAAGAGTGTTTAATGCTGTGCAAAGGCCTATGTCATAACACTAAGTAAAAAAGATTATTAAGCAGCATGTATGTTATGATTTCAATTTAGGTAAGAAAATATACAAGAATCTGTACAAATTCTTATATAAAAATTTATGGAAAAATAGACTTAGAAGGATATGTATTGAAACTTTCAGGTGGTTGTTATCTCTAACTGGTGGTATCTTATGAGTAATATATATTTTCTTTTACCCCATATTTTTACATTTTTCTAAATAGTACACTTATAATCAAGAAAGGAAATTTAGTGTGACCTTGGTTAAGTGACTTTGCCTATTTGCTTATCAGCTAATTGGGAATAACAAGAACTTCTTAAGATCAAAGGAGAAAATACACAGAAAAGTGCTTTGCAAGTTATAGAAATCTTAATTTAAGAAATCAGTGTTTTCTTTGCTAACAGGTTATGACTGAGTTATGGGTAGTTGGTGTTGAGCTGAAGGGAAAGTTTTGGCCCAAAGTAAAACCTCAATTGTGCCACACCTCCTTTTGCTGTGTACTTGAGATGTACGTGTGAGTGTGATTATGTGACCTGTGCATCCTACAGTGACCCGTGCTCAGAAGACCCTCATACTTGGTTTGAGGCTCTGTTGTCACTATCTTGAAATTCTTAAAGCTTTGACCAAGGGACCCACTTTGTACTGGGCCGCACAAATGCTGTAGCTTATCCTGAACGTAGGTGACTCTGTGTGTGAGGCCATGTGCATAAAGAGGCTAAATATTCTACAGTAAGAATGACATGATAAATGAGAGGAACGAAGGATGTATCTTAGGCTGAGCCTGGAAGAAGTGACAAGCAGAAATGGAGGAATTGGTACCAGTGGCAACTAACCAAAGTGCGAATGAGAGCAGATTGCCTTTTTGAAATATACAATCTGCTGGCAAACAAAACTGGCTAATTGAACCCTGACTAAGGGTCTTTCTCCTCTCAGTTCAAATTAAACATTTGAGAATTTGTTCCCACTTTAGATAAGATTATGAAATGGAAGACATGTCTATAAACATAGAAGATGCCCATTCTAAAATACATCAGTTGGCCATGTCTATGAAGGAAAGATGTTAGCTAAAAAGACACCAAAGTTACACTATTGGTAGGAACCATTTCTGCACACAGAAATTTTTAACATGATCTATTTATCTGGAGATAAATGTATCTCAGGGATTTGTGTAAGACTCAGCCAGACGCCCCTGGCTTTGCTCATGCTGACTCCTTCTGAAGGCTGAGGTAATAGGGCTATATGATGGAGCGTGGGGGATAGTGATTGGCTGTGGCCTCTTCATCACAGCCAATGTGATTGGCTATTTTGAAATTGTATTTAGCATACTGCCTCAGGCAGTGCGGGTGATGTCATCTTAACTCACTGGGAGGAAGTTGGTTGCTACCAGTTTCTGAATTAATCAGTTCCTCTCTTAGTGAAGTAACAGATTTCATACCAACCAAATGAAGAGCTAAACATTTGACATTGGGGCTGCTACCCCAGCATTACTCAAAACATTCTCTTTTGGGGTCAAAGAGCCTGGTTTCACACCTTCTTTTTAAGTATTACCAATATATTGTTTTAATCATAGTGGTTAATTTTTAATTGTAGAAAGATAACACAGGAGATAGAAAACCTTCTACCACACCTGCATTGGTTTTTTTCATGCTGCCCAACATTCCAGAGCAATTTTCAATATCTTCAATAATGTGCTCTGTCATTTGAGATTTACACAATTTGAGATTATGAAAAGTAATTTCTTAAATTACATTTAGAAACAGGGCACCTTGAAAGTTTACAACTAAAAATGGGAATTTACAAAAATAACAGGAAGGCCTATTGGTTATTCAATGGTCATCTTTGTCTCTTGCTCCCTACAGAAAATATATCTGTCTATATCAAAGAGAGAAACATTTAATGTTATGATGTTTATTCAGATTTCATACTGACAAATGCTAATTTTATGCTTTGGCACAGTGCAAAAGTAAAATCTTTGCTCCATGTAGGTAAAGTACATCAAACAATTATCCACCCTAACATGAAGAGTTCAGGAATTCCAATGTCAGAATTTTAAGAGCCCTAAAAATAGGTCACAAATTTCCTATAGCTAAGGACTACAATACAGTTTTGTGGCATTTTTGTTTTGTTTTGTTTTGTTTTATCTAGGACAGTGGTTTTTCTACTATAACTACAATTACAATTTTTGTAAAACTAGTTGTTGGCATGTTCTGAATGTTCACACTCAAAGGAAATGGCTTTTGATTTCTTGGTGGAGGTGATTTATTTTTATTTTCCTTGTTCTGTTACCAAGTGGCATACGCTCAAAATGGCTGAAGCATATGCCTATATTTTCTGGATCTTCTCAAGAGGCCAAGTATAGTCAGATTCCATAACAATCTGTACTCCTAAAGAAGGCTGGGAAACGCAAAGTGCCATTCAGCCAGTTTGCATAAATTTCAAAAAATAAAGCAAGCAAATTCCGTAGTAGAACTCCCAGTATATCAGTTTCTTATTGCTGTCGAAAAAAAAAACCACCACAAACTGAGTGTCTTACAACACAAATATATTCTCTTATATTTCTACAGGTCAAAAATGAGACTCCTTGTGCTAAAATCAGGCATCAGGAGGGCTGCTTTCTCACCTATTCCAGCTTCTAGAGGAGCCTGTATTACTTGACATGTGTCTCCCTCCCATCTTCAGAGCCAGCAATGGCCAGGGAGTCTTTCTCACATCACATACTCTCAGACAGGGACTTTTTGCCTCCTTCTTGCCCTTTCAAGGACCCTTGTGACTATATTGGGTTAACCCAGATACTCCAGAATAATCTCCCCATCTCAAGATCCTTAACTTAGTCACAACTAACCCCTGTCCCTGAACCCCCTTTGCCAGGTAAGGTGACATATTTGCAGGTTTAGAGACTGGAATGTGGGCATCTTCCTTCAGTGTTGACTTTGTCCTGCTTTGTTAGACAAATTGACATCTGACTGCTTAACAAATCCCTTTTCCAAAGCATGTTGGCACCATAGTTGGCTTTGAATGTTTTTGTTGTTCTGTGAATTTGGACTGGATCCTTTTGGTCATTTGCAGTTAAGTGCACCAATGGGCAAAAATACACACCAGAAAAGCAGCCATCACTGCTCCTCCTTGCAACCTAAAATCAGTTACAAAGAAAAAGAAAAGAAATTAAAAAAAAAAAAAGCAAGGTATCCCCAGCCAGCACCCAGATTTCAGACTGAGATCAGATTGGGATAGTCCGACCCTGGGCGAGCACCATTCTCCCATATGTCCCACTAATTTATCCTTTTACCCCAAAAGGGCTTTAGGAAACTTGAGAAAGATTAGAGGCTTCATACACACCATGTCACTGAGCACAACTATGGCGGAGACCTCCTGACTCATGTGTTTGGCTGAGGGGCTGCTTTGGGGACCAGAGAATTTAAGCCTTCTTCCTCCCAGTGCCTTATGTGACGTTGACCCAAGTCTATCCAATTCAGCTTTTAGTCCTCATTTCCTATGTGTGTACTATCTTACTGAGCTTTGGGAATGTTAAGGGTTACCTGGACCCCTTCACTGTGTCACTAGTTCAGATGAGCCAAACAACTGTCATCTTTGTCAATAACATCAGTGACCAGGGAACAGAAACCCTGGGCAGCCTATCTACACCCTTCCTCACCGTGTTAATGAGGACCCAGGAAGTGAGAGCCATTCTGCTCTGAGCCTGCTCAAAAACATCAGTCAGAACTCCACCTGTTTAAATAAGAAAAATAGACACATAAAGAGATAATCGCAGTTCACTTTTAAAGAATTCTTATGCCATTCAAGAAGGAATACCCCTAAAGAAGTGATAGCCATGATAAGCCCTGCAACCATCTGACACCCACTATGCTATCACAATATTGCTGACTATATTCTCTAAGCTGTACATTACATCCCCGTGACTTATTTGTTTTATACCTGGAAATCTGAACCTCTTATTCCCCTTCACCTCCCCCCCCCCAGTTTTAAATTTTTCAATTACAGTTGACATTCAGTATTATTTTATAGAGTATACCTGAAACTAATATAATATTGTATATTAGCTATAGTTTAATAAAAATCTTTAAAAAAAATAAAATAAGAAGCACAAATTGGGAGTTACAGAATATTTATGGGGATGCAAAGTACAGCATAGGGACTATAGTCAGCAATATTATAATAACTATACATGGTGTGAGGTGGGCGCAAGACTTACTGGTGGAATCATTTTGTAAGTTATATAAATGTCTAACCACGATGCTGTACACCTGAAAATAATACAATATTGAATGTCAATTGTAATTGAAAAATAAAAAGAAATTAAAAAAAACAAAAGAATATCCTTTCCCTGCTCCAGAATTCAAATTTATTCTTTGAAAGGTGATGATTAGGGATCAAAGAAATCTTTTTCTTTTTAACCCACTGAGGGTCTTAAACGGGTCTATATTACAAACTATAAAGAAGAACGATAACCACCGCAAGCAAAACTATCCTGTGGTTTACTCTGAATAAACTCACCAAGTCCCTGGCCTTTCCAAATTAACATTGGATTTGTTAAAACGAAGATCTCAGTTCTGTAGCCATCCAAAGAACCCCATCAAAAGAAAGAATGGGCATCTGCTTTCTGTATTTTTCTCCCAGGCAGGTCAGCTCTGCTTCTGTACCTAATCTCCACTGCCTGTCTTTGCACAATCATTACGAGCTTATAATAGAAATCGTTGTGTCTGCATGCAGTGGAAAACACCAGTTTAAACAGGATGTTGGAGATCACAACAGCTGACCCAGAACCCGGGCCAGGGCAGACATGAAAGCCGGAGCACTTCATTCACAAAGGTTTTCTGGGAACAGCTCTTTCTCAGCCTAAACAGAGTCACGCACAGGCTGGCCCCGCACTCCCATACTGCTCCCAGAGTGGAGGCGAGTGAGTGCTTTGAAAGCTCTGCAAAGCTGTGCAGCCTCCGTGGACGGCAGCCATGAGCAGGACTGGGAGTAATTAGCAGCCGAAGACCATGTTCCTTTGCAAAGGGAGCCCTTCTGCCAGCCACTACCCTTGAAAGAAAGCGCGGGGGAAGCAACACAGGCTGTCCCACGCCTACTTGTTTTCTTTCCCTTCAGTGGGATGGTTTCAACTGATTTTGATTACCCTGGCGCCAAATAAATGAAAACATTTCATAGACATATAATCATCCATCACTGTGAAGAAAGGAAAAATGTTTCATGTTCAGTATGTTTATAAATACACTTAATGAAAAAAGGACAGTGCTTTCTTTCCCCCCCCCCCCCACTACATCGCTGTCGCTGGCGGCCAGATAGGCCTGCTCCCACGTCACCCCCGGAGCCCCTGCCCTCAGAAGTGTCACCCTGACAGCAGGATGGCACTCAGAGTCAGTCAAGTGGAAGGACCTGTCCCTCCAGGGCCACCTTCTAAGATCTAACCTCTCTCAGACAGGAGAAGGACATGGGGCCAGGGAAGGGTAAGTGTCTTGTGCATTAACAAGGCAAAAGCCAGACGTTTTTCCCATCTGGCTTGAGGTGGCCCAAGTGAATGGAGTAGCACCATTTCAAAAAAATTAATGAGTTCAGCTCTCACCTAGGGCCTGGTTTTAAATGAATGACAGGTTGAGCTTCGTGTAGCATGTGGGTTATGTCAATGCCAAAAAAGAGGAGGAAAAACCTATGTTGTTGCTTTGCACATCACACTGATCTATATACAATGTGTGCTGCCACCTAAGGTAATTTGGGTTCAGGATTTATACATGTGGCGATAAATCTTTTGGAGAATGAAATCTGAAGCAATAAATTCTCTCTAGCCTCTGTCTCATCCTGGCTAGGTCTTTTAGTTTGGGACCCCATGTGATCTCAGGCATCACAGATCATCTCAGAGCCTTAGTTGCTAAGAGCTCTATCACTATGAAAACAGTGTGGGCTGTCTCCTACCCACGTAGTAAATCAGTTTGGGTCCTCTTTTCCTTAAATGTCATTTCTCACAATGTGTTAAAATATTTGCATTCGCATTTGACTCATAAGCAGGGCCAGACCACTGGGGCAAGGAAGAGACTCCTTACAAGTCATTTATGCAAAACACATCTCTATTTTAATCACAAGGGGTGCCACCAGAGGGGGGAACCCATTCATTCAAATACTACAAAGCTGTCATCAATATCATGGGAGACCACTTCTCACTTCAACAAGGGCCATGAAATCATCCCAGGACACGGGAAAGAGGGAAGGCCCTGTCACCTTGTAACGTCACAAAATCTGGAAGAGGAGAAGTTGTGACTTGACTTATTTTCAGAGCGTGTTATTCCTTCAAGCAGCAACAAATGCAGAAGTTGGAAGTTCTGTGCACCACCCTCGTTTGATGCGGGAGCCACCCAAAGCAGGAACAAACATCCGCTTTTCCAGAAGGTGGGGGTTCCAGCAGCGTGTTTGAAACCTCTGTGCACGTCAAAGGGGCTCCTGTGATGCCCTTGTACGCTATGTAGGACCTTCTCTGAGTCTCAGGATACGTCAGATCCAGTCTTGGAGTAAAGTGAGAAAAATGTTGATAGGGATTTACACATTTTCTGTGGGTGCTATTCAGAATCTGTCAATAAGTGGAATTGCAAGAAGGCTCCCCCACCTCGAATGCAATAACAGCAGTGCTGGTTCACACAGGCACTGGGATTCATCATTTACAAAGCAGTTCAGTGTGCATTATCCCATTGGATTATCCCAACCACCTTGGGAAAACGAGAAACTGTGATTAAGGGCATGTGTGATGTGACAGGACATGATGTGATGTGTTTGTGGTCAAGCAGCTGTGGAAAGGGTAAGGACCCCTGAACCAGCTGTTCCACCCTTTACGCTCTTTCTGCTTTGTGACACAACTTCTGAATCATCTTTATTTATTTATTTTAGTTGTGGCAGATTGGTTTCAAAAATGGCCCCAGTTCTTCACCCCTCCTTGTATATTCATCCTTTATAATGTGACTTTGTAGCTCTTCCCATCAAGAGCTGAAATCCATTTCCCAAGCCCTTGAGTTGGGGCTGGCCTGGTGACTTGCATTGGCCAACAGAATGCAGCAGAAATGACACAATGCCAGTTCCAAGCTTAGACCTCAAGAGACACTATATGCATTTCTGTTGCTGTCTCTGTCACCTCCATATTTGTAAGGACCTGCCGAGGCTGGCATCCTGGAAGATGAGAGACCATATGGAAGAGAGCCCGGCTGTCCCAGCTGAGGCTATCCTACACTAGCCAACACCCGCCATATGGGAGAGCCCAGGCACAATCAGCAGAGCTGCTCCCCAACCTGCAACTTACAGAAGATGCATGAGTGAGCCCAGCTGAGGCCAGAAGTATTGCCAGGCTGACTCGTAGGCCCAAGAACAATGCTAAGTATTCACTGTTCAATGCACTCAGGATTTGTGGATGTTTTTAATTCAGCATGATATGGCAACAGATAACTGATTGACCAGTTAACAAAAAAGTGATGAGCCCTTACCATTTTCTAAGTTCTAATAGCACCAGAGCAATGAATGAGACATGCTGTTTGTACTCCAATCTTTACAGTCTCTCAGGGAAAATAAAGCATGGGCACTGATAGCGATAATGTAGGGCATTACACATTATTCATCGCATGAGTGGTTAAAAAGTGCCCAAGGTATTTGGAAGAAAGAAAGATTTCAGGGTCATTTTGAGTTCCTTCATAGACAATCTAGTTACCTGCTAAATCATGCCATCTCCTAGTTGAATAAGATCTAAAATGACCTAAATGCATCCTACATTTTATGAAGACATGGACAAATGCAGGCCTAGGCATGGTCAACTTATATTATCTCTCAGAAATGCTATTTAAATCTCCAAAGGGAACATATGACCCCTTTGTAGTATAACAGAACACCTTATAAATAATGCATACTGTGGAGACAAGAAAGACAATAAAATTTGGGTATTACCTCCTACGAAGCCTCTGAACGTTAGTGAAAATATTTCTGCTAACCTCAGCAAGTGATCCCAGTGCTGATCTACAGAGTATATGAAATTTTAAGTCTTATTGAAACAATTCTCCTCTTTCCTATCTTAGCTGATTCTTGGATTAAGAATAACAACAAAGGGTGTAAGTGCAGACATGGAATATTCTCGGCACTATAATGCAGTGAGGACTTACGCAGAGTTTGGAGCCAGCCCATCTAGGTGTGAAGCCCTGCTCTCCCAATTTCTATCTGTGTGGCTTTGTAAATTGCTTAGTCTTATTATGCCTCAGTTTTCTCATCTGTAAAATGGAAGTAAGTATGGGTTTGTGGGAATTAAATGAATGTTAAGGTATTTAGTTATGGGGGATATCAACCAATTACAGTTACTAGTATAGTTAGTAAACTTTTAATGAATTTCATTGTTGATGATGTTAACATCAAGTGTTTTCTATCATTTCTTCATTTTTTCCCTTAAAAGGGAAATACTTTAAGTTGTTAAAGATCATTAATTTGACAATTAAAATAAATGGACTCTCTTTCTTTTTCTGTTTGTATAAAGACACATCCTTCCAAGTGAAAATATGATCACCAAAGCAGGAAGAATATTTATTATTATTATTATTATTATTTTGTATCTTTTTAATCTAGCTCCTCACTTTGGTTGAGGTGCAAAGCTCCATTTGTTCATGTCTACATGAAATATTGGGTTTATTTATTTTAGAGTTTAGATCTATTACAAGATTTTAGAACTTATTAAAAGTGGAGTCATTTGGCAAGAAATAAAATATGTGATATACCCAGGATCCTGGAAAAAATGATAATGTGCTCAAGTTTAAGGCATTTTACTTCCTTACTCCTGGACCCCAGTGCATATATGACCCCAAATGCAAATGGATAACAAGGAAGGAAGAGTAGGAGATTAGACCCATTATCTAGAAAGTTCTGGCCATATGCTAATGTAAATCAGAAATATGTTTGCAGTGTTTATCATCCAGATATATTTTGGAAGGAAAGTAGCAGAAAATAACATTATCTTCTTTTACAACAAAGTAATGAGGTGTCAAAATCTGGAGTGATTTTGGTTACTCTACATCTCTTCCCCAAAGAGAAAAGCTACTGAGGAATATACAGCCGATAGGAGGTAATTAATATTATTAGAGAAATAGAGGGGACCTTTGGTGAGAGCTGAATTTAGTGAAAGGCACATATTTAGCCTGGAAAGCTAAGGGGCGAGCAATATAGTTTAAGTTTTAACACTTATGAAGGTTACAAGTTAGGGTAGCAACTAAGGCAATATCAACTCATAAAATATTATAACTTGAGGCCAGGGCTTAAAGTTGAAGTCCTGTTGATGGACGTCGAGTACAATGTTACTTTGCACAGCATATAGTAAATGTCTAGAACTCTATATGTCTTAAAACAATTTTCTCACTCTTTTTGTAAGCACCCCAAGGACGGGAACCTTGTCTTATGCATGTCTGAACTGCCCACCTGCTTCCCTCAGCACCCAGCCCAGAAAACAACATAGACTGAGTACTTTGGAAAGGTCTGTTAACTGAAAACGGAAAAGAATGGTAAACTTAGATAAAGGTATGGGTGGTAGATCCATAATAATTTGGTAGGGAAACAAGGGTTGTTTTCAATGCAACTCTCACTTGTTATGAGAATGAGAAACATACTTATTCTGTAATAATCAACCAACTAACTAAAAACAACAACAACAACAAAAAGTTGACATCAGAGAAAGAGAGAAAACAGTGAGTGAGGTAGCTATTGGTTGGAGCCCATATGAGTCAGGATGGACTAGGTGATGGCCACAAACTCTAAATCTCAATGGTTTACCACCACAGAGGTTGATTTCCTCCCCATGTCCTCTGCCAGCTGCCCCCTGGCTGTGCCTGCTCCTTACCTGCTGAGTGAGCAGTCCTTAGCCACGTCACTGCCAGTCTCTTAGCAGAAGGAGAAATGAAGGCATGGGACATGTGATGGTGGGGCACAAGGGGCACAGAGAATATTCTGGACGATAATTCAGCCCAGCCACCCAGGAAGATAATTCCGATTGCTAATTCAGTGATGGTAAACATGCTTTCTGCCCGTTTCAACAGATAGCCCATGTCATTGATGCCATTCTGATAATTTTAAAATAATTGCATAAAGGAAGAAATGCTTTTCACATTTTGGGGCCAAACTAGAATGAGGCAAATAAAAACAATTTATTTCATTTACACTCTGTGGGACGGAGCATGACCACAGAATTGCATCTTCCCAGTGTTCTCCTGAGAGGTTTGAGAGGTAATATATTTTCCCTTTCTCTATCATTTGTACAAACGGTCCCCCCAACTAGCACACTAATTAGTGATACATAGCAACACAACGTCACCACCAAATAAGACCTAAGACGTACTTAGTACTTAATAGGTGCCAACAATTTTTCTAATTGCTTCATAGGCATTAGCCAATTTAATCCTCACAATAAACCTCTTACATAAGAAATGTTATTACCTAACATATATATATATATATATATATATATATATATATGACACATATCATAACAACCATATGAAAAAAAGTGATGTATCATCTCCATTTTTCAGGTGAGAACACCAAGGCACAGGTAAGGTAGGTTGCTTGTCCAAGGACACGTAACTAGTAAGGTGCTGAGCTGGGATTTGAACTCAGGTGGTATGGCTCCAAAATTCATATCCATAACCCCTATTCTAGACGGGCTTGCCCCAGGACTTATATGAGACAGGCCTTTTTGTCTATTTCATTCCCTAACATGGTGCCTGATACATAGAAAGTGCTCAATACACACATATTGAATGAGTGAAAAGCTTAGCCCCCAAGGTATGAAGTGGCGGAGGTGTTTTCAAATGGCTCTCCCCACTCTGCTGCCCCTCAGCCACCACTTTATAATGCCCTTTGGGATTTTTCTGCTGAAGACGTACATGGGAGAAAAAAGAGAACCAGTTTTCCTTTTAACCATTCCATGGTTAAATGTTTCATAGATGACACACTAGTTATGTCCTGCCTCTTACCCTTTGTTAAATAGTTTGCCCAGCACCGTGCATGGCTTGTACCAGTCATGTCCTCAAAATAAGTGAGGAGAGACGCTTCCTAAATTCCCCATCTTCGGCAGTACTGAAATTGGCTGTCCCCGAACAGAAGTGGGAGAGCCTCCTACTGTCAGATCCGGAGGCTGGTCGCTCAAAGGGGCCCCCAGCACCAGGGGGAAAGTCAGGAGCTCACAGCGGCCCCACCCTCCGGTGTTTTATTGTTTGAGCATTTGCCGCCTGCCCGGGGTGGTTTGTAATTGCTGGGTTCATTGTGTGCCTTTGGTCTCTCAGGTGTATTTCCTAAACCAACATAAAAAGAAAATGATAAGGACCAGTACATGGAGGTGTTTATGTTTTCAGCTCTGGCCAATGGCTTGAGACCGACAACAAAAGTCCGTGCAGATGGAAGCGTGCGAGATTATGGCGCCGACTACAATGGAAACCCAAGCCTCTCCTTGCAGACCGTGCTCAGCTCCCAGCTGTCACCCACCTTCCATCTAGGGTAGCTGCCACCTAGGAATTAGCACGCCTGGGTTCTGCTTTGGAAAAGGAGCAGAGGAGAACAATACCACAGCGAGTCCTCTTGGACAAGAGAGCAGGTGAGTCCAGCATGGAACAAATGAAGTAAATGATCCCTTGCGCCATTGTTACTTACCACCGGACAAACCACTAGCAAGGAGAGCCTAGTATTAAACCCTCCTCCAGGGCCTTGAAAGGGCTGCAAGCAAAAAAAGAAAAAGAAAAAAAAAAAAGAAAAAGAAAGAAAGAAAGAAAGAAAGAAAGAAAGAAAGAAAGAAAGAAAGAAAGAAAGAAAGAAAGAAAGAAAGAAAGAAAGAAAGAAAGAAAGAAAGAAAGAAAGAAAGAAAGAAAGAAAGAAAGAAAGAAAGAAAGAAAGAAAGAAATCCACACCAGCCTGCAGTGATTGAAGTCCACTGGCGGACTCCATTATCTTCTCCTGTCTGCTTAAATTTACCCCAGAGCTTCCTGCTTCTTAGGTGATATGTGTACATATACATCTCTCACATCTCAGCTGTCAACTCGGACTCACAGATAAAATACAAGACACCCAGTTAAAATTGAGTGTCAGTTAAACAATGAGCACTTCTTAACCATGAGTACCTCCCATGCAAATTTGGGACACACTATAAACTTATTCATGTTTTTTCCTCTAAAATTCAAAGGTAGCAGTGCAACCTTTTTTGTTTTGTTTTGCTAAATCTGGCGTCCCTACCCTCCTTGCATCACAGAAGTGTGTCCCTGGTAGAGATAAACTTGAATTTGAGAGTAAGTGATGGAGCAACAACATGTTGCTCCATTAGGTGAGGGCATGAAATACAGTGAAATCACCAAATTCTTCCAAATGTTTTCAGTCTATCCTACTAGACAGGATGAGCTAAAGCTCATTCATTCATCGGGTGAGTGACAGGAATAACGATGGAAATCGTGGAGTTAAAAGGTGTGTATTTTAATAGGTGAAAGGTTGTGAACCTCTGAGAACTCTCACCTGCCCAGGTCTTAGGTAGTCCAGGGACAGCGCTGTCCTGGAAACAGCACAGAACGGGGACACAACTGTCAACAAAGTCATACCTCTATCTCCTCTTTTGAATTTCCATCAGCATCTCTGAAAAGGGAGCACTGGGAGGCATGCCATTCCAAAAGGGATCAAACAATTTAATCAGCAGGAGTTCATGGCTTTATCTGATTGACCTAAGAACTAGAAGCCTGGAAGTCTATTGGTGAAGACTTGAGTTGATCCAAGAAAAAGATAGGTCCGATTAAGCATGAGTGGCAGGATATTTATAGTTCAGGCAGCAAACAAGATAATCTCTGCCTAGTAAGATGCTGTAGAAAAAGTATTCATCACCTGACTTATCATTAAATTAATTCTCTCCTCTAGGTCTGCCCTTTGTGTGGTCCGACTAGCTGTGGGAGAGTAGAACACCAAAAGATAACATGTTTGGGCTCACTCACATGTTGGTGTCAGAGCATCAACTGAAGTCAATATTGTTGATCCGTGTGTGTGTGTGTGTGTGTGTGTGTGTGTATACTTTTTGAAGTGAAATTAAATGCAAGCTAATTTTTCAGCTGGAAAAAATATCAAATTTCATTGCTCTCAACTTATCAAGATACAACTCTAGATTCTTCTGGATCAAAAAGTATAGGCTACATACTGTGTCACATGAGGCCAGAGTGAGAAGCATTTTGAAGAATGATTTATCTAGGCAGTCCTCTGATTGTTCCCAATTATCATAAAAATATCTCAAACATACCCCCAGAGTCTAGCTGCTATATGGAATGCAGCAACAAAGAGGACTCAAATCTTTCTTTCTTTTATATAATTTCTGTCTGTTCTATCACAGTAGATGCTCTGGAAATATTGTTGGAATTGAAATAGAAAAAGCTACATAACCAACTTAGATATACTTGGACAAACATATACATGTAACAATTCATTTTCTATTAACTTCCTATTCAAGAAGGCGCTCCTTGCTGCATACCAGCAACATTGGATGTCACCCTCCTGTTTAGTCTGAGGAGGTGTCATGAAGGAACAGATCTCAAATGGTTCTTTCTTGTCAGATCTGCTGAGCTTTCTGTCATCTTTGTTTCTCTTATCTCTCCTTTCAGCATCTAACTGTTTCTCTCCCATCCTTTGAAACGTCTTCCTCCCTCGGCTTGAACCATGCTTCCTTTTTCTTCATCCTGCTTCTCTTGCCACCTGCCTCTGGCTTCCGCCTCTTTCCACTCCCCTCTGATGCATTCCCCATCTCCAGCTTTCTACTTTCTTTCATTGTGAGAATGAACTGATTCAGCCTCATTGTCTCAGCCTGCAGCTTAGCATTGGTGCTTTCTGCATCTCTATGTCTTCCCCAACAAAACCTACTGTCATGATAATGCAATGGTACAAACCACCCCAAAACTTTATGGCTTAAATCAACCACCATTTATGATTGCTCACTGGGCAGTTCTACTGGTCA
This sequence comes from Hipposideros armiger, assembly GCF_001890085.2. Classification (NCBI taxonomy): domain Eukaryota; kingdom Metazoa; phylum Chordata; class Mammalia; order Chiroptera; family Hipposideridae; genus Hipposideros; species Hipposideros armiger. The sequence continues at coordinate 528,949 of NW_017731635.1, read as the reverse complement.
CAGCGGGGTTTGAATGGTCTGTTCTGGGTTATTCTGGAGCTCATCTAAGTTTATGATGGTCAGCTGGCCCCTGGCTGATCTGGGATGACCTTGGCTAGGATTCCTCTCTCTTCCAGGTGGCCCACCTTTCAGTACACCAGCCCAGGCACATTCAAATGATCAAGCACTTTTCCAAGCTTCTGCTTCCATTAAGTTTGTTCTTTCCCATTGGCTAAAGCAAGTCATAAGGCCAACCTCAGGACCAGAGTGGGAGGGGACCACAGTTAGAGTGTAAAGGATCTAACTACGGGAGGTATGAGAAACTGAGGCTGTTAATGTAGTCAAGCCATCATAGTCCCATTGCCCTCCATTATAGCATATTATATATAATACCTGTATTATGGTCAAAGTGCTTGTTACTCCATAGCCAAAGTATTGCAGCCTCTGAGTCCCCAGGTGCTTATCCTAATAAAGCGTCATCCATCCATCTATCCTGTCTACCCATCCATTCACCCATCAATCCATGCATCCATTAATTCATTCATTCAAAAGATTTCTACATACCAAGCACATTGATTGTTGCTAGAGATATAATAATGAACAAAAATAGCCAAGAACCCTGCTTTTCAGAGCCCACCGATTCATGGAAGTAGTCGTACTTCCAGATCAATTTTCTAAAAGCTCCAAGTTCATCCCATCCCATGCCTGCTTCAAAGCGTTTGACGGTTTCCTGCTGTGTGCAGCATTGAAACAAATTCCTCGTCCTGGCCTCTGAGGTTCTGCTTCACTTGGCCAAAGCTTCTCGTCTTCTTCTCATGTGCCTTCATCAACTCTTCTGTGTCTGCCGGGCTGGGCCCACAGTATCTCCCAAGCAGGCTGAGCCAGTTTCTAAACCAGCAACAGAAAGGAAATGGAATTTAAAGAGGAGGAAATTAAAATACACACCGCACAATTTTAAGTGTGATATTTTGTTTTCTCAGTAGTGTTGATGTTCTTTAATGTTGACATTTTGAGGTCTTTGGAAGCATTTGCAGCCTGCCTTAGTAGAGCTGAACGATTTACTTCCAAAAGGACATTTAATTCAAAAATTAAGTGATGATCTAGTCTGGATTTCTTCAGCATCGAATGCAGAGAATATTTTCAACGTGTTCTGCCCCACACCTCTTCCTTTGTCCTGATGCCATGTGTTTATGATACCTGGCAAGTGCGAGTATTAAAATTCACATGTTGTATGTTTCCATATTGAAACATCAACCACAGGTCTCCTTTTTATTCCATTCAAAACCACTTTGCATAGTCCAAGAAGTACTGGTCCTCCCGGCACCCAGTGAAAAAGGTAGCATTGTGCTTCAATTTGTCAAAAGTCATGTGGACGTTTGTTAATTTGCCTGCCACCAGGAAAATGGATAACGCTGACAAAGTCCAAAGTTCCTGAAGCCAGGTGCATGGATCAGGCTGGAGACGCTCATTATGTGCCACGTAAACTGAATTATTGAATCTTACACTATCTGACCGATGCGAATTCTGGCTTCTCCAATTTTAGTTTCCTTGTTTCTCTTTGCTTTCTCTGCCTGGATCTCATGCTAAAATTAGCCTGAAGGTTGGAGGAACTGGCTGGAAAGTTCAGTACCAACTCGAAATGTTTTCCATCATTTGACCAAACCTCGAATGCTGAACATTTCTCACATTCAAGGAGGGTTTGTTTAAGTTCTCCAGTTTTACCCTCCTGGTTTCAAATGGCACCAGAAGCAAAAGAGCCAACATTCTGTAAGGAAAAACTATTCCAAACAAGATTTCTGGCCCAAGGCAGGCCTGAAAGGATCCAGACGCAACTGGACGGAGTAGCCAAACTCCTGGGTGCCTGTGTAACGTGGGCCTCTGGACGCTGGCAGGGTTGGCTGTTACAAGTGGGTACAAGGTGAGGCCGGGTCCCTTCTTTTGGACCAGTGCATGGGCCATGACATCTGCAAGGCCATGGCCGAAGGGCAGAGGCAGGTTACCCGTGGGGAGGACAGCTGTGGCAAGACAGCTGAAGCCACCTGAAATGCTGCCTCGCGAACACATGCTGTGCGTCTGGAAGAACTCGCAGGATTAATGTGTTTCCAAATTGCAAACTAGGTGAAAACTGAGAATCTGATGCCCCTGGAGGAAAAAAGCCTTCTGTTTATATACATGTGGCCACCAGCTTGGTCGACAGAGCACACAGGAGCCTCCCTACATTGTGTGTCAGACCTCAAACTGTAAACTTGACCCAAACCCAGCCCTCGAGATGAGAGGTCTGAGCGATAACCCAAGAAAGCTCTATCTTAGAGGAGATGAGCCATGCTTCCGCCAACCTAGAAACACCCAGGGCTTACAAAGTCATGCCAAGGCAACAAGACAGAACAGTTAGGCCTTTCAGAAAGCTGTAAAGAATAAAGAAATCTCAAAGAATGTAGATAATTAGCGTATGAAGTCTTTACCAAATTCCCCCATATGCAAGGCTTGCCCCTCTGGAGCAAGGCTTCTCAAGCTTTGCTGTGCGTAGGAGTCACCTGGGGATCTTGTCAAAATACAGACTCTAAGTCAGTAGGTCTGGGGAGAACCCAAGGTCCTGATTCCTAACAAGCCCCTGTGTAAGGTCCATGCTGCTGACCCACAGGCCACCCTTTGTGTAGTGAAACACTTTAAACTCTTATATTTGAAACAATGACCACAAAACAGCTTTTCGTATCATTAGACAGCTTTCAATTGACTAGTTGCTTTTTTTCAAATCCTGTTTCCTCACAGAGCCATACACCTTCATCTAGGGAAGGTTAAGGGGGAAAAAAATGCCGAAACTCTTGTCTGGCTATAAAATGAAGTCTTGTGGTGACTTAAGTTTGAATTGTACTTTGACCTGAAGGACCAAGAGACTTGTGCATCAGAGGCGTGTGTCCTATGGTGGACCCGTCATCAGGGTCCAGGAAGGAAGGCCTGTAACTGTTGGACCTGCAGAGTTCTTTCGTTATTTTAAATCACTGGATTTGCCAAGGTCAGATTATTTTCATTCTATGAAGCCCTGTCGTCCATGTCTCAGTTTAAAAATCGTCACTGAGGTCATTGTCAGCGTGACACAGAAGTTTCTGGAACACAAAGATTTAGAAAATGAGGAAAATGTGTGCTACAGAGAGAGAATTTAATTTAGCAGCATTGCCCCCCCTGGGGCTTTAGACTACATCCAGTGTTTGGGGGGCTCCCACTTTGGGGTCCATTTTCTGGCCAGAGAACCTGCTTTACAATAAGCATGTTCAGAGAGAGCATACAGTGATCATGTAATGAAGACACCTAACAGACCATGTTTTCATTAAACTGGACTGCACTCAGAAGACTACACATTAATTACAGGGTTATGCAGCAATGCATCTTTCCACCTTTGCTTGTATTTTTACACAGCCATTAGAAATGACACCTGAGCATATTCCCCTCCTCCTAGTAGTGACATGTAGAAGCTGTGGCCAATCTGAGTGAGGATGGAAACTGCCATCCAATTCCTTGGCAAAGCCACAGTGGGTGCAATTCCCAAGGCAGCAGCCCAGGGTCTGAGTCATTTGCAGGAAGTAGGACAGAGGGTGTGGGTCGCTGCACAAATGTAAGGAATCCTAAACAGCTCCAGCTCAGAGAGGACTGAGTATTCCTCTAGGTGGCTCATTGATGACATACGGGTATTTTCGTCTTGGGCTCCTGAGGAAGTGGTAAGGCCAAGTTCACCAGCCACCGGCTCAGTCTTTGCTAATTGTCATAACTTGGAAGATGCCCAGAAAGGCTCCAACTGTCACCTCGCCGAGCTGTGAAGTACTGCTGTGGCTGTTGTGTCAGATAACCCAGAGGAAGGCAGCACTGGGCCGGTGTGCATGCCTTCAGACGCTGCCCCCTGGTGCCTCCTCGAAACCCCAGCCCTGATGATTACACATGATTACAGCACAAGATGAGGCCTCAGCAAACCTCAGCCCTAACTCACAGTTGTCTTTAAACTTGACCTGTCCCTCGAAGACTCCACTTGGAAAGATGTGTGGTTCGGCTCAAGCTAGGCCCCCAGAGAAAAGCCAAGAATTCGGGTGGTGAGCTGACACATCCAAACCCTCCCCTTGAGCATCTGGATACCTAAGGCTGAAAGCATCTGGGGGTTTCTAAAATGAAACATCGAAAGGATTTATCTGCATCGCCACTTGAATTTCTAAGTCATCATTAGGTCTGAGCCGACTGTGAAGTGGCAGCAGCGTGTTACCACCGCCTTCAGCTCTCAGGACCCTCCTGGGGAATATTAAGTGCAGAAGAGAAGGGACCTGCTGTGGGGCTGAACCCAGACTTGGCTTTCTTGGGGAGCAAAGAAACATAACATGAAGTATCTTCACAAAGGATTTGCCTTGTGAGTCATACGCAACATACATGACATTTGGATATTAATGAACTTCATAAAACAAATACGCACGCTATTATTCTTATAAATATTATTATAATAAGGTGTCAGCATTGGGCAAGCTAACTTCACACAAGTCTGGGAGAAAGCAGACACTTGAGTTTCAATTCCTGCTTTAGTCAAAACAGGAGTAAGTCAAAATCATGTCTATTCTTTTTAAAGGACCTGGGCCGTTTGCCCTTGGACATGGTCTCACGGTGAGTGTGGGTGAAATGGGGCGGATGAGGAAAGCATCGAGGGGTTACTCTGACAGAGCAGGCTTTCCAAAGTGCCTTGGCTGGTCATTGGAGGGCAGCTTGGGATCCAGGCCTGCCATTTAGAATCCATCTTCTCACAGTTTCTCTTGAGTGTGTGCATTGAAACGTCCAGTGGCCAGAATGCTATGGAAGATGCTTGTGGATCAAAGCAAAACAAAGCGACTAATTGGGAAAGGAGAGTGTTACTTTATCTTGGAACTTTCCCCAAAACAATATTTTACTCGTTAGCAGGTAAAACCAATGGGCAGGAAAAAGAAAGACATACGTGTGCCCAGAATGGCTTGCCCACATGCCAACTTGTATTTTTCGGGACCTACCTCCACACAGGCATGTCTTCTCCCGAAAGCAGGGGATGAGCTGTACAATGACTTTGGGTCAGCCCCCTGAGAGGGGACTTGCTCTGGAACAGCGTCTCCTCTGCTTCCTCTCTCATGCATGCATCTCCGTAACGCACTCAGAGTGTGGGTATGATAGCACCGGGCTGAGTTCTACCTACAGATGGGGTGAACTGAGCTACAGAAGGGCAAGGCAGTGAACTTTCACAGGTGAAAACAAAAAATAAACTGCTGCAAGCAATAAACCGCTCACAATACAAAACCTCTGTTTTCTTTCTTTTCCTTTAGCTTCCTAATTTGAGAAAGAGAGATGAGAGAGATAGATAGATAGATAGAGAGAGAGAGAGAGAGAGAGAGAGAGAGAGAGTAGGAGAGTACTATGATGTTATCTCTTTACTGAAAAGATGTCCATTAAGGAGGAATAAAACCACATAATTTTGGTTTTATTAAAATGGTCTTTTCATCACAAAATTAATATGCTTCCTTTTTTCAGGCTTTAAAATACCAGTAAGTTGCTAGACCCTTTTAGGGGTCAGACTCTTGCCAAAACATTTCCTTTTTTTTCCCCCTCCCTTTTAGTTTCACTTACGCCGTTATGGTCTTTACCAGGGGCTGAATTCTCCTGAGCTTCTGATGCCCAGCATCATAAATGATAGGCTCCACTTCCTGTCTTAGCAGCCCGGTGCCAGGGTAGAATTACTATTGAATAAGCAGCAATGAACTCTTAATCAAAATAATCAGTAGTTCCAAAAACCACAAATAACAACAGCAGAGCCCGAGTTGTACTAAATCAGCAAAGACCATTGATATAATAAGAGACTGAGTCACTTTTTTCTCCAGTCGCTCTCTTGCAAAGCCTACTGGGCTGTTTTCTTGCACAGCCTGGGGGAGGCAGGTGGAGGAAAGGAAGGGCATTGCTCAGAAAGTTAAAAAAAAAAAAATTGACATCATTGAAGTCACATGATTGGCGAGAACCAATTAAGAAGAGCTGTGGAAAGGGGAACAGTTAAATTTGTAATTTGGGTTGTGTGAAAACTTCTTTGGGCCTCATAAACAACCACAGAACCACAAGTTGGGTAGGCTGGCAGTGTTAGAAGTCTAAGCCCGGCATAGTGGTCAGCAGGCAGGACGAATCATACTGGCTACAAACCACAGGGTTTCGCAGAGCGGTGAACATCATCAACCCACAGCCAAGACACTGCTTTTTTTTTTTTTAATCTTTAACAATTTGAATATTTGTTTTCGCAAAGGTACATTTTTCATAGGGCTCAGGGAGCCCCAGAGGTATTGAGGGGGGTGGAAAAAAAGAGATGTAGGGAGCCATGGCTTGGGGTGAAGTCAAAACAAGTGACCTTTCTTGGTTTTCACTCCTAAGGTAAAAGAAATCATTGAATCCCCCGCCTTCAGAAGAGGGTGCATTTTCAGGAGGAAGCGATGGCTTCAGACAGCATATTTGAGTCATTTCCTTCATACCCACAGTGCTTCATGAGAGGTGAGTACATGCTGGTCTTTTAATATCGACTTTTGCTCAGCTTTTTTAGATAATGAAATGGCAGCCTGTTGTAACTCGTGCAGATAGCCCGGCTGATCCCCTGTCTGTTTGGTGGGAGGAATTCAGACTCAGGCATATGATTACAAGGCTATTGGATTACTTATCCATCAGATGGCAGCTCTTCAGAAACGTTTTAATAAATACTTAGTTAAGCTGTTGAAGTGTTCAGTCGGTGCGTGAAAACTTTGTCGAGTGCGAGTAAGTTGGGCTGTTCCTGATTAAAGTCCTGGAGATTACAAAGCTTGCACGAAGCTCTCTGGGGTTTTCTTTTGCTGTCCCTTGCCCGGAATGACAGCAGCTGAGTTACCCTGCACTCAGCACTTTGTGTGGCCCACACTCCAGCCTGCCCCAGGCTCCAGAGGCACATGCACAGCCATCCAGGAGGGCTGTGCCAGCCTGGGGCGGAGGCTGAAGTAGGCACACAGATAGGCATGACACCAGCCCCGGGACTTCAGGGACAAAGTGACCACTGGCTTGTCCCCAAGAGACAGAGCGCAGGAGCCAGGCAGTTTTGTCTAGACGGAAAGCACGGGGATGAGGTTGTGCTGTGTTGTGCCTTGCAGTCTCAGTGCAAAGAGGTAACCAGCATCTTTCAAGAGAGAAAGAAAGTAATTTGTCCCTCACAGAGGGCTCTCTCTGCAAAAGAGCAAATAAAGACGTTCTCTAAGTCAAACGTTGTTGCAGTTTAAATCAGATTGCAATGCTCCTAACAGGAGCAGCTAGGACAGAAAACCTGTCTGCGTTTTTGCAGCCAGCCTCCTGAAATGTGCAAAGCTGCAGAGGTGAGCTGTGAGTGTGTACGTGTGTGTGTGCGCGTGTGCATGCTTGTTTTGTGTGTCTTTGGTGGGTAAAGAGGGCCGTGCTTAAACCAACAAAAATAATAAAAATGTCACGGAGGCATTGCAGAGTGTCAGGGCACGCACTTTCACCAATGCCTGCGAAGTGTGGCTTGATGGTTTGGCAGAGCTGGGATGGAGTGGGATGGGTTGGGGGATAATTAATTTTCTGGCTACAACTCTCAAGCGCACCCAAATAGTATCTGTGACTCGTTATTTATTCATACAGCCAAGTGAGCAGGAGAATGCACAGGGCTGCCAGGCACTTTGTCACAACAAACACTGTTGTGAATGCCACAAAGTTTCTAGGTTGCAGGGTGCCTGAAATTTAAGCACTTGACGTGTGTGTGTGTGTGTGTGTGTGTGTGTGTGTGTGTGTGTGTGTGTGTGTGCTGGCGGTGGTGGAGAGAGGATTTCAGAAGAAGGGGGAAGAAAGCAAGTCATTAACCGATTCAAAGCTTCAAATTAAAGGGTTTTCAAGTGCTTCTTTACTGGCAGCTGAGGAAATTTTAGTGAAGTTGAATCATGCGCTGTGTATGAGTCACACATCCTCGCAGCCCTGGGCTCCGGTGGCCACTGGTGAGAAGCTGCGAACTGCTCCCTCGCTGCGTTTCCTCTGGGTCGCTAACAAGCGAAGGAAGCAATATTTGTAGAATTACAGAAAAAAGATCTTCCTGCCTTTACTCGCTTTCAACACCTCCCCCCTTACAAACGATGATTGTTTCCTATTTTATCAACTCAGGAAGGCAGAGTCAGGAAATTTTAAAACATTTCACTGGGCAATAGATTGGATTTCTGTGTGTGGTGCTGGCATGCCTTCTGTCCTTACCAGTCAGACAACAAAGATAATAAGGGGACCCGGTGACCTGCACAGACAGCAGGAAACAGAAGGAGCCTGGCCCCTAGCACAGCCCCACAGCTGCCGTGCCCCGTGGGCAGTCACCCCCCCCACCCCAGGGTAAGAGCTAGTGGCAGTTAGTTTTCAAGGGGGCTGTGGGGAAAGGACCCTAGAACCCCAACCAAGACTCAGAAGGGCTCCTGGCTAAATGTCTTTTCATTTCTTCCTCTCAGTAAAGGGAACTCGGGGCCTTTCATAATCTCTAACTCAATAATATAATATTGAGATTTAATTTCAGAGAACCAAAGTGAAATGTTGGCCATTTCCCAGTTAAGTTGATCAAGGTGCTCCATCAACATGACGGTTTCAATTGTCTGGATTAGCACCACTCACGGGAGCCGGAGAGGTGGCCAAACGCCATTGCTTTGCGTAACATTTGGGGGTATTGCCTTGAGCCTGATGCTAGGACAATCACCATGGTCCCCAGCACATTGGTCTCGCTTAGAGTTTTCAGCCCTGTTTCCATAGCCTGGTCATCAGCAGCACTCAGTACCATGGTCATTTCTTGCTGCCCTTAATTTATAGCATCTGTCCAGCTGCGAGCTAGAGCGGAAAACATCTTGTTGTCTTCCTGGGACAGTACCTTATTCATCCACGCAGTTCTCACAGAAAGAAACCCACTTTGGGCGAGATACCCATGTGGGAAATGGGGGGAAAGAGGGGCGTGGGACTAAGCAAACCATTATTCCCTTCTCCGTACAAGGCAAGCGAGAGTCTGAAAGGCTGGCATGCAAAATGAATGTGGTCTACCACAGAAAACACCGCTCCTATTCCCCACACCACACTGAGTTCTCACTTCATTTGCTGAGGTGAGAAGATAAGATGGGGCCGAAATTCCCTGGAATTATCACACATGGTTCGCAACATGAAAGTCTTGCAGGAGCCCAACTTTGGTCCCCTGGCAAGGTGCAACGCGTCGCCCCAAAGAGTTGCGGTAGGTGTGGAAAGGAAAAGCGGTGGCACAGACGTATTTTTGCAAAATGCCTCAGGTAGCCTTGCTCTTAGAAGTGGCTTAGTGGTCTATGCGAAGCCTTAATGTTAATATGCCTCTGAGTTCCTAGAACCACAGGTAAAAAAAAAATCTCAGCAAGGCTGCCGTGCTGCTGTGCTGCCGTCTTCACGTCTTCTCGAGGCGTCTTTCAAAGGGAATTGCAGAATACACACGAGGCTGAGCGTGTGAAGTGGGCTTCTCTGTAGGCATCAGGTTGCCACTGTCTTTAAAGAAATATTTATGAAGATGCTTCTTTTGGCTCAACCGAAGATTTAAGACCACAGAAAGGCGTAGCTTAATCCAGGTATCGGACACAGTGTGAAATCCGGTTTATTTTTCTAGGGCTGCCGTAATAGAAAAGGACCACGGGCTGAGTGCCTTAGACAACAGAATGTATTGTCTCATGATTCTGGAGGCTAGAAGTCTCAGTGAGAGTCCTGGTGCAGCTTTATTATATTGAAGGCTTCCAGATGTAGAGAGGGTTGGTTCCTACGAGGTCTCTGTTCTTGGCTTGTGGTCGGCCGTCTTCTCCCTGTGTGCTCACCTGGTCACCCCTCTGTGCGTGCCCGTGTCCGAATCCCCTCTTCTTAGAGGGGCACCGGCCATATTGCATGAGGGCCCGCCCTGATCACTTCATTTAACCTTCATCAGCTCTGTAAAGACCCACCTTCTAAATAAGGTCACATTCTGAGGTACAGGAGTTAGGACTTCGGTGTATAAATTTAGGCGTAGACACAGTTCAATCCAGAGCAGGGTGTCTTAGCAAGTCCAACTCCCCCTGGCCCACAGGGGAACTGTACTTTTCCTAGGTGCTCTCCTGGGTATGGAAGCCTCAGAGACCCTAGTTCCCCCTGTGTGAGCTGGAGCTGTGCATTCTGAAACTGCCCGCACATTTTGAAACTGAGACCCAAAAAAGGGGTTAAAAACCTATCTCCATTTACAAGGATACCTTTTACCATGTAGTTCCTTCACAAGCTAAGAAACCTTTGAAAATGACAAAGCAATTTGGAAATGTTTATTTAAAGGAGCAAAAAGCCGTTCCCCAAAGAAGCCACTGCCTTGGCTCCCCTTCCCTTGGAGAGATTGTCCCTGTAATTCAGACCCTCCCTAAATGCACTCTACCAGGATAGAGTGGGTGGGGGTGGGGGATGGGCCCCAGGAGGCCTAACACCTGCTCACACACCAAGTTCAGGCACAAGAGCAGCCGGTAGCAGAAACGTCTTCAGAAGTAGCAGCTGACCCCGGGATCTAAACAGAAAGAAGCCTCTGAGAGGTTTTGGAAGCAAATTAGTAGCCAGAGATTCCTCTGTTCTCTTGAAATACATCTGAAGTGTACCCAGCAAAGATGTTCCCCTTTACTGAGAAAGCGAGGCTGGGTCTGCTGCTGGATCAGAGTTGCCATCCAGAGCCAGTGCCCACAAAGAGGCTTTAGTGGAGAAACCAGGGCTGGGCGGGTGTCCGTCTAGAGAGACCCCAGGAATTAATAAAAGCTGCTGCTATTAGCAAGCAGCAGGGCCGCGGTCTGCTTGGGGAGAAGCTCAGACAGCGTAGGATGGCCTTGTCTTCCTTATCCCTGTTTCTGGCTTTTGTCAAATAGCATAAAGCAACTTCCCTCTTGGGCCTCAGTTTCCCCATCTATAAAACGAGGAAAGCCACAGTACCTCTCTTTAAAGTAGCTGTGTGGACAAATTGAATAGCCTGTGTAAAGTGCTTTGCACAGTCGTAAAAATGGGGCGGTAAATATTAGCCATGGCTATTGATGTATGTTCAGCTATCTAAGAGGACACTCGGTCAAACACCGTCCACTCTGGGGATAGAGAAGTCGCAGTGCCCTGGAGGACACCAGGGGAGGCTCCCTGGAGACAGTGACACAGGGGTTGGGGAAGGAGATGGTGTAAAGGGTGGAGACCAGGAGGACAGGGAAGGGTGCTGGAGGTGGGGGGTGGGGCACCACCTGGGCAGAGCCGCAGGAATCCTAGGGGCTTATGGGAGGCCGTAAGTAAAGCAGTACACCTGATGGAAATGTAAAGTAAATCAGCTTTTTCAGCCTCATGTCACCCTTCCTCTTCTTGTAAGTGTCCATAAAGAAGACAGAAAAAGAGAGAGGGCCCTTTGTGTAACTCAACAAGTTAAGCTTCTAACTGTTGAAGCTAATTGGGGCATGTTGTAACATAAATCTTGACAGATGTTTCTCTTCGTTGAGGGCCCTGGTGTAGCTTCATTTTCCTGAAGGTCCTTCTTCATGAAAAAGCCATTTTGCCTGTTGAGCCACACGCAGGTTCTCCGGGCTTTCGGGAATGACCAATTTCCAAGCCCCTCAGTGACATTTTGGATCACGTACTTTGTCAGAACCCAGAAATGCTGGTGACCTGGGCTGCTTGTCTTGCTGAGGGTGGGAGCAGAGGCTCGCACAGGAAACTCAAGCAAAATTTTCAGCTTCTCAGGTAACTTGCTAGTGACCTAGATGAGTCATTCAATATCTTTGTGTCTCATTTGAGTTCTGTAAAAGGGGCTAATAATGTTCTCCGTGAGCTTGCCTCCGAATTACAAAGTTCCTGTTCAAAACCTTTGAACACCTCCGAGAGAGGTACCATCAAACACATCACACGTTTGTAGTGTAACAATATGAAGCAGCTATTTTTTACTTTATTTTTTGATAGGAAATAGCCTACCATTTCACATGTGCCTGCCGAGCATTTTCCCACATCATCTCAAAAAAATTGTTTTCCAACTCCCGTTCTTCAGAGAACTCTGCAGAAGCTGCTTTGCTGCCTGAACAGATGTGAAAATCGGCAAAATACTTTTCCTGCAACTCTTGTTCTTTGGTTTCCCCCTCCCCTTCTCCTGGGTGCCACCAATCCCCTGCGTTAGCCTTTTTGCTGAGTAAAATAAGCCTAAAGAGATGTGTCTTTCTTGCCTATTTCCCCCACCTACCCTCCCCCACCCCCCAAAAAAAAACATGATAACTATGATCCCCCAGCATGGTAGAAAGGGAGCATTTCCTGTGAGAACTTTGCCGACCATACAGCTAACCAGGAGTGGTTTAAGAGGACTTCAGGCGTTCCTGCTCATGAAAGAGTTCAAAACCTCACATCGCTTTTCACATGCTGGACAAGTGTGCTTGGACGCGCCTCCGTCTTGCACAGACTCCCGTCTTTGTTGGACAGACACACTGTCCTACCCATCTAGCGTTCGGGTTCTCTCTCCCTTCCTCTTGCCCTCTCTTCTCCTGATGACACTGAATGAAGACAGAAAAGGGGAAGAAGCAGCCAAGATGGAGACAAAAACCATGTCCCCAAATGATTGAAATGATGCTCGGTAGGACAGTGACATAAAGAACGTAAAGCTTTTGCTGGGGTTTAGCAGTGAGAATGATGTTGGGCTGCACAGAAAGGGAAGCCTGACTACAGTGGTTTACACCGCCGGGCATTGGCCTGTCTCATGTGACAGGCGGTACAGGAGTAGGTATTCCTGGGCAGGTATGGCGGGGTCAGGAGGTCAGGATGCTCCTATGCTTTGGTTCCACCATATCATACCCGTGGTGTGGTAGCCCAGATCTGCCCAGGCAGGAAGGAGACGGGAGGCCTCCAACCCTTCTCCTATGGGGCTCTGCCTTTTCACTCAGCGGTCACTTTCCAGCCTATAAACAGGAAAGCCAAGGGGAATGTGGCTGGGAATGGATGTCCAGTGACCCAGTGCAGCACCTGCCATGATAGCAAAGACTGTGCCCAGGTAGACGGTGCTTTCCCGGTGCTATTTCATCTCATTTGTTTTCCCTGCCAGCTCTGTTTTAGAAATACACGCAGAGAAACTCCAAGTTCTTCCTTCAGTCCTTCTTGGAAGTTGTGATGAAGGCTGGAGGGGAGGGGAGGGGATATTTATTCTTGATTTACTGAAAGCAAAGCAGGCAAGAGATTGGAGGGGGCGGACGGAGCAGGGAGCTGGATAAACAGGAGTCAAGGTCACACCTATTCTCAGCGTCACATTTGACTGTCTTGTAAGTGCGAGAAAAGGCAGACAGCCTGGTATCAACGGGAGTGCTGTTTGTATAAGAGCCGCCACACCTGGCTGAGGGGCTGCCGTATCAGTAACTGGAAATTGTTTCGGTTTTTCTTTTCCTCATCCTTTTGAATTCTCAAAACTTGTGGCCCAACACCTTAAAATTTTTTTTCTTACAGAGAATTCTTTTCTACAGAATTTCTTGAGGGAACCTTTCTTGTAAGTTGCCCTCCTTAAGTTTACCTAAAGATGTTTTTATCTGTGATAGAAATATGACAATCAGATAATAACCCTCTAGCTAGGAGATACAACGCTTTTCATACCTTGTATTTCCGCAAGTTACAGATTATTTTTGCTTTGTAATTACTGGCCCTTCTAGATGCAAATCTATCTCTCTGCATGTCTACACCTGATGTAAAACAACGAAACAAAACTATTCCATTTTTTTTCCTGAAATAAGAAATAATGTAAAATTTTCACTTCGTTTTGCTTCAAGATCGGTGTTTATTTAGAGAACCATTCATTTTTACTTATGACACTGACCTCTCAATCTATGGTCCCTATGCATCTATTTTCAGATGGACTTCTTTTTAAATGGTGAGCTCCCCCAGACATTTTAGGGGTCCCAAATGTCCCCCAAAATAAAAACCTCAAGTTGGGTTTATCCAACAGCTCTGTGGATTTCAGGACTGGTGCCCTTTGCGTAAACTTGCAACCTGTGCTAAGTTGATTCTAAGTCAAGAACTCAACTTGTCAGGCCTTGAAACCATGTCTGTTGGGAAAGAGAAATATGTGGCTCTGACACTTTGCAGAGCTTTTGCCTTAACTTCCTTGCCAGCCACCCAGCTTTTACTCCTAGCCTCTTGGCTGTCCTCTGTGAAGACAATGAGTCCTAAAATGAACCTTTTCTGATCTCTGATAGAGAATGAAATAAAAAGATGTGAGCGATACATCGAATATAGCCTGGTAGAGCCACCACCACACAACCAGCCTCTGTCTCTGCCTCTGCCTGAAAGCTAGACTGGTCCTCATCAGCAATTAAGTTCTTCTGAAAATGTGTAGGATTTCTGATCTCTTCTAATAGATCCTAAAAACAGATCTAGAAAGTACTACAGTCGTCTGCTTGCCAGATAGGGGTTTCTTAAAAAGAGCACACAACAGAACCGTGAGCACACCACACGCTATTCCGTAGTCACATGCCATCCTTGGGTGTGTTTTTAAAGGGAGGCTGATGAAAATATCATCAGTGCTACCCTCTCATCATTCAACGTAGGAACAATTTTCTTTTTCTAAGCAAAAAATGGTAACATGTATAGCCTTTGAGGTTTATTTTTAATTACAGCACGGACATGTTCAAAAGAGAATGTAGAGTGACTACAGCACAGTAGTGAGGGTGCCCTTTTTCCAGTAGCAGTTTGAATGCCGACCACAACGCTGCACTTTATTACCCAGCTCCTGTTTGCACTTTGAACTGCGTGCACCCAGCCCCTCATCCCACAGCATCTGCAGGCTGCATCTGGGCGGCCCCCTCCACCTCGCTAACAGTCACAGCTGAACTTGACATTAAGCTACTTTGAAAGTCTATAATTTATAAAATCTGAAACTGCATATATGTATAAAACCCATGCAAGGGCTGGAGGAACTACAAGGAAGGGGGAAAAAAATAGCTCTATCCTTCAGGAGGTTTCCCTCTCGTTTCAGCCCTGTTAAGTGCTGGCATATGTAGCATGGAGGGGAATGGGTGGAAATGAAATTACACAGGCATTGACAGGTATGAACAGAAACTCACACTGCTACTTTCTTATTGTTGAATCCGCTGTTTATAAAAATCAGAATGACTATTACTCTCAGAGTCCCAGAGGAGAGGAACAAGCTTTAAACCACCTTAAACATTAGGATTGTGAAGAGTGTGGAATCATATCAAGACATACAAATGCCAACAATGGACATTCTGTTCAACTGCCAATCATCCTACATCATTCACATTTAAAAAAAAAGAAAAACAAAAAAAACAAGGCAAGGCCTCTCATATACATCCCTCTAGGTTATGTTCAAAACAAAGAGATAATTGTATCACAGAGGTGGATGACTGTTTAAATAACAAATGAACTATGAGACACTGTCCCGTTTGATGCTAAGTTATGTGTGTGGGTGTGTTTTCTATATATAGTTTTATATATATTATATATATATATATATATATATATATATATATATATATATATATATATATATATATGGTTCAGGTGGCATCTGAAACTACATAGCTTCATACATGTATAACTTTTTGAGTAATTTTAGACACCTCTCTGACTGAGGCCACCAGAGACAGTCACTTGCCCAGGGTCTCACAGCTGGTCATTCACTACCTGAGTCAGAACCAGAAACTGGGTCATCTGGGCCCCTGCCCCCTAGAATTCTGCAGACAATGGACTTAGGTGTCTGACTCCACTTGGGAGTGTAAATATTGGATTGTCGGAAAAGTCATGACGTATTTTTTCCATGTTTTTCGTCGCAAAACTGCGTCATGACTTTTCCGACAACCCAGTAATTAGCAGACAGCTCCCCCCCACTTCTCCTTACCGTTGGCGCTGCTCAGACGCCACACCCTCCCAGGCCAGTCCTTGCTGTGTGAGGAGAAACTAAGCTGAGCAATTTGTGTGGAGCCTGCGGCCCTTCAGAACTCCCTCAGATGCTCGTTAGGAGTGAAGTCGCCTTCCAAGAGCCACCCCCCCACCCCCACCCTGCTGCAGTTTTGGAGTTCTGCCTTACCCATAAACCCACCGCTGCCTTGGTTAAGCACCCAACGTGGGCCCGCCACGCCCCTTAGGCAATTTTATGGTTAACCAGGTTGGTTTTGATGAGGCTCTCTGGCGAAATCTGAACGACCAGAAGAACAGTAAATATGCCTGTTCGTGCAGAGGGGTGCAGAGACAGCCTCCAGCTCCTTTGGGAAGTGGGAACATGCTGTTTTCATACACGGCTGGAACCCGGACTACAATTCTCACGAGAGATATAGGTCCTCACAGCACTCCTGATTGAAAGCTTTCCACTCAGAAGTGGCCTCTCTCAGGAGAAGTAAAGGCCCCTCTCCTCCCCTTCTCTCTCCTCCCCCTCCTCTCCTCCCCCCTTCTCTCCTCTCCTTCACTTCTCCCTCCTCTCTCTCTCTCTCTCCCTCCTTCCTTCTCTCTCTCTCTCT
>NW_017731635.1:499351-512410 GCF_001890085.2 Hipposideros armiger | reverse complement strand
CACACACACACACACACACACACACACGCCAGCTTTCAAAATTCACATGCCTTAGAGAACCCAGTGGGCCATCTTCCCGTGATGTACTGAATTTGAAAAAGCTATTTCTAGGCAGAGCAGGACCTGCTAACCGTCCAGGCAGTAATTTCCAAACCCCTTTGATCATGTCACCTATGAGTAAAGTAAAGCTTATTCAGTCTGCCCCCAAACCTGTGCATATTTATTTATATATAAATGACATGCCCGCACTACTGTACTGATAGGATATAATTAAAGTGTATGCATTATAAAACACATCCCAAAAATAGAACTTAAAACAAGATAAACACTAAAAATGCAAACTGTGATGTTTTTTCTTCCTTCCCCTCCACAAATGCCTGAGAAAGTCCCCAAATACCCACAAATTTCTTGTCTTGCTAAGTGGGGCTCAGCTTCTACCAGCAGCCCTTTATACCTTCACCAGGAGGCTTCCATTGATGTTTCGGTATTAACCCACCACTTCCAGAGGTAACCACTATGGTCCCTGTGGCTAAGTTGTCTGCTAGAGAGATCAGGAGGAGGACAGGCCGGGGAGCAGGGAGCCCAGGCTGTGGGGTCAGGCAGTTGGCTTCTCCCCCATCACCTGCACTACCGCTTCTGTGAACTTGAGCCCCAGGTTGCTCACCTGTAAAGTAGGCACAAGGATTCCTACTTTGGATGGTTGCCATGAGGATTTGAGATGATAGATATGAAGCAATGGACACATAGAAGAAGCCAATATGTGGAAGGTGACTCTGGAAAATGCCACCCAAGTGTGTACAGAGTGAGGGCTGGGGCAGGAAGGAACCTCTGCTAAGCCCAGACATGGCCCTGTCACTGTGCCCGGAACCAGGAAGGTATCAAGATGAACACCTGGGTCTCCTTCTCTCACCAGGTAGCAGGGCAGCCATGAGCTTAATGCTCTTTGGCAGAGGGTTGAGCTTACGAATATTAAAAGTGATCATAGTGACAACTAGTGTTTATTGAGCACATATTATGTGCAAGGCACTGGCACCATGCCAAGCATTTTCTTGCGTAACCCCATTAAATCCTTCACATGCACCTTTGAGTAGGCATTCTCGTTACTAATCCTATTTCATTAAGGAAAGTGTGGCATGCAGAGGTGAGGTAAGCTGCTAATAGATGAGGGAGCCAGGTCCAAATGGAGTGGTTTGTGCTGCAGAGCCCACTGTCTGCCTGTAGGGAAAACAGTGGATGTTACCATTCTCTCGGTTTGACACACAAAAGAGCTGAGACTTAGGGAGTTAGAGACTTGCCAAAGTTGGTGGACAGCAGGTGACACTCCCAGGGCTGAACCTCAGGTGGCTTCAAGCTGGGGTGTCATCCACTATCCTGTACTGCTTGCATGATTCTGGATGTATTTGGTGACTTTAGGTCCCCACTGTTGGTGTCATTGCCTCCCCATCAGAAATGGCCCCCCAAGGGAGACATTCAGGTGGTTCCAGGGCAGCCAAAGGGATGCTTCTCTAAGTCCGTGGGGTTCAAACTTGTATGTGCATCAGGCTCACCTGTTTTCAAGATGATGGTGAGATGCTGGCTGGTCAGGGGTGGAGGGCAGGGGTGGAAAGGAACCATTGCTAAGTCTTTCTTCCCCACCAACCAGTTGTCCTAATTTATCAGTCTGGAAGCCCATCAGACTAGGATGAGACAACAAGGCACTTCCCCAAAAATAAACTTAAGGAGGTGTTTCCTCTCAGGGTCACGTAAAGCTGATGACACT
This sequence comes from Hipposideros armiger, assembly GCF_001890085.2. Taxonomy (NCBI): domain Eukaryota; kingdom Metazoa; phylum Chordata; class Mammalia; order Chiroptera; family Hipposideridae; genus Hipposideros; species Hipposideros armiger. The sequence goes on along the minus strand of NW_017731635.1, from coordinate 510,651 downwards.
TGCATGACCTTGAGAGACAAGCCCGCCTTGAATGTTCTATGCTAGGTGACTCTCCTGCCCCACCCTGGTCCATATCCTGGGACCCACGTCCATAAGAACCCCAAAAATGATCTGACTGATCATCAGGGGCTTCACACCCAAGCTGTTCTTCAGGAAGTCAGGGAGCTCCCAGAAGCCAGCAGAGTCATGACCCTGACCCTGACCCTGACCCTGACCCTGGCCAGGGTCTTCAGGGAGGTTCCCAGAAAACTCACACAATTATTCCTGGGGTTCAGATAAAAATTCTACCAAGAAGCAATTGATTCAGCTGTGACAGCCAGAGGTGACCTCAGTCCCTCCTGTACGTAGGACCCCCTACACCATCAAGCGCCAGTTATGTAGCGAGGGATCCGCTCACTGGTGAACCTTTGAGAATAGTCCTTCCATCCTTTTGCAGAGACATTTGTCATTTCAAAAGTCCACGTCACAGTGCTCCAACATCATTACAAATCCTTTACTCGAGTAGGTGGGTGTGAGGTTTTCTTTTTTTCCTCTTTAACCTTATTTGTATAAAAGGCATTTCTTGTCTGATTCTTATATCGCCAGTTGCCACAGTCACAGAAAGTTCCTTCTCTTTCTTCTTGACCTCTGCTCCACAAAGGGTGCAATCACCCCCTTCCCTTCCTCCTCCAAAGCCAGCTCACAGCCAGCGGAGTCCCCTGCTCACTGAGAATGAAGGGAGCCCCGCCAGCCTCTAATTGTTACTATGCAAACATCTTAATGGGAACAAATTAAAAGGCGCTCAAGCTAATTATTCTCCACAGTAAAAAATAATGATAAGCTAATAAAGTTCCTTTGGAAAGGTGTTTCTGTGTTAGCTCAAAAGAGTTGCTTTCCTTATTCAGAGCATGCAGTTGAGAGGGAAATAAAAACTCCAGCAGAGATTATATTTTGGGGATCCCGTGACTCAGAAAACTCCCTTTCCATGCTTATTTAGCACCATCTGCATACAGCTCGGGGCCTGGCCCTCCCCAGTCCCCCTCCCCATGCTCTGTCTTCCATCTTTCCTCAGTGACCCCCACTTGACCTTCAGTCAAGCTTTGGCTCTTTCTGGAGAGTCCTGGCCCCAGGCCCAAGCTGGCACGCCCACAGTGGCCTCCCTCTCAGGCCCAGGCTTCCCATCATTTTGTGTGACAGGTTTCACCTCAACCACATCATTTTGGGATCAAGCACATCATTTACACGGAAGCAATTAGTGATATTTCAAACAGCCTCATCTCTCTATTCTGCTTTTCAATAAAGACCACACAGCCAGAAGGAGGAGAAAGCAGAGAGGACCCTTGGCGCCAGTCACCATAGATGGACCTGGACCACTGGGTTGTCTGGGCCCCTTGAGGGGTTCTCAGCTGACCTGGAGTCAGTGCCTAATGAAGGTGAGCGGGAAAGCCCCACGCCACCATGCTCAGTGACGTCACGTGTCCTTTGTGCTGTCTTTGGGTAGGATTCTGGCTTGTTCATTAAAGTTAGGCAATGACTAAGTTACTGTGTTGCTTACAAATAACAAGAACGACTAACATTCGCCCAGTGCTTAACCATGCGTCAGGCATGCCACATCATCTCTTATAATCCAAAAGCTTCTGAGATCGGCACAGCTCTTAATCCCCATTTGATAAAAATAACAATAAAAAAGAACATGAAGCAAAAATGAGTTAAGAAAGCAACCCAGGCCGCACAGCTTGTAGGAGGCAGAGCCCCGCAGGACTCCAGGTTCCCTCTGGCTTACCCACTCCCATCCTGTGACATGGTGGCAGGGGTGGCGATGGACACAGCCTGTGCACTCAGCTCGACCCTTCCCACTGGGTTGCCTTGGCAGACTGCCTACCCACTCTGGGCCTCCCGTCCCTCATCTATAGTGTCCTGATGAGGATGCTCACCCCACAGACCATAGCGAGGACTGAGTTAGGAATAGGAGAATGCTGACTGGCGCCCAGTGAGCCCCGAGCCCACTCTACCTGTCGTCAGGCCATTTCCTTGCCTCCTGATTTCCCTTTTTCGCATTAACTACTGTTCTGCTGGATTTTTCCATTTTTCCTCTTGACACACTATGGCAAACCAAATCTCCAAAGCGAACCCCGGTTCTGTCATTCATGTGACCGCACATGGGCACTTAATGCCTCCTTGCAGATTGGATCCTTTTGCTGCTGGCAGAGAGTGGCTGATGTATAAATGAGGCACAGAGTGTGATGGGGGCGCCTCAGGCTGCCTCACACTCCCAGCTCTGGCTGTGTCACTGTGCACATATGTTTCCACTCTGTAAAATGAGACCATTCAGCTCCAACACACTCAGTGAAAGGCGTTGTGCAGGCAGAGAATTTGCCCTCCATTAACTCTACACAGCGTGTCTCAACCTTACCACTAGTGATACAGGGGACCGAGTCGTTCTTTGTTGAGGAGGACTGTCCGGTGCATTGTGGGATGTGTAGCAGCACCCCGGCCCATACCTACTAGATGCCAGCAGCACTACCTCCCCAAGATGTGACATCCCAAAATGTCTCCAGAAATTGCCAAGTGTCCCCTGAGGGACACATCACCCCTATTGGAGAACCACTGCATCAGAGACCAATGTACTGTTTTTGCTTCCCATTTATTTATGGGCCAAGGAAAGAAAAAATAGGTGATGATTATGACCCTCTCCAACATGTTTGCACACCTCATACCTAGTTGGACCCCTGCTCCTACCCCAGTTCCCTACTGGTCAAACTGTCCACAAAAACTGACAGTCCATACAATTAGGAAGATCAGCCATTATCCCATAGTGAACACCAGAAAACGAGAGACAGTCACGATTTCAGTCTGCTGAGGGCAAATGAGAGAACTGATATCCTAGGATTATTTTCTAGAGGAAGAAAGTCCTGTTAACTTGATCTTCACGAGTTTGTCTAGGGCAGGGGAAGGGAAATTAGGTGCTCCTAGAACAATGCCTCCAGGTTGCTTTGGTCAATGTACACAGTGATTAAAATTCAGAAGTTGGCCCATAGGGAGTGATGAGAAAGCATTTTTGCAATGTCAAGTTTTATTGAACAAACACTATTACATAGCATTTACTATGGGCCGGGCCCTGTTTTGAGTGCCTTAGAGATAGAAACTTCATTCATCACTGGGGACGAGTAGTCTCCAATGACTATACAGTGGGGATGAATAGTCTCTTCATTTCACACATGGGTGGGTGGGGAACAGAGTGGCCAAGAGACTTGTCCAAGGTCACACAGCTGGGAAGTATCACGGCTAACTAAATTCAACTCTATTCTGGATTTGAATCTCGAGTGCTGAACCACTGAACTGTACATATTCTCAAGAGATAGTCTTCTCAAGAGGGTGTGACCTGGGCAATCATTTCCTTTGGCATAAATTCAAAATGAATGACCTTAGGCTTCACTTGCAGATGTCAGGGGAAGTAGGACCATGATTTGATGATGAAAGAGCCCTTAACTCTTTTAAAACTGTACTAGAAGAGTCTAGTGCTGTAATTCTGGACATTTCCAGTGCTTCATTTTGAATAACTTGTTTCCCTTCCCTTTTCAAAATGGGATTGTCAGTATGTCTCTGATGAAGACCCTTGAAATCTAGAAGAGAAGTAAGCAGAAAGACCAGATAATGATGGATTCCAGGGCCTTCGCATCATTGAAGATTTCGCCAAAAGTTTCAGAAATCCCAAAGCATATTCAAGTCCACTTTTCTACATGCTACTTTCAAATCCCCTCTGGGAAGATACTTCTCCATGCTCTTTGCACAATTTCCATCACTCCCATAATTTCTGGTAGCAGGGTCATTACACACACCCAGTGGGGTGGTTGTCCAGTGGAGGGAAGTCATCGTGCAGGTTCTAAGGGCTGGTACATGTGTGTCTGCATGGGGTGCTGGGGGAACAGAGAGCAGCCCTCCCCACATCCTGCTCACAGACATGGATGGACATGACCTTTGTGCTCTCTGAAGCAGCAGGGCTACCGGAGTGATGTTCTAATGACCAAGTCTTCTAGGGTGTCCATTGGGAGCTCATGCGAAAGGCCACATTCGCATTTGGCTCTTATTTATTCAGTTCATATATCTACTTAGCGCTTACCAAAATGTAATTCAAAGGTTTTTGTTTATCAATGTATTCTTCCAGAGACTCTGAATTCTTTGAGAGGTAAGCTCATATCTCGTATTTCTCTTTATTCACAGCACATGGCAGGGTATGGGCACTCAATAGATGATGGATGGATGGATGGATGGATGGATGGATGGATGGATGGATGGATGGATGGATGGTTGGATGGTTGGATGCATGGATGGAAGGGAGGAAGGACAGGTGAATAGACAGATGGATGACGCTCCGTCAGTCTTGTGCTTACTGCGGAGGTGTAGAAACCCCAATGAGTGTGAGCCGAAGAAGCCACAGTTGTCTCTCAACCCACACAACTGCAGCAGGGAGCAAGTAAGTGGGACCTCAACCCAGACTTAGATCCCCCCTTAACTCCTGTGATCAGCTAAGAACAGGAAGAAGTATGTGGGGCTATTAGAGCAAAGAGGAGCAGGAGGCCTGGCGCTGGTTCCACTACCATCCAAAGGGTGTTGGGCTGGAAGTCCTGTGGGTGTCCCTCGTGGGAGGCTGGGAAAGGGTGCAAGAAGCATGTGAGAAACGCCACATAGTCAGAGGACGTCTCCTGTTCCTGAGTTGGTGGGTTTGTGCTTAAATTGAATACGTGGAAAAATCAATGTCTATGAGTATGACCAAGAGAGTTCATAATCACAGGACCGATAACGAGGCCCAGTCCATTTCCCATTGAGTTATCGCTAAGACATCAAACAAAGAACAGGAAGGATGCCCTCTATTCTTTGGTTATCTGCTCAGAGAGACCTTTCTTTAATGGGAAAATTTAACCATCACTTTTCCTGTTCAAAAAAAGGAAATTAGTGGACAAACAGAAGAGGTTTGCTGCACAACTTACAATTAATTTGTCATTAACTTCTCAGTCCTGCCTGTCTCGGTGAAGTGTCAGGGAGTCGATTGGGCACATGCACTATCCTGCTGGAAACCTAGCCCACTGTGCCCAGCATCCTTTCTTCATATCTCTCAATTTAGAGGAAAATTTTCTTCAGGGAAATGCTGGGCTGGTGATGTTGCATATGTGCGTTCCCCTTCCATTTTGAACCTTCAGCATCTGTTGAACTGTTGTAGGATCTGATGTTCCTAACCACCCCTGATCATTCCCCTCAAAAGTCCCTCTGCACCTAAACCCTCTAGACCGGCCTGGATCCCGGTCACCTGGACGCACCCACCTTTGCTCATAGTCTATGTCCGTATCTAAAAGGGATTCTGTGAAGATAGGGCCTACTTCTTTGTTCCTTTCGGGAATATTCCTTGGTGGATCCTCTGACCAAATAAATGCCTTCTTATCAATGTAAATTTTATACTTTTTCTTAAGATTTGGTCTCCCAATCCCTTTCCCATGGGTCTGCCTGTTTAGTCTCCTCTTTTGTTAACATTATGTATAGGGAACTTCTTGCCAGAGTAGACCTTTCTTATTACCTTTCCCATTTTCTTCTTCATAGTATCACCTTCAAATGTCTTAAATCAGTCATTCTTAACCGGAAGGATAGGGTGAGAGGTGAGGGGGTAATTTTGCCCACAGGTTGTTACAACTGGTGGGGAGAGTGCAGGAGAGGTGCACTGGCATCCAGTGAGTAGAAACCAAAGATGCTACTAAACATCCTACACTGCACTGGACAGCCCCCCCCCCCACGACAAAGAATTGTCAGGCCCCAAATGTGACTAGTGATGAGGTTCAGAAATCCAACCACCAGGGTTAGGATTGTAGAGATGTATTGCTGCCCTTTAGCCCCTTTTGGTGTTTTACTTTCTGGAAAGTGCAACCCTCCCCATCCCCTGAAATTGGGGAATTGTGTATGTCTTCAGAGCAAGTAGCTGTCAAAAGGTAAATGGGGAACCTGAAAAGTCTTAGAAATTATGGTGGCGGTGGTTACTTAGGGATCTCTGAGGTCTTTTATGGTCCAGTATCTGCTGTAGGCACTTTAATAGTATAAAGGGGGGGTGTCCTAATCTTTGTATTATGTGGAGCAGAATGGAGCTATCACCTTAAACAGATGGCCTGAAGACTATCGTAAGGAATTTGAGTATCAGAGGAAAAGGAAGAAGGCAAATAGAAGACAAGAGAACTCAGCATAAAAAGTCAAGGCTAGGAAAACCATTGAGAGATACCAGATCAAAGTCTGGAGAGAGGCAATAAAGAGGCGGAGTCCTGGGAACAGTCAAGAAGCACCACAGACCTGGAGAGGAGGGTGACCAGGTCGCCAACAGGGATGTGCCTGAAGCCCAAGAAGGAAGGTTGCTATAGAGGCCAAAAGAGTCCCTTAAGAGAGAAGCTATGGACTGGAGGGCCGCAGGGTAAGCCAGGAAGAGCAGTGGGCATGTGGGTGGGACAGTAATGAAAGTTCCTAAAGCAAGGAACAGCCTGAAACACCAGAAAACATTCATCCAGGAAATACACCTGAGCTGAGGGGCAGGGAACCATGGGTGACTAGCATCTGTTGTGTGTCAGGCTCACCAGAGGCCTCCATACTTTATCCCACTTACCCATCCAATGCCTTATGTGCTAATATTGTCAGGCTGACTTTGAAAGTGAATACATGGAGGCTCAGAATTTAGATAACAAAAGCAAGAATTTCGAAGCTTAGAAAGGTTGAGAAAGAAAACCAAGGTGGCATGGCCAATAAACCTAGGTGTGTCGGGATTCAAACTGAGGTATGTTTCTAGGTTTCCAATAAATCATTACTATACAGCATTCTTTGAATCGGCCGTATGTCACACACTGAAACTTCCTCCAGCTTCAGCTTGGGGTAGGGCATTTGAGTTGACCACCTACTGGGCAAATAGGAGGGAGGGAAGCCAGCTAGAGCAGAAGAGACAGTGGGGAGAGGTCACCCAAGAGATCTATCTGTCACTGGATGATGAGCATGAAAAGCAAACACCTACCCTTTGGTTCATGGATTTGATAATCTAGATTTCAAGTAGAATGAAAACTATATTTAACAAAAAGAAATTCCTCCCCCAATTCATACAGCGGACAGATAAGGTGGGTCCGTGCTCCATTTTTCCCACTTCCTCTTTGTCTTTCATAACCAAACAATCAGATTTTCAACCCTCTCCCCAGCACCCCCGTTTCCCTTCCCTGGCTCTTCTGATCTGAGAGCCATCGTGTGCCTGGTTAATCACACTGTAAAGCATGGTAGCGATGACCCAACAGCAAATGAACTGAATGGTTGACACATGCATGACCCGTGTTAGAAAATGGCCCACAATACAAAGATTATGTGGCATGAAGTGGCCCTCAAGGAGCTTACCATCTAGTAAGGGAGGCAATGCCCAAATTTGAGAAATAGTGAACAAATGAGAATGGAACAGCACAGAACACATACTGGAGCCATCACAGACCAGGAAAATAACTGATTGTTATATGAGAAGCCCGAGGCTCAGAAAGGAAGCAGGCATTTCATACAGGGCTGGGGAAGACTAAGGGGATGAAAAATGAGTCAGGTAGCCAGTCAGGCTGGTTCGTGAGACATTCCTGAGCTGTGAAGAGGCCACTCACCTCACCAGTGAACAGCAAAATTGAAACCAGATCTTTGAATGGGGCAGCAAGAAGGCTAGACTTGAGGATCAGGGATTCAAAGCTTGACAGGACCTAAGAATCCCCTGGCGTGTTGGTTAAAATGCAGATTCCTGGGCTCCCTGAAGACCTTCAGAGGCCCAAGTCTCAAAAATCTGCACTTTAACAGCCCTCTAATCTTAGTCGTACTTTGAGAAACACTGTAACAGGAAGCCTTTGACTGGTTTTGATGAAGTCAAAATGAAATCTTCATGAAAGTTCAGGGTTTAGCAAAATTTAGCAGAACTTATTTCTACCTCTGACAGCTAGCACCTCCTCTGGTGGGACCTGTACGTTCTAGATGGCGAGTCCTTTCTTGAGATTTTACTCACATGTTTTGGGTTTCCTGGTCTAGTCTCCCAAATTGAAAGTCATACTTACTGCTAATTAAATGTGACTCAAAAATATATTTGAAAGTGCATACCACAAGATCCTAAAGTTAGCCTGAGATCAAGGTGGATCTGAAATACTGAAATACATGCTCCAAATTTTGTACCACTGCACACAACTAAACAGCTTCGGGGAAAATGTGGACATGCTGGGATTCTGACTGAGTGGTACAAATGTTTTTGATAGGAAAGACCCTGACTGGGTTGGGGTTTTTTTGTGTGTTTATTTATTTGGCACATCCCACCCCTCCCCCACCATCTCTGGACCCAGAACCTAGTCTAGACTCTCCCTGGCGTTCCCAATTGGAATTTTAAAAACTGTTAACTCTTTCAAAACTTTCTTTCCATCTGGAGCACAAAGGAATTTTGTTTTCCATTAGCAAAGGGACTGGTGTAAAACCAGGGCCACAGGAATAAATACAGCTTGCCTGAAATACTTGAGCGGCATCCATCAAAATTCACTCTAATGTGGAACCCTCTGCACACGGCTTGTAGCCTATACAGAGGCTCTCAACAAGAAATTTACGGAGAATGATGGGACAGGAATCTCCCAAAGCCTTGCCCTTCAAGGTGTGGTCTCTGGACCAGCAGCAGCATCAGTGTGACCTGGGAACTTGGTAGATGTGCAGCATCTCAGGCCCCAGCCCAGACCAGTGAAATCAGAGTCTGCATTCATGTTCACAAGGGTCCCCGGTGATTTGCACGCACACTGAAGTGTGAGGAGCGTTGTCCTAAATCTCCAACCTGCTTCCATGATTTGAGCCACTCTGTGTCAGGAGGCTTGCAGAGATGGGTCAGAGGGATCAGTTGTGAGTGGGGGTTGGGAGGGGAGGGCAGGTTTTACCCCCTCCTGCCTCCTCCCCCTTCTTGATGCTTTCCCAGCGGCTGCACCTGCAGGGTTGTCGCTTCTCTGGAAAGCCTCTTGAAACAGACCTCCTCCTCCCTGGCCTTGCCTCTAGCTAGGGTGGGGCGGCACTAACTCTTTTCTCTCTAAGAGCCTGGGATGCTGACAGCCTCTGATGGAAGCATCCTGTTTGTCGAAAAATAAACCGGCAGTTAAAGCAGGGTTGCGAGAGCGAGAAAACCACAGGGCTGCGCGCCACTGATAACACCCTGGCAGGCAGCTTTTGCAGAAGTTCCGTCCTGAAGCGCGCTGCGCGCCAGGCCCCGCGCCACCGCCTCCCTTCCTGTCTCAGCAACTTGCGTCCCTGCCGTTTCTGGCTGTTGCTTTCTGCGTCCTTCTTTCGGTTACTTCACCCATTGTTTTTTCTAAAGGATCCCCTCACTGTTCTGCCAGGAGGGATGGATACGTCTCCCAGGGCAGATAGGCGCAGTATACGGGGTCCAAATTTACGAGCTGTCATAAAAATGACAATAGTTTAGGAGAAGCTGGAGTTGCTTTCTCTTCTGTAGTATGTAATGCTTTGACCTGGCTTTTAAAAAAAAAAAAAAAGAAAGAAAAGAAAGCAAGCAAGCAAGAAAGAAAAAGCAATCCAGATGAGACTTGTAACACCAAAACGCTGTGTACAAGGACCCCCAAAGTCCAATATCCAGATTGTTTTCTTTCTTGGAGTAAGTTGACCTGGCCTGATTCCATGCGGTGAATAACTAATTACCTATCTTCCTTTTGGGGGATATTAAAAGCTCTGTCCCCATTTGCCTGTTATCAGATAAGCAAAACAGATGAGAGGTCGGTGGGTAACCACAGGTACAACCACAGTGTTAGCTGGGAACTGAACGACTTGACCCTCCAAGGCAAAGGGTGTAATTGACAACCTGAAAAATAGTTTCGCTGTAAAACTCAGTTTCAAATCAGTCATATGGGCTTCTCTGAGCATAGAAAGAACAACCGAGAGAGGGGAGAGAGGAGAGAAAGAGAGAATATATCTCCAGTCCCAGAAAATGGCTCGCTCCAGCTGGGCTTGATTCAGAATACAACAGGAAGGGGCCACAGTGCATCAGGGGGGCTCTGGTCATTGCTGCAGCCACTCTAGCTACTAAGGTTCTCTTCCTGAAATTTCAAATTCGCTTCTGTTATTCTTGTTTGTCTAAATATACAGAGTCAAAACAGACAGAGTCAAAACAGACCACATGCACTCCTTAATCTTCCTGTGTTTGAGATGAATAATTGCCCTGGGTAAATAAGAATCTATCTATTTTTAAGGGTGTCCAGAGAGCCGTATCATTTTCCCGTTTCCTCCCCTAGAAACCCCTTCCAATTTGCTAACTCTCCTGTCAAGCAAATCACTGCTCACACTTCTTATTTTTGAGCCTATCTTCTGTACCTTTTCTTCTTGTAGCTGATGCACAGCCTCAGGCCAAATTGTCCTGTTGTCCTGGTTGAAGCTCCTTTGTACTTGATCCAAATAGAGTCGCATACCTTTTGGCTAATCCAGGTACAAACTCTAATAATGGATAACTAACTAACTTTATGATGAAATAAAGGAGTAACAACTCAAATCAAAGGATGGTTAATTCTTCAGGAAATAGGAGAGTATAATCCAGGGCCAGCATGAACCAGGTATGAATGAAGGGTACATGGGTTGTCTCCTAAAACTGATGCAAGGCATGGGAAGCCCTCTAGGAGATATGATGCCAGGCCGTGGAGAGCTTTGAATGCACTGAAGGATTTTCTTTAGTGGGCAATTACTCAAATTGATGCATGATTATTTTCATTATTTACTTTGGAGACCTCATTGAAATGTCCTTAATGGACTTCTTTCTCATTTAAACATCATACACAAATGGGAAAAAAAAGATTGTGAATAGAAAATAATAAACCTGATTTCAACTATATAGTCTGGATTTTTACATATCTATAATTGCAGTGTCCTTCAAAGTACTGTGCTGGGAAAAAATAGACCATCATTCCAACAGCTCCATTATTCTTTTAAGCATTCTTGGAGCTGCTCTTTTGAAGTGACTTTCAGGGTCAGTTTATTGGTTAAACAAGTAAAACAACTCCCTGACTTTTAGATCACACCTCATTTTTGACCAGGCTTCCTTAGTCACCTTATATATCATTAAATTTCCATCTTAAATAGCTTCTGGCTGTTTCTAAAAATCAAATCCGTTGCTGGTGTTCCAGACATTGTGATTATTCCAGAGAATATATTTCATCCTTTTCTTCTGAAAAAGGAATTCTAATCAGAGGCTGAGATTTTTCAGCATCCCTGCAATGTAATGGAAAGTTGCAAGGTATCTAGGTTGAAAGAAGCAATATTAT
>NW_017731635.1:426382-498151 GCF_001890085.2 Hipposideros armiger | reverse complement strand
CCTGTGACATACAGGAACCTCTCCTGTTCTCCATCCATCCATCTCAGTTGTGTGCACTCCCCAATGTTCCCCCTGTGGACCAGGAGATGCTGAAGGGGTTCCTGAGAACACTCCCCCGTACGCCACTCAGGCTCCAGTCCCATTTATATTCAGATGTACTTGCACTCGGGGAGCAGCCAAGAGAGAGCAGGGCTGCTCAGCTGGGGCACAAGGTGCAGGGAACCCCTGCTCCGGCTGCAGGCCCCTCAGGTCAACTAGAAACCCCTGAGCACACATGGCCTCTCTGTGGGGAGGGGAACAGGGCATTTGAAGTCCACCCACTCCTGCCTTGGCCTGATCCACTCACCAGACTGGGAGGGAGAGAGAATTGCAGAAGGGAAGGGAAACCCTTTGTGGGCACAGACCTGCCTCCTCTTCCTACAGGAGCATATGGGCTTCAAGCATGTCACGCTTGCGTCATCTCACAAGTCGACTGTTAATTCTCAGGAATTTTGCAAGCTGGTCGTTAAACACACCACCATTCAACATGAAATTATATAAACTTATAGCTAAATTCACTTACAACCAAGGTAATAAATACTCGAAACTCATCGCTGCCGACTTATGTTGCTACAGTTCACAATGGTCTATGTATGCCCTTGGGGTTATTTACGCCTGTTGTCTCTACGCCATGAAAACACTGTATCATGGAGTACTGCTGTGATCAGGGTGGTACTGAGCAGCCGTGATCCCTGAAATTGCAAACTCAGTAACTCCAGGCTTCTTGTCCTGGGGAGCTCAGGGCGAGGGAGAGCTGCTGGCTCGGTCCCGATTCCTGTCCTTCGACGTCAGATGCGTTTCAGGTCATCCTGATTTGGTCCAACTAGAGGACCAATGGCTCCACCAAAACCAGGCCAACAAGGAGCCCCCTCTTTCCCCCCACCCCCAATCTCTTGGCACCCCTGACTGTGCACACCTAATACAGGCTCCTCAACTCTGCTTATCCGTTCCAACAAAAGCCACCTTCCTTTCCGTAATGCTACTAGTAAACCAGGGAGTCGCCAAGCCGCTCCCTCAAGGAAAGTGACTATTACGTTAACCTGTGCCCAGTCTACACTGGACCGTGATCCCCCAGCAAACTGCATTGGATACTTAGGTTAATAGTGTCACAGAATAAAAACATGTATTTTTCTGTGAAGCGGGTTAGGGGGCCGTTTTCATCCACTCCTGAGCTCTCGCCAGCATTAAATGGGAATTTCCACCCTGTTGGAAACATTGAGATAACGGCTCTGAGCTGTTGTTTTTTCTCTGTCCCCCTCTGTCCCCCTCTGCCCTGTGAGCGAGATTGGGAGAGGTCTCTTGGGACCAGGCTACCGGGAACGGGGACTTTTGCTTCTGCTCCTGTCTCCTTGGATGATGCCCCGGGCAGGGCCTGTCTTCAGGGATTCCTGCTGTTTCCCCAACTAGGCCCTATCTCAGGACTCGTCAGCCCCCTGTGCTGGCTGAGTGGGTCCCCAGGGTGCTTCCCAGGGTCCCCACTCGGGTGGAGACTGGACTTTTCTGACCTCAGAGCTGAGCCATATTCTTCAGCCCATCTCTACAAGTAAAACGCAGATCCTCACATCTCCACTCCGTTCTGAGGTGTATTTCTCAGTTGCTTCAGAGTTTGAAGTGGGGAGCACAGTGATGTTTGGGTTAATGTAGCTCCTTCTTTCTTGCTTGCTCTTTTTAAAAAGATTTCATTGGTTTTATTTTTTTTTTAATTTTTCCATTGCAACTGACATTTACTATTAGGTTGTATTAGTTTCCAGTGTTGGGTCAATGTATTGCTATCATGTACACGCCCACAAACACACTTGTATACATAGTGCCCTATTTAATCTGCTATGTTTAGAGTTTCTGTGATTGTTGCTTATTCCACGAATAGCAAACAAACAAAATCTCCACAATAAAGGAAAAAAATATATATCAGTGCCTGGAAAATTGAGACCATGTTAGTTAGTTAGATAGATAGTTTGTTCACGAACACTTGTATAATGATGGCTACATGCCAGGCGTTGTCCTAAGGACTTAGAAAATAATAACTCACCTAAACCTCAAAACATTCTTGAGTGGTAGATATGATTAGCCCCATTTTACAGATGAGGAAACTGAGGTACATATCAGTGCCTAGGGTCTCCCATCCCAACTCAGGGATACAAATCAAGCTTAGCCCAAAACCCAAGGACAAGGAGCCCCATGGGCCCTGCCAGGTGTAGAATTTTCTCTTGAGAAAAGATTAAAGTCACATATGTGCCAAGCTCTCCTCAGCCACTTCCCAGGTACGGCTGCTGGCCGGCATGGAGGTGAGCTGGGAATAATGTCAGGCCTCAGAATCGCCTGTGGACCTCATCTCCACCCCCTCCAGATCTATTGAAGCTGATGGATAGATCCCCATCTGTGGGGGGAACAGGGCGTAGAGGAAGGAGTGCGTGGTCTTCCTCTTAAGTGACTGACCGCTCTTCTTAAAGGCCACCGATAGAGGCTTGGGTCAGAACCTTCCGGGAGGTTCCATAGACAAAAGTGCTCTTTTAAAAGTTGTAGCCAAATTATATTTCCATAAAATGAATTCCATAAGGGATTCACAGGGTCAATTAAATTAGTCACATTATTTTCAATCAAGATTTCCACCGACACCTCAGCCTAGCCCCCAGAGAACCGGCCCTGGCTTAATTCTAAAACTGAGAGGGATCATGGGGCAAGAAGAAGAAATCGGTGCAGTGGCAGGTGACATTCGCAGCTGCTTCCTCTTCTCTGTCCTTGAGAAGACAGACTAAGATAGCCACCAGGGCGGGGGGCCTGCGTGGTTTTTTTTTTTTTGTGAATGTGGAAATTCTTTTGCATAACCAAACCCTTTCGTGACTTTGCCTATAACTTTCTCCACCCAGTTCTCACCTTTCTTTGCAAAGAACGCCACGACCTCTGTGCTTGCTGTGCCTTCTCGATAAAGAACTCAGGAACACCCCTCAGAAATCAGGATTTGTTCCATCTTTCTTTAGGGGCTGCTTTGTACATGTGGGCAAACCAAACCCGAACACCAAACCACGGTGCTTTCTACTGGGTGCCATGGTGGCCAGGATTCCCCTCTGCTCTACTGAATGTCAGAGCCCATGATGACACATGCCCGAGAGATCACCTTTCTGTGTGTTTCAGGCTCTCTGGAGAGTACGGTGTGGGAGGAAATGATGAAAGCTTTCTATAGAGAAGAGACAAATTTATGCTATTTCTATTTTAAAAAAAAAAGCAAAAAAAACTTGTGACTTTTAAGGATTTAGAGAACAGTGTTTTTTCAGTTCTTTGTTTGTTGCACGTACAGTGTTGAATCATTTGAGGGGGAGAGCATAACTTGTTTTGTTGTTTTCCATATTTGAAAAATCTGAAATTGAGAAACCTCAGGCAAGCCGGTATGCCTGAGACAGTGCAAAGGGCCCATTATCTGCTTTATAGTTCCTTATTTTGTCATGAAAATGACATCTTTCCGATCAGCAGCCCTCTGCTAGAATATCCTGGATGCAGGAGAAAGTTGGTGCCATATGCCAGCCAATCGGCACATGGGTTTCCCAGCGACTCATGGGTACAAAGGGCAGTATGAACTGTCCCTTTGTTCTGGTGATGGTCTTGGCTTCTGCAGGTTTGGGTTCATGATTAACCGGAGGCTGGCTGGCAGGTTGTCACCCATTTTTCCTGGGAGGTTGTTTAGAAAAGGACCTCACTCATCTTTCTAGGGTGTGGAGGTGTGTGGGGAACCCCATATGGCCTACAAAGCCCCAGGGTCTCAAGTAACTTCACTGCATTTCCTTACTGCAATCTCAGAATATTTTCCCCAAGTGTGCATACTCTTGGTATTTTTTACGAAGAACTTCAGGACTTTCAAAAACACACATTGAGTCATTCTGATTTCCTAATCGTTAGCATTTTATATCCAATTTGTTGCAAATTTGCTCTGTGCATTGACAATATCATACTGTGCCTTTTATAGACACAAAAGAGGGCTGTGTAGCTCCCCACCCCCACCACCAGTAACAGCATTGTTGGAGTCGTTGGGTAGCATGTGGAGTCGTTGGGTAGCACCCTAAAACTTCACAGGATTGAGAAGTACATGCAGTAATGCTATGAGAGTTCAAAGGACTGGAAGGTCAGAAGGTGACCCTCCTGGACTCAGAAACAGTGTTCTGAAGTGACCACGCTGGCCCTTCGTCCATGGGCCTGGAAGGATTAAGGCTGCTTTGTGGCGATTGTCCTTGTCCCTGTGAGAGAAGGAACTTGCCTTTCTAACCTATTAGCGAGATACAAAGATGGCAATGATGGAGGTGATGGTAGCCGAGCAATGAATATCAATCACCAGCGCTAGAAAACGTATCACAGAGTTTAACTGGATGAAAGTCTGCTGCCTTCCAGGTGTGCCTAATGCTCACATAGGAAGGAGGAAACCAAGGAGCATCTATTGAGCACCTTGTGTATTCCAAGCCCTGGTCTTGAGGAGTGTTTCACTTGCATCATCTCCCGTTAACCTCACAAGAACCCTATACGGTAGGTGTTGTCCCATTTTACAGAAGACAAAACCGAGGTTCAGAGAGGAACAGATCACCTAAGGTCGAGGGCTATTTAATAACAGTGTAGAGGGTTGAGCCTCCGTTTTTATGACTTCAACACACAAGCTGTTTGGTTTTCTCCACACGGTGCAGCCCAATAGCAATTACAGAAATCATTACATGCACCTTATATTAACTTTGTTGTGCGTTTTATTTGATTACAATAGCACGCTCTATGCATGGTTTTTCAGGCTTCGGACATGTTCCAGGATCCTGGTCACTTAGTCACAGCTTTGTAAAACAGCAGCCTTGCAATAGGAAAGAGACAGAGCTAGGCCACCGGGCGTACTGGAAACAATTTCTGTTTTGTGATTTTGCCTAGGATGGGCCTCAGGTATAGTCAACTGTTGGGTTGTTGGAAGTCATGACACATTTTTGCAATGAGAAACATAGAAAAAATACATCGTGGCTTTTTTGACAACCCAATAGATTCCCACTACTCACGCTGTCCATCTGCGAGCCACATGGCGTTGTCTACCATGGCTCCCTGCACTCGTTCATGGGGTGTGACCACGAGGTAAACTGGCTGAGTGGGAGCCAAGGCTGCAGAATGTACACAGTTTCTTGTAAGCAACTTCTCTCCCAAAGAGAACGGATGAGTCAGCTGTTTGGAGCCTGGGAAAAGTTTTCTATTAAAATAGGTTATATGTGGGAATTAACTTTATGGGATGGCCCCCATCACAGGCCAGCTGCAGAAGTAATTGAAGAGCTGGGTCCTAAGATAAAGGAATCGTATGCTGGAAGACGAAGGGGTAGCAGCCACTCTCTGTCATGAACACAGGCAACTTGTAAAATGGTAGAACGTGGTTCCTCCTCCTCCCCTACTCCTCTCGCGGGCTCCCCTCCCTGGGGCCTACGAGTGGCCTGATACCCAGCCTGGGGCAGACTTCCTGGGCCTCCAAAAGGAAGCCACATCCCAGAATGTTCTACTGACTTCCCCACGCCCAATCAAGAGACTGCTTGTAGCCGGAAGAGAAGGACAGGTTGGGACAAGCCTGCATGTACACAGGGATACTTTCTCCTTCAAAGCAGCCACTTTGAAAACATGCACATGCGTTCCAGTGACGAAATCTTCATGGCAAAGGAAAGCACACTTCACAGTGGTTTTGCATTTAATCTTGGTTCTGCAAGTAGCTAGCCATGTGGGTCTGGTTAAGTCACTTTACTGCCCAGGGCTCATGCCTCATCTATGGTGGTTAAGGGACTTCCCCAAAGTGACCTTTTCTAAAGAAAGGTCTCTAGAACATTGGTTCTCGAGATGCTATGTCAGACTTCTTTCTGCTGCCCACAAAGCTCCCTCTGGGAGAGTCATGGGGCCCATTTTTTTTTAAAGATTTTTATTGGGGAATTTGGGGGGTGGGAATAGTGCTGGGGAATGGGGGAAGGGGAACAGACAAGTTGCTGTCGTTTTGTTCTTCAGTCTAGTTGTGGAGGACGTTGCTTCACTGGCCCAAGTTGGCACCATCATTGCGCTCTTCCCGGGCGAGGCAGATCAGTCGCCGGCTTCTGGACGGCCGCTCACTGCGGCTGCTGGCCGCTCACGCTGGCTGCTGGCTACATACGGTAGCCCATGGCAACCCACTGCCACAGGGGCTGCGGCCTACGCCTACGCCGTCGCCTGCGACTCATGGCAGCCCAGCTCCAGGTTGAGCCATTGTTCAGCATCTTAGCTGGTAGAGGGCAGTGTCACTGGCCCTCATATGTGGGATCCAAACCGGGGCCCTCTGGTGTCCCAAGCCAGTTCTTAACCATCGCGCCACTCGGCTGGCCCCATGGAGCCCATTTTAATACATTAAAGGCTCTGAGAAGGTCTGCAGTAATAAAAAGTTTCTATTCTTGTTTGACTGTGTTCCTCAAACCTACTCAACAACAAACCCTCCATTTTTTTAAAGTAACATTTATTAATACCTTATGATGCACACACTTGGGATTTTCTGAGCAGATAATATGTAGGGAGGTCTGTTTATGATCTTCTCATTTGAAAATAAACCTCTATTGAATATCCTCAGAGAGATAGGGAAGAAAATCTTCCTTCAAAAGGCGATCAACTTTTAAAAGTTCTCATAATCCATTTGGTTCCAAGAATGGATAATACAACGAATTAGACAAAACTGAGAAATACTGTTAATGGCGTTGCTGTTCTGTGTAACACACAAGCCACCTTTGAGAGAGACCAGGAGCGATGTCCCTCAAATTGTTTGAGTGACAGCGACACGGCTGGCTTCACTGTGGAGACCCCCTGTGACTTCTTCCTACAGCAACTTCCCTGAAGGGAAAATCCACTCGGACACCCCTCTGTCTGGGCATGGATGAACCCATGAGTCAGCTGGTTTCAGAGTCCCCCTCGGGAGGGAACAGGCAGGGAATGAAGGAGACCCTGATCAACTGCTCAGAATAAAGCAGGTGACTCAAGTGTGAGGTCACTCGGGAGGGACAAGGATGGGCTGAGGGTTTCTGACTGAGGTTTGATTTTGGAGGTGGATGCTCTGCCTCACACAGAAGCCTGGGAGGAGACGGATGGTAGAAGATCTGGAGAGCTGGGTTTTTTGTCTCCTGCATATTAATAGTCCGCCATGCGGCACAGACCAGAGCCTGGGAAGCTGGCTGTGCTTGCCATTGTTACCTGCGCTGCTCAGGCTCATCCCCTCCTTCCCAGGGCCCCCAGTGGGATCAGGCTCTCAGTGTCTTCCCATGCCTGTGCCTCCCAGTGACTCACAAGGCTGCTTCCCAGAGGCCCTGCCTCAGCCTCTGGAGACCTCCAGCCCCTGGTGGCCCCATTGGCCGTACTTTATGAGTCTGTCCCTTCCCCAGACCACACTGTGGGTCACTTAGCTATGCTTTTGCTCCTCCTGTGGTCTCCTCCATTCCCGTGTCTACACTCCAGCCAGGGCCCAACACCACCACCGCCCTGCACTACTTCCCACACAGAAGCCGGAAGTGCTGGAGGAGCCATGTAATCAGGTAGTCATGGGCTCCAAGCTCATTTTCCTTGACCTCAAAGCACCCCCTTCATTCCCCACCACATCCCTTCCAGCTGCGCCTTGTCTCCCTCACCACCTGCCGTTCTCCTGGGACAGCTAGACCTGTATCATCAGCCCCAGACTTGCTCCCTCCATGCCTGGTTCACTGCTCCTCCCCCATGACCCCAAGCCCCACCTGCGTGTGGAAAATGTACTCTGTTGTTCCTTCCCTCTTAGCTCTCATACATATGCTCAAGAGCTCTCATGCTGAAAACCAAAAGACATACCTAAAGATCCTCCCTTAACTTTCTTCTAATAGCAATAATAATAATGACACACACTTATATGGTGCCTGTCTCAAGCACTTTATATATTGGGGGTGCCAAAAAAAATGTATGCACATGACTTGTATTCATCTTTTGTTATTGGTATGTATTGATCCTTTGAGTCAGGTAGAATCATGACCCCTATTTTGCAGGTAAGGAATCTGAAATGCACAGGGGTTCAGGATCCTCAGGTCTCCCCACTGGAGGAGGCAGAGCTGGTGGACAGTCACAGGCAGTTTGGCTTCAGAACCTCCACTCTTACGCATTCTCCCCCATTAGCTGTTTTCTCTCTTTCATTCCCAAATTTGAGAAGAGTCAGATCTACCCTCTTCTTTACTTCCTTGGTTCTCACAGGAAGGCCGTGTGGGGTGTGCAGTGTCCTCTCTGTCACCCAGACCTGGGGGAAGCCCTCAGGGAATCCAGGATGGGTAGACCCAGCTCTGATTGGTGGTGTCCCTGTGCAGCTGAGGAGAGTGACACCCCCACAAGCACAACATCCACGCTAATGGGGCATCTCAAGTGTTTGAACAGGCCCACATGAGCTGCTGAGAGGCCCCGCAGCCCACAGAAGATCTAAGTAAAGAGCCTTTTCACCTCTGCAGTTTGGGCTCAATCTGTGGCTAGAAGGCAGAGCTCCGGGGATGTGCTGCCCGGGGCCCCAGGAGGCTCTTATTTGCCCGAATGGTTTGCTGTTGGCAAAAGCATGTATCTTAAAAACTATTGGAGAAGTGCTTCTACCAGCATCCCAGCCTTACTATTTCCTAGTTCTAGGTTTTCAAACCGTGGGTGAGGAGGCAACCAGCCTGCCTAGTCTTCAGTCTGAAATTCCAGTTTTAGAAGTCAACCAGGAACCTGGAGGTGCAAGCAGCAAGGGGTACCGGAGACGCAATGCCCCCAGACCTGCTTTGGAGCCTGGTGGGCTAGAAGGACCCACTCATGGCCCATCCCTTACCACAGCCTGGCAGCTCCGGCAGCTTTCAGGGCCTCCCCTCCCTCCATACTGATAATGTTGTCTGGGTGAAATGTTAGGCAGGTTGTAATTACCTAGACTGGAATTTGGCCCAGAGAGTGAGTTCAACATTGATATCTTTGCAGTTGGGTTTGAGGATAATCTAATTCGGGTTCCTAGAAGGGAATCCTTATTTCTAATTTTCCTCATCTAAGTCAAACCTCCATTAACTAGAAAGTTCGGGAAAAGAAGAGTATTATGGCACATTGGATCGTATGGTTGACTCAAACTTGGCCACAAAACGTCTTCTGTTTCTACCTTATTGTTCACCGTCTCTCTAAAATCTTGCCGTTCCATTTCCTGCCTACATAGGTGTATAATACTGTTGAGGTTGAGGATCATTCTTTTTAATTCTGTATTTTTTTCTTGTTTACATACATATCACGTTTGACCTTCCCAGCAACTCTTCATAGGTAAACTGAGCAAAGATGATAAACTCCTTTGTAGAGGTGACTCAGTGAGTTATGATATGTGCCCCAGGCTACAGAGCTAAGTCTAACCCTGAGCCCCAGGGAAAGTGGTCTGATCAAGGCTAGGTGCCTCTCACTGCGTCACCTGCGTGGGGTTTATCTCTGCAGAATTCAATAGCTGCCGGAGGTTAGACTGGTGCTGCATGGCACTCAACGTGAAAACTCCACTCTGAGATGCCCGGTGAAATTGTCCATTTCCCTTAAAAAATTATCCAGTTAATTAAAATTCAGCTGACTTTGGTTAATCGCGATACTGATTTTTAAATACGTAATGTTTACATTTTTCTTTCTTATTTTAAATGTTCATTGGAAAAATTCTGAAAAATTGAAAAAGTATAAATAAGAAGTTTACATGGTCAATAATTCTAATAATTATCACAGTCCTTTGTTACCATTTTGGTGTCTTTTTTCCACACCTTTAACATATATTTTAATTGGCATCATATTTGAAGTATTGTTTTATAAGCTACCTTTTATCTCTTAAAAATATTGCTAGTGTTGCTGTGCCATTAAGAATGATTCTAAAATGCTATTTTAGTTGTTGCATGGATTTTCATAATACAGTAATGTATTTAACTAGTTTTAAATCTTTGGTTAATTTAGATTATTTCCAATAGTTCACTGTAATAATTAATGCAGCAGTGAACATCTCTGAAGATAACCTTTGGGTGAATTTATGATTATTTCTTTAGGATAAATTCCTAGAAATAGAAACGTTGGTTCAGAGGCTAAACGCATTTTAAAGAATTTTGAGACTGACACGTTGCTCTCTAGAAATACCAATGTGTATTCCAACCCACAGTGCATGAAGGTGGCCATCTTCCCCCAACCCTGACCATCACTGGACACTGGCTTCACTTCGTTTTTTCTTTTTTTTTAATTATAATCCATCTCTAATTTGGGGGGGGGGGATGAGAGTGTTTAATAAAACCCCTGATAGCCTTCATCTCCTATTTCAGCTTCTCAGAGTTGTCCTTTGATTGTAGTCACCATTGCTTACTGTTTGTGAATCTGTGAATAAGTATATAACAAACATAACAGTTGATATTCAATTACAGACTAGATTTATATGTATATTTAAAGGTGCAAGTGTGTTAATCTTATCTAGATAAGTAAGACTTTATAACATGCAAGTGCCAGCTCTTAAAATATGTTGCCTTAGCCTGGCCCTCTGCCTTGCAAGAGCAGAGGTAAAAATACAACTATACTTCTAGATCTCCAATACAATCATTGACTTACAAGCACGTGTGGATAGAAAAAAGGCAAGGCATTTTTAATGAAGAGAAATAGATGTATATACTGCTACTGGGATAATGCTTTGGCAAACATGCTATACAATGGACATTTGCAGTATGCAGTCATAGCAAAAACTATTATTTATATGAGGGATAAGCAAATTATTGCCTATGGACCAAATCTGGCTCACTACCTGATTTTTAAATAAATTTTGATTGGAACAAATTTACACATTGTCTATGGCTGCTTTCTCACTGTAACAGCAGAGTTGAGTAGTTTTGATAGCGATCTTATCCACAAATCCTAAAATAGCTATTGCCTGACACTTTACAAAAAATGTGTACTGACCCCTGATTTATATTCTACCTTGAGGTATACAAAGGGTTTTCACTAGAACTACCTCCTTTATTCCTCACTGCCCTGTGAGAGAGCAGGCATTATTACTCATCTCAGTGTATAGATGTATCAATGGTTCTCTTCAAGGTTAAGTTATTGTCCAAGGTCACTCTTAATTTCTATGAAGAGATGAAGTTTAAATTTAGATCTTTAGATCTGAAGTCTGGGGCTTTAGAATTTCTAGATGTAAAAGGCTACTGTGTGTTGCTCCTTCTTTTGTCTCTTCTTATTGATTAGTGTGTGTCCTTTCATTCCCAAACTCTCTTCATAGTCTCCTTCCCTTTGGTAAGTTAAGCGATGTGATGGTGTTGATAGCATGTACATGTAGATCCTAGCCTATGTCTTGGATGTAGTGATATAAAACATATGGATTCCTAATTCTTATGAATTTGAGCACTAGGTGTATTGAGAGAGTTGACACCACTGAAAGTGGATGCCATCTAAGGTCATTTTTCTTCAGTGATTCAGAAATCTGAAGCGTCTTCAGACATACCTGAGAGTTATATGAAAATCTATTAATTTATCATGACCCAGAATTATAGGTGTGGGATTCTGTTCTGAATCCCCATAGACCTCATAATAGCCCTTAAAAATTACTTTAAAATGTTCCCCACTGTAAATCGTTAATATTTCACTTGGTTTTCTTTCATGATTGCAGAAAAGGTAACATAATGTGGACATGAGATTTTGGAATGCGTATATCCTGATAAATGGGAATGTCCTGGAAATTTCATCATTCACACTAAAATACAACTCTTGGAGAAAAGCAGAGGGATCTATACACAAGTAATAGATGACATGCCAACCAATACTTTTAAACCTTACTATTAAATTTGAACCTCATGTTAGATATGGGGGATTAAGCTAACGCTCATATTTGCTTTACTAAACTATTTTTAAAAATACTAATTCAAAGTTTGTTTCTGACCAGCTACCTCCTTAATCCCATAGCACCTGCCAGAAGACATCCAATAACCCACTCTTTCGGTCAGAGAAAAACATACAAAAGAGAAAGCCTTGGTTGGAATGACTCATGTTACAAGCCAGCTGCTTTCCAGAATCCGTTAAGCTTTAGGGGTCCAGATCTCCTTTTGTGGCTTTTTACAGACTTTATTTGAACAGAGAAATTACAACAACCCTGCCCACATAAAAGCTGAGGAAAGAAGCTAGTTGGGGTAGAGAGAGTGCCCAAAATTTTACTATACTTTAAAACAAAATGGCAAGGGTGTTAGCAAGCTGTCTCTTTTGTTTCATGGTAATAATGGCTCCTCTACTCTCATTCATTTTTGAAATGATGAAATGTGCACGTGGTAGAGTCCATCTGACAATCAGCAGAGAATTTTTTTCCCCAGGCAGTGACTTTCCAGGCCATCAAAACCTCATCTGGCATTTTGGGTTCATGTAGATTGACCACCTGTCTTCCTCTGCTTCCTCTGACCAATGCCTAGTTGTGTGGGGTTCTTCTTTTCCACTTCAACCCATTGAGGGACCTACCTTATTCCAATACATGATCATATTCTTTGCCAGCTAGTAACAATGTGTAGTCTAGACATTAATTTTATCCCAAGTGACAACTCCTGAATCCACAGTGGCCATCTGAGTAACCGGGAGCTGAGAGAGGAGACGGATTTTCAGCAGGAAAGTTGCCAGGGTCAGTTGGGTACATGTGCTGTGGCCACAGAATGGGGGAAGGTCTGAGAAGGTGAAGTATTTCAGCCATTCCTGATCTACAATAGCCTGAGATTGTTTCTTATGTAAGATCATGTGTGCGCACACATGTGCACGTGTATGTGTGTGTGTGTGTGTGTGTGTGTGTGTGTGTGTGTGTGTGCACGCATACCCTACCCAGGATGGTGTGTCTGGCCATCTTTTTTGGTCATCCACTCATTGATTCATTTAACAAACTTTTATTGAGCATCACTGTCTACCAAGAAGTATTCCAGAGGCTGGAAATAGAAAGAAATCCAACACACAGTCCGATAAAGACATTCTCATAAACGAAGACTGTGCCTTTATGTGACATGTACAGCGAGGGTGTACTGAGTAATTGAGCTGTTGATGCTTGGGGCCTCTGCTTATCTAAACCTTAAGATGGAAAAGATGCTGAAAAGAAGATTAATGAACAGGTGAAACTTCCGACAGTGGTTATCAGTATCCCCAAATCTATGGTGTTGGGTATTTTTCTTTTAATTATTTTTCTGAAGTTTGTGGAGCAATAATGCCTTGCTATTGGTCTAAATGTAGGGGGAGAAAAAAAACTTGAAAGGAGAACCTGCAATATGGTTTTCATATGCCCTAAAGCCAGAGATGAAACAGATTCCGGCTTGATATGAACAAACAATATTCAAGCTATCACAGCCTGAAATGCTTTCCCTGAACAATTGTAGCGTGGGGCCTCCTTCCCAACACTGTCTCTTTATGAAACTGTGTGAACACTCAGGGGAGACTTTCATCTAGAATATTTATAGGAGGGTGCGGTTTGTCTAACGCTTCGGCGTAAACTAATCGGACTTTTAAGTTTGGAAGTGGCATACGCTCACGTGCTCACAAGGAAACCAAAGAAATGTTAAGCTATTTGGCCCAGCTCCACATTTAGTTAGGGTGAAAATTTTCATCCAACCTGGAACATAAGAACCTAGAAAGAGTCGTCCTTAAAGCCTTTCACTTCCTTTTCTTTCTGTTTACTAAATAAGCGCCATTCCATCTAAGTCAGAAGTGGAGTGTATTCCTGTGGCCAGTGCAGGCTGGAAGGGGGATGGGCAGAGCCCAGGTCAGGCTGTGCATTAAATGGGGCAGTGTCTGTTGCCTTCCTGCTGGCCTGGCCCACAGGAGCATTTGAACCATCTCGGTCTCCCTGATTTGTCAGCGGTGCCTTTTCAAGTGTCGGGTAAGCTCCTGTGTAAATGCGACTTGTCCCAAGAATATAATGAGGGGGAATTAATACTAAAACTGCATGGATGAGAGTGTCATTTTCTGTGAAGAATCAGACCAGACTTCATGGTCTTGCGCTTCAAAATCCTGTGGTGAACAACATGGAGTTGCTTTGTGCAAAAAGCTTGCTTCCTCCCTGTGGAGAGAAGGCACTGAGTAGGGTTTATTTCAGTCTTCAGATCACTCAGCATTTTCACAGCCCCAGATTGGGCCCTTCAACACATGTGACCTGGGAGAGAAATTGATCCTCCCATCGACTTTCCCCAACAACTGTTTGTGAAATTGCAAGAATAAAATGCAACGTGAAAATAAGATGCATCATCAGAAATAAAATGTGTCGTCAACTCAGCAGAGTTGGCACAGCATTTAAAGACGCAGCGGGATTTCCCTTCTGATAGATTGTATTTCCCTTTGACGTGGTTCTAAATTCTTTCAGGCCAACAGGGAGACCACCGATAATTGCCTGTAACTCAACACACACACACACACACACACACAGCCAGCTCTCCTGAAAGCCAAGCATCACCCTCTCCATTACTGTTAGGGGCCTCAAGTTTTTTGTGTTTTCCCTTTATTTTTTCTCCCCATTGGAACGGGCACTCTTTTCATGCAAGATTCTGTTAGACGTCCTAATATAAGTGTAATTTTATCTTCCTCCACAAGCCTCCCGTACTCACGGCCTCTAATGATCATTCCACAATCAGTGTGGTTCGAATTGCTGAGTCCACCTCTGCTATATCTGTAAGGAAAGAAAAGAGGGTAGAAGTGGTGGAAGAAACAGTGTTTGAGGCACATCCTGGGTTCACTACCACTGATGTTTGATGTTGATGTTAAAAATTCTTGAAATACACACTTTACAAATACTTTGTCATACATAGTTAGAAAGCCTGCCTAGAAAGATGTGCACAACCTAATTTGTTCTTTTTCTTCTTAAATGCTACCTTGGTCTGGTCCCTCCTTATCGGTCCTCAAGGAATTCTCCCAGTGCAGGGCTGAGACAAGCCTGGGCGGCGGCGTCACCGGGGTACATGCTAAGTTCATCTGTCATTGACTCAACTCACCCTCATGTATTCAGCACCTTTCAAATGATTGTTGAACATTGGGGCCAGTCGCCATGGGGAAGGGAGGTTCAGAAGATGAGTAAATAACCAAAATATTAAAGAGGTCTACCCCTAGGTGGGAAGGGAACTGCTCACATGTAGGATCCTAAAACAAAGCCAACTTGAATATGTTAATCATGGCGCCATGATGCAAAGGCTACTGGATGTGGGAGGAGCTCAGAAAGCATTTGGAGAATGCGGATTTCCACTGCACCCTCAAGTTCCACAGAACTCGCCAAAGCAGATGAGGGAGTGAAGATGACATTGGCAGCAAGAAGCAACTCTGATGATAGGCTTAGAGGTGAAAGGGCACCGGGCATTTTCATGCTAAATAACATGGTCTAGTCAGGTGGGCAGAAAGTAGGTGGAAGGGGCAGTTGTTCTACAGGAAATTAGGCTGGATTCATAAAATGAGGTTGGCGTCTAAGAGGCTTTGAAAGCTGGACACAAGGACATTTTTTAAGCAGGGACATGAACTAGTTCTTGATGGCAGAAAGACCTCACCGATACTGCTTGGAGAATGTTTAGGGGATGATGCAGAGAGAGGCAAGAGAATCAATATGGAGAATGTTTAAACAGGAAATTTTAAAGAAGAGAAGTTCCTAAAAGGGCAGTGGGATTGAGATGAGAGAAGAGGTGTGACATAGAAGTGACCCAGGAGGTGGATAGTCAGTTTACTCACAGAGAGAAGGAGTCAGGGCCAGTGAGAGGTGACGTGAGGTCTGGAGTCTGGTGACTGAAACAGCAGTTCTCCAGGACAAGATGCTCTGAAGGAAGAGACCAAGAGTGGCATGAAGGGATGGGACATGCTGACTATGTTTTGGACGTGTTTAGCTCGGGTCCTTTTCAAATATTCATGTGATGACATGTAACCTAGGTGCAAAGAAAAGTCGCGGCCTGGAAAGAAGTCAGAAGAGGAGGGAAGGATTTAGGTGTGGAGAGCCCATGGGGCACGGGCAGCACAGCTCAGCTCTGTGGGGAGGACGTTTTCCTGCACAGCCTGGGAGAAGCATGGGTCCAAGGTGCAGCTATGTGTGTACTGTCCACAAGACTCAAACTCTAGCAGAGCACTGGCCAGTGCAATGTGACACATGTTGAATTTTCTGGTAGCCGCCATGACCTAAGTAGAAAGAAACATGTAAAATTAAGTTTACTTATATTTTTACTTCACTAATAGAGCCAAATGCTATGGTTTCAACATGTATCCTACGTAAAAATGATTAATGTGGTAGTTCACATTTTTTCATAACTCTGTGAGACCTGGTGTGTATTTTATACTGAAATATACTGAATTATACTCAATTCAGACCAAACATGTGTCAAATGCTTCTTAGTCACACTTTGCTGGTGGCTACAATACTGGACAGTGCAGCTCTCGACTCTTCTGAAGGTAGCTCATAGACAGGGTGACCATGCCATTTGTCCTCCTAACAGGGGCACTTCTGAGAGTGGGAAGTCATCTGGCAATAGCAGTAAACGGGACTGTCCTGCTGACCCAGGAAGGGTGGTCGCCTACACAAGGCTCCCTCGTAAGATCTCCCGTTCCCCTCTTCTCTCATTCCAGTGCCTTCAGCCCGGTGGAGAAAGGTTGTGGGCTGGGTACCACCATTGCTTCAGGCCTTGCCTGCAGCCTTTCATAAGCACCAGGTTGAGCCCAGGGCTAAAGGATTTGCTGACACCCATCTGTCTTCATGCTTTTTGTTCCTACCCTGGAAAAGGCAATGTTAATAATACCAAGTTCACTAACATGTATGTGTTCCATGCTGAGCTGAGCTGAGCACATTATATATGACACCCATGCCATTGGTTGTGTGTGTGTGTGTGTGTGTGTGTGTGTGTGCACGCATACCCTACCCAGGATGGTGTGTCTGGCCATCTTTTTTGGTCATCCACTCATTGATTCNTGCTGAGCTGAGCTGAGCACATTATATATGACACCCATGCCATTGGTATTACTGTTGTCCTCATGAGGTTCAGGGAGGTTACCTAACTTGTCCAAAGTCACCCAGCAGAACAGGGAGCCCAGTCCAGATCTGGCTATCTCTAGTTCCCAGCCTGTCAGCATCTGAGCCACAAATTTTGTTTCCTGTTTGCTAGAGGGAGGAGGTTATATGGAGTGCTTTGGAAGGTTTGAAAGAGGCAGGAGGGAAGGGGGGAGAGAGAGAGAAAGTGAGAGGGGGGGGTGAGAGAGAGAGAGAGGGTGAGAAGGGGGGAGAGAGAGAGAGAGAGAGAGAGAGAGAGAGAACTGTGGCTTTATTTTGCTAACCATGTGGAATATCCTTCTAGCTGTGCTTTCTGAAAAGTGTACTCAGTTCAATTTTCCTACTGGAGGCTTTTATAAAGGCAAAGCAGATTTTCCATAAAAACATTGAGGACATTTCATTTTAAAATCTCCCATCTTTAGTGTGTGCGTGTTTCCATCTTCTTCTTTGCATCCCCTCTCTCAAATACAAATGCACCTATCTCCAAAATGTAGCACCTGGCTGCTGAGTGACATTTTAGCTCCTCAACACATAAAGAACTTGTGGCAATAATGGATGAGACTTCTTGTTGGTCTTGTCTTCGTGGATGACTTAAGATTGGGACCGGCCTGCCAAGAATGATGTGAGAAATCAGTCATGGTCAGAGACCCTGGGGAGACTCTCCCCAGCTGGGAAGATGTCCACGTGGTAAAATACAATCTCAGGCATTCCTGCTGGGGGTGGAGGTACTGGCCGCCATGCATTCCTGGGGGAACGGGGAGTAGCTTTCAACGTGTCAAGGCCATGTAGCAATCTTGCCGGTGGAGCAGGAAAATCCCATAATGGTGCCACCCTACACTCCGGGTATTGGCATGAAATTCAAAGGGAGCTTAAAGGCATGAGGTGGGCAGGAGGTCCCAGCTGCAGCCAAATGCCAGGTTCTTCCTCCTTGTGCACCCTCAATGGCAGGGAGGAAAGGTGCCCAGCTGCCAAGTGCTCCCGGTGTATTTCAGAGTCCCACCCACTGCAGGCTGAGCTGCAAGAAGGAAACTAAGGGGCAGCTAGAATAGTGTCCCTTATGGGGATGACAGTTAGGTGCCAGGGATGAGGGTGGGATTGTGAAGACTGTTAAACATCATAGTATATTGGCAAAACTGGTAGTTCCTAGGCTTACAAATAGAGAATATGTAATGTGGAGTTCCTCAATATAGATTCATTAAATAATTGGTGGGTCCGGACAGAGGGGTGTCAGTTTAATTTAACTCCAATTTGAGTCAGGTCTGGAATTTAGAAGGCGTTGCTTTGGAGGGCAGGAGAGACTATTTCTGGAGGGTATACAATGAGTCACACAGAATCCCAATGCTGTTTATAGGATTGTAGACAAGCTGGGGTTCTTTTGAAAGTAAAATGCAGTCTCTCTCTCTCTCTCCCTCTCCCTCCCTCCCTCCATTTCTCCCTCCCTTCCTCTCTCCTCTCTCTCTCCCCTTCTCTCCCCCATCTCACTCTCCTATTTCCTCACTACTGTATCACCTGATGTGGGCATGTTAGCATAAGGAGGAAATCCTACCGTAATAAAGAACATGATTTCTGCCTCTGCATTAGATCAATAAAGCCTACCCATGACTTTTCTTTCAACAACTGGCCAGTGGCATCAGGTTTAAAGGTTTACGGGCCATTCGGGAAAAGCAGGAATGATGAGATGGTCTTAAAACACTTAGGCACAGAAGTGAAACCTAAGATAAGAATTTCCCAATCCCATCTTAGAAAGAGGCGAATCGAAGTCCTCTGGTGATGGGAAAGTGATGTGAATTTGAAATACACACATCGTATCTAAGGTGCGCCTAGGTTTTGATCTAGAGATGAGTTCCGAGCTGGGCCTGAGGTCACAAGACAGTTGCTTCTCTAGGAGGCAGGAAAAAGCAAGAGTCTGAACCTTGAGCTGCCTCCCTTGTGAGCCTGGAAGTTGAATGTTTCCATTTCCCCTGGACATGATCCCATCACGTAATGAAATTAGCAATGGGGTGAACTGGAGATGAGGTGGAAGCAGGTAAGGCCCTATTTCAAATGATCCCTGGTCCATTTGGGGAAATTAAATGATTGATTCTACAACGGACAGGGTGATAAAAACAGGATCAAAATTTCTAGGATCTAGACGGAGGTGTAGTGACTTAACTCACGACACATCCTCGGATGTGCCCAGAAATGGCCATGCTGTTCTCTATGGAGCATGAGTGGGAAACAGATTTCATTCAGGGTCCTCTGAGGTTCTTCATGATGCTAAGACCTGACACTCAGGTGCTGTGACAGGAGAGACTATTGCAGACCAATTGATGTCTTTGTTATTCCATATGAAAGGGATGTCCAGCTTGAGGTTCTGGGGCTCCTGTTTGCTAGAATTATTTGATAGGGTAAAATTCTGATGCAACCAAAGTCGCTCTTGCATCCCATGGAGTGTCACTCTCATGGGTGTGACTGGTGTCAAATCAGTCCCTTGGCCAAAGTTTATAGACTAGTCAGTGGCTGTCAGAGCCAGGATGGATAGCCTCAGTTCTATATTTCCAAGTTTTCCCCTCTTTGCCCCATTTCCCACAGATAGCTACCATAGCATTCTCACATGTTCATTTTTCTCAACAGCAAATAGAAGTGAAACAGGTTTTCTCCTTTAAAGGAATCTTATATGGGTGAGATTAGTGAGCATATATGGATTATTTTGAGAAAATGTTGACTAAATAGATAAATATGAAGTTTGAAGGTACACACTTGTATTCTACCAAAAGAACGTATTTGAAAAATAATTCTAAAACATATTTGTCTTATTTCTGTTGATTTTACTGAGTGTTTTAAAGAAACTGTTCCTTTGAATGGCATGGCAGGGCTCACTTCAGGGGCACCAGCCCTCGCAATCTCAGAGTAGGATGTGTTCATTTCTGATCTCAGGGGAGCAGCAGGCTCCACGTCCTAAGGGCTATAGCTACCCCCTGAGAATGGACATGCATGAACGAAGCTGGGACCTGGGGCCGCCATGATGTGTTGACCCTCCAGATGAAGCCGTGGCTTTCTGCTGGTTTTCTGGAGATTTCTTGGATTCATGAGGTCAGTGATGTCATTCAGGAGAACGCTCCCAAGTTCTAGTTGAAATAAAGCATAGATGAGTCATCTCTCTTAACAGACAGCTTTTCTCCTTCTTGTTCACTCATCATCATCAAAGTGGAAATCATAAGTTAAGTATGTGGAATTGTAAGTTTGTTTGGCATGTAGTTGTGTCTACATGGACTAAGTCTCCCACTTGTGGGAGTCTCCCATTACCATTCGTCCCTTTTACTCACTTGCTCGCATCCCCGTTATTTTCCTACCAGCTGTCTGCTTGCTCCCTTGGTATTGAGATTTACTCTTACCCAGCCAAAGTCAAGTTCTTGGCATCTGCATATAGTCATAACTGCATCTCCACTCACTCAGGTCCTTTGCCATTGAAGATTAAGATGGATTAAGATACCCTGATGACTTTTTCAGACTGGGAACTGATTTTAACTGTATTGGGATTCCAGGAGCAGTCCATTGGAAAGAGAGTTGATGATTTGAAAATAGCCCAAAGTGAACATGATTTTCAGAAGGGAGGAAATAGATGAACTCACCACTTCTTTGTGTGTATAATGAAGCTGTATTGTTCTTGCACCACCATGTTTTGTCATAATACTAAGCTCTGTTAAGGAAAGTGTGAGGGAAAAATCTCACTGATCGTCACTTGTTGGTCTTGTTTCATTACAAAAACAATAGATACGAATGTGTTTATTTTTCTCGTATGTTTTACTTTCATTCTTTTACTCAATAAATATCTATCTTAAGTGTCTATCATGTGCCTGATATGGTCTATATGCTTGGAATAGAACAGTGAACAAAGAGAGAAAAATCTATGGCCTCATAAAATTTATATTAAAAAATGGAAGTCAAAAAATAAATGAGTAGAATATATAGTGTGGGCCCTGGAGAAAAATAAGACAAATAATAGGCAATTGGAATGCAAGGGTAGTGAGAAAGGGCCACAGTGAGAAGATGACCAGTGACATGTAACTGAGGGTGACATTCTTACCTGAAGGAGGCGAGACAGGGAACCATGCAAATATCTGGCGCAAGAATAGGCCCAGCAGAAGAAACAGTGGGTGCAAAAGCCAATTAGGATTTTTGGATGGGCCTTTCTAGTTCGGTAAAAAATACCATTGGGATTTTGATAAGGACCATATTGAATCTATAGATTGTTCTGGGTAGTATCATCAATATCATCATCTTAACAATATTAACTCTTCCAGTCCATGAATGTGGAATGTCTTT
The DNA here is from genome assembly GCF_001890085.2 of Hipposideros armiger. Classification (NCBI taxonomy): domain Eukaryota; kingdom Metazoa; phylum Chordata; class Mammalia; order Chiroptera; family Hipposideridae; genus Hipposideros; species Hipposideros armiger. Next base: position 476,826 of record NW_017731635.1, on the reverse strand, counting down.
CCGTGTATCTAGGCCTCTTTTAATTTCTTTGGATAATGTTTTGTACCATGATTTTCAGTGCACAAGTCTTTTGCTTCCTTGGTTATATTTATTCCTAAGTATTTTGTTCTGTTTGATGCTCTTGTAAATGGAATTGATTTTTAATATCCTTTTTGGATTGTTTATTGCAAATGTATAGAAATACAACTGATTTTTGTGTGTTGATCTGTAATTTTGCTAAATCCATTCATTAGATTTAACTATTTTTTGTGGCTTCTTTAAGGTTTTCTGCATATAAGATCATGTCACCTATGAACAGAAATAATTATACATCTTCCTTTCCCATTTGGATGCCTTTTATTTCTATTTTTCTTGCCTAATTGCTCTGACTAGAACTTCCAATACTGTGTGACATCGAGTGGCAAAAGTAGCGTTTCTTGTCTTGTTCCTGACCTTAGGAGAAAAGCTTTCAGTTTTTCCCCATTGGTACAATAGTATAATAGCTGTGGGGTTTTCATATATGGCCTTTCTTATGTTGAAGAAGTTCCCTTCTATTCCTAATTTACTGAGTGTCTGCTTGGGGCGATGAAATTGTTTTGGTAATAATGGAAATGGCTGCACAACAACCTTTGTGAATGTACTTCATGCCACTGAATTGTATATTTAAAAGTGGTGAAAATGGGAAATTTTATGTGATAAGTATTTTAGCACAACACAAAAAAATAGTAATGCAATATACCAAAAAAAGATTGAATTTTATACTTTAAATAGATGAATTGTGTGGTATGTGAATTATATCTCAATAAAGCTGTTTATAAACAAAAAACAAAACAAAACAAAAAAACTTTAAAATAGCCAAGTAGGAGAATGTTGCAAATGGAGGTAAGAAGTAAGGGTCGCTTGTGGGGAAAATAAAGTAAAGTGGCTATTTTAAAGGTAAAGACAACATTATCTGATGACAGTTTAGGTGGAGGATACGAGCAGAAGAAAAGCAACATGGAAGAATCAAATGTCTCTTAGCATAAGCGATCTGGAAGTGGCGCTTCCCGCCCAGGCAGGGAAGACTATGCAAGGAACGGATTCGGAAGGGAAGGCCGAGAGTTTGCACTTAAGGCACATTAGAGGCTGCCTTTTGCTTCCTGCTGCCTTAGCCTCAGCCCCTCCCAGCACTGGAAGGAATGACTCCACAGCAGCCTGATAAACTAACTGTGCCCTGTATGTGCAAGGCAATCATCAAGAGTGACCCCTTCCTCCAGCTCCTCCAGAACAGACTTCAAGTTAGGGCACCACCCCAGAAGTCAAAGATGTGAGAAACAGTGGAGGGAGATAATAAAGCATAGTTATTGCTATTTGTACAAGTGCAAAGAGCAGGAACCATTCAACTGTGTGAACATGCACGAAATAACTATCTTTGTGCCCTCGCCGAACCTGACATACAGTAGGTATACGGTAAATGTTTGCTGATAGGTTGCTAAACTGATTTCCAGTGAAAATTGTGGGATCATCTTGCCTGTAGATTTTTTTTAGAAACCAGTAGACTTGAGTTATCTGTTGTGGCGTTGCTTATGGCCGTGCCCTGAGGTGAAGACCCCTTACAGCTCCTCTGCCCTAGTGGTTTGAGCTGTTTTGGTGTCTTAATGACTAGTTCTAACCCTGGAAACCATTGGCCTTTATTTGGATTATAATTCAAGAACCATTTCTGTAGGAGTCGAATATTGTTAAGTGTGGCTCGAACATCTTTGGCTGGAAGATTAAGCTCACCCTGTGTAGAACCAGCTGGAAAATCCCACTTAGCATGAATTCAGCAGGACTTTGAATCTTTCTGTGGAATGATATCAGTGGTCAGTTCGTTAGAAAGTTTAGTCTAATGGGCTGGGTCACATTTTTAAAAGGAGAAAGACCAGGATCTGTACGGTCTGATGTTTAATGGGAGATAAGAAGGAGCCAGGTTCTGTCTTCATTTTCATGTGCTTCCTATGAGGTGAAGGCCTAACCACTTGTGGCCACAAAACCTAGTACTGAAACAGCCAATCCCTTTCATCTAGGTTCCCACATGTTGAACACTAGATTGTGTGTGTGTTTTTAATACGACTCTCTCTTCCAGGGAGTTCAGAACACACGTGTTCCTTTTAACTCCCACCAGACTCTGAGACCTGGGAGCCAGAAAGATTATTCTGGAGGGAGCTTGAAAAGGTCGGGGGAAGCGTGTTGTGCAATAGCGTGAGACTCAGGAAGCACAGGTCTCCCGAGCCAGCCCCTAACCACTCACACTCACATGGCAGAGCTCAAAGGCCTTGCTGGATCTTGGTTTTGTTGCCGTAAAACACAGATAGTAACACTTGCAAAACAGACACTAAATGGAATGCGTTTTGTGATCTTTGGAGAAAAGGCAGCCTGTGAACATGTGCTGACAGTGTGTTATTCTGGGGCAGGCCTGGAGCCACAGCCTCGCGTTGCCACCAGAGTCGCTCTGGATCTTGTGCCAAGAGCAGCCCGAGCACTTCAGCCTCCGAGCCCCATCTTTGGGTCCAGCTGGCATGAGATTCAGGGTCTCTCTGCCCAGCTGTTTGGGCCCTGCTCACCCACAGGCCTGAATTCAAGGTCCCCAATGCTTGACAGCCACTGTAAGTCACCAATTCAACCTCATAATAGACCGACTCACTGCCATATGCCTGCCTCAGGTCAAGTCTATTAAACCTCCCATTTGTGGAGCGAAGTAGTAAAGGCTGGCTCCTTCAAAGAGAACAGCTTTGCTTTGGAACACAGATTTCTTGATTGTAGTTCATGGGTGGATATTTAGTGGGATAAGAGGGTTTGTGGTTTGTTTTGGTCTTGAGAAAAAAAGAAGTTGACAAGATGAGATGAGGATTGGGCTCACGAGAGCCTGGCTGCTCCTTCGCTCTGCAAACTTGAAGTTCATGGTGCCCAAAGCCAAAGAAAGATCCTCTGAGGAGGACAGATGGCGAAGGGGGAAGGGACGGAGCAAATGTTGCCCGGAACTGCCACTGTTATCGCTGCAAGTCACACAGTGCACTCTGGATGTTGTGTGATCCTCCTGAGGAAGCCACAGGGGACGTTCTCGGGGAAATGGGGTTGATCTCTGTGGCCCCCACTCAGGTCCCCTTTCCTAAGCCCCTTTCTTCTCCTCCACGTGTCCTTTCTCTGCCTGTCTTGCTCCCTAAATATTTTTTAGAGAGGAAATCAGGGCAGCTAAGATATTAATTTTAAGGGACTTAACCCTTTCCTGATGGACTCAAGGTTTACAAGAAAAACATAGAAGGGAGTGCAGCTCTCACCCAAAAGCATAAATCTCGAGTGACAGGCGTTCAGATACTGTCACCAGGGCAAGGCTGGTGGAGAGCAGGATAAGGGGGAGACAGAGACGGCCCTGGGCCGGTGACCATGCCCTCCGCCCAAGTGTGAGGCTGGCCCTGACCCTTCCACCCCTCCATACAGAACCCCCCTTCCCACGTGCATCCCAAATGCACAGGCGAAGCCAAAATGACAGCATCGCAGATGAAGGGGGTGGGCCAGATGAGGGTCTCAGATTATAAAAACCATCTTAGAAAGCCGGAACGCAAAGAACAGCGCCTGGCTGCTCCTCTGCAGTAAGCCCCAAAGAAGCGGAAATTGATTTTGTATATCAGCATGCAGAGTTTCAGATAGACAGAGGGAAGGATCTCCAAACAGAAAGGCATTCCTGCCTGTTGCAGAAACCCTTCCCTTTGAAGGTCTCGAAAGAAGTCAGGGTTCTATCATCGATTGCAGCAGACGATTAGCAAAACCCCTTCCAGTGCTGAGACTACCTCACCACCTAATTTTAGCAATGCCTCTTGGCAAAGGAAGGGTTCCCCCCTTCCTCCGCTATCTGGTGTTCCACACACCATCTCCTACAGCTTCCTTTGATGTTGGCGGGGGGGCTCTGTGGACTCAAGGCCAGATAGGCCGCAGGAAGGGACACGCTCAAAGCCATTACGCTGCCCTATCTCGCTGCAGCAATAAGAGGCCTATTTTTTTTCCCCCTTAATTGTGAAGTTGCTCCACTTCGTTTGAAATTAAATATGGGCCGTCAGATTTGAGATTAATACTCAGAAACTATTGTTATGTCAATTGCCATCCAATATCCTCTCTTTCTTTGCAGGGGAGGATGTTTAAGCCATGACTTTATTTTGACTAATTTAAAGATTTCATTCATATTTTTAACTCATTATAAATGAATGCAATTTAAGTCTATCACGTAATGACAGAAAGTGGCGGAAAGCCATGGGAATGTGTTTCTCATTGTAGAAACTACAAGTTAGTCATTTTTCTTCTCCCAAGTAAATTTCTTCAGCTTGGTTAAGGGAATTTTTTTTTCTTCTTTTTGAAAATAAATCATAAGTTCCAAATTAGTTTTTCATCTCAAAAGTTAACCCTGTGGAAAATGTGGCAATGTTTCTGAATTTTGCAAAATATTTTGATAGTATCTATGTCCTCTTGCTCAAGATCTAAAAATCTCCTTTTGTTGTTATTGTTTTTTGTGTGTGTTTGGCCTCCCCGTGTAAAGAAAAATGATAAACTCAGGGGAAACGTGTACTACAGAGATGCCCAAGTTTCCAGATAATTTACAGCAACGCGTTCTGTTAACGAGGATCTTTGTGAAGCTGACTTTTTTTTTTCCCACTTATGGTCTTCATAGAGAGGAGATTGGTTATGAAGTAAAATGGGGAAGGACAAATAGAGCTGAAGAGTTTGGTATTCTTTTTCAAGAAAGCTGTTATTTAAGAAGTGTCAACATTGTTCCAGGAACTCTGCTGTTAGGCCAAAGCTTTCATCTTTGGTCCCATGCAGCACCCTGCACTTCCTAGATGCTTAGATATGTGTGATGGGCTGACCAGACTTGTCCTCAAGAGTTTGAGCAAGGGGAGCGGAGGGCCAGAGGCATGCCGGGTAAGAACTGGGGCGGGTGAGCCTGCAGCTCTCTCTCCCTTCTTCCCGCCGGTCTCCCCAGCCTCTGATGGCAGCCTCACACGCCTACCTTCCCACATCTCCTTTCTGCCCATTTCCTCTCCTGCATCAGATCTGGACTTTTCTCATTTTTCTCATAATTTAATTCCCTCCTCATCACCTCTTCAGCAGAGTAGTCACCTCTGAGCTCCACAGCTGGGCTAGGCAATGGAAGCAGAGATGAAACCTGGTTAATCAGCCATGACACCTGGGGGTCCCCCAGGAGGTGGTGCTTTGGGGAGAGTTCCTGCCCCCTGAGGTGGAGAGTTCAAGTCCATAGCTCCTTGGTCCTACCAAGTCCGAGATTCCGTTATTCCACACACCGAGGGGCAGTCTGCAGACATCTCAGGTTCAAGGTTTAGATGTTAGAAAAGAGGCGAGCAGCTTCAAATCCTCCTCCATGTCCATAATTCTGAAAAGCAAGTCCGCACAGAAGGTGGGGTGGGGGCATTGTAAAAGGTAGGAATAATAGGGAAGAACAAGTTCAAAACGATGTGGCTGCACCTCCACATCCGTATACTTACACACACCTTCCGAGGGGCCGAGAAGAGAGAGGGACAGACCCTGAGTTCCTCAGTGGCCTTTGGTGTAAACCATGCCCCATGTCACTACAGGGTAATGTGTCAATTATAGCATGTGTAGATTTAAACCTCAAGTTATTTTCCAGAAAGTTACAGTCTGTATTCCAAAGACGTCAAGTCTCAAACAGAATCGTAACACTTCCTTTCAGCTAGGAAAAAGATGATTTTAATGTATTACTCATTCTATCATCTTTAGTTTACCAAACCAACGAGAAATTAGTTCTCAGGTCATAAAATTCCACCCTTTGTGGTCAGAGCCAAAAGGATTGGACAGTCTCTGCTGGGATGGGTGGAGCTTGGTGTGGAGGGTCCACTGGGGATGTGCTGTTGTGTGTGTGTGTGTGTGGGGGGGCCTCCCGGCCACACTCACCTCCCTCACCTCACCAGCCTGTTTCCCAGCATCACACAGTTTGCTTTTTCCCCATTGCTGACTTCGGCTACTAGTCAAGTTTCCTTTCAAGTCCCGGTACCCTGGGTGCCAGAGCTAAGCTGACTCACGCTTTCCCGGACTTCCTGACACCCCGTTCATGGGCTTGTCTGGAGCTACAAGACACACTGCTGTGGGGTGTCGCAATTCCAGTCAGGAAACCAAATTAACCGCCCAGAATTTGGCTGAGGTCTCTGAGGGTATATGAGAACAGAGGTTCTCAGTCAATATTTAGGCTGGAAGCTAATGCTGATTCCTTTTCTTTTGTTTTTTCTGTTTCTTCTTTTATTCTTTTTCCAGGTTTACTGAGACATAATTGACATGCGACACTGTGTAAATTTGATGTGTACAGCATAATATCTTGACTTACATATGTTGTAGAATGATGGCCACAGTAAGCTTAGTTAACATCTGTCATCTCAAAGAGATACAAAAAAATGCCAGTGCCAGTTTATCTTCGAGCAACTGACATCTATTAACCAACTTACCTGCAAGCAAAAAAATGTCGATATATCTGTGCATATGCTGAAAATATAAAGCCCTTCATTATGTCCTCATCCATGGACATATCATTTCATTTGGATAGTTGACATCTTGGGTAAATATCTTATCCTTCATGCAGGCTTATAAAAAATCTCTTCAAAGATTATTATAATTTTTTTTAAGAAAAATTTGAATGACAGTGGTCAAGAACACCTTGTTCCTCTTGCTCGCCCTGAAACCATTCAATGATCCAATGATTGTCAGAATAATGAGCTCCAAATTTCTTCGGTTAGGACATGAGCTTTCCTCTGCTGCTAACGGGCTCTGAGATAAAGATGCTGGGGACTAGGAATGTCACCAGTCACTTCAGAGGGGACACGACTTTTACCAAAGCCACTTGCCTGACTTGAAGTGACATGAGAAAATTCGCTTCTAGGGAAATTAGTGAGTATGGAATCTCAATAAGTGATGTGGAGGAAATTAGACCATTGCATTTATTTCAGGTCTTTCTCCCTACATTCCTCAGTCATTCTGTGTGTGTGTGTGTGTGTGTGTGTGTGTGTGTGTGTGTGTGTGTGTGTGCATGAAGAAGCACAGAGGGTAAAGAAAGAATCAGTGGTTTCGGGCTACCTAAGTGACCAGTGGCCAGTCAAGGTACCAGTCACTGTGTGTGTGTGTGTGTGTGTGTGTGTGTGTGTGTGTGTGTGTGTGTGTGTAGGAACCAGCAAACAGACCAATACTCTCCCCCAACCCCGTGCTGACTCATAGTAATGGCATTTGAGCTGCGAAGGCAAATCAAGTGGAAAGTCACCGAGGAATGCTAAAGCCCCCGCACAGGTCTGTTTGCCCCCAGACTTGCTCCTCTCTCTGTATTAAAACAGTGGTTTCTATTATCCCATCACTCATGCCTCTCTGTGTTTTATATGCTCTTAGTCTACAGTTAAGTTGCTTTGCTTGCATTTACAATGGTCCATGGTCATGAGTGATAGCGCTAAGGTGTGTGTATTAGGTTTGGAAAGTTGGCCTTTTGTTCTTCCTGGAGGTTTTGAAAGCTACTAAAATTGGCGCCATGTGTCTTTCTCAAAGCAGCCACCTGAGAAGCACCCCCAGGGGTGATGGCATCTGCCAGACAAGACGCATGGTGAGCACCCACACTTCGCAGGGGTGCCCCTCAAAGGCCCAGACTCTCTTCCTGGCAAGACAAGAGAGTGGCCCTTTCGGGGAACGGCTGGCCTTGCTGCCAGTTCAGCCCGGGGAACCGGCCCTGGGGGAGTTTCCACTCTCCCTCCTGCTGAGGTCTGGGCAGGCTGCCTGCCCAGTCATCCCTTTTATTGCTGGCCCCGCGATGGACAAACTAGACTTGGATGGGCCACTCTGGCCACAAGCTAGGCTGCCATACAAAGCCCAATCAGGCCAGCCAGCCCGGAGACTGTGTGAGTCTGAGCTTGCGGGGTGCTGCCTGGACCACGGTGCAGACATTTGTGTGAATGCCTGCTTGTTAACACGGGCAGAAGGCATCACCATTCAATTCGGTGTCTTCATTTTTGTTGAATAATATTTAATTTTGTGAAACCTCATCGTCTTTTGAGAAGGGAATTTTTCTCCATATTCCTCATCACTCTGTGAAATCGCCACTTGTTTGCTTATTGATTGATTCATGGCCTGTCTCCCTAGAATGTTAATTTGGTGGGAGACTGAGACTATATTCACTCTGTTGCCTAGTGCATCTCTAGTGCCTGGGACAGTGCCTGGCTTATGTTCACTATGGGCCCCATTTGCTAGAAAGGAAAACTGAGGCACCTGGTGGCTGCCTCCAGCCTCCTCTGCACTCCTCTGTCCCTCCCCCAAATGCCCTCTCATGGAAGGACAGGAAGGCCTATGGGGTCTGTGAACAGTCTAGGGGCCCCCATTATGCCCTTCACCAGGCAGAACTCCCAGGGAAAGCAGGCTGGCTGGGCCCGTCCCCCTGTCTTGGGAAAGGGTGGGGACACAGCCCCTAGAGAAGCCACTGCCTTCGCTCTCAGAGTGGTAGTTCATTGCTTGCCTGGGGCTGCTGTAACAATTGACCACAAACTGGGTGGCTGAAAACAGCAGACTTTTTCTCTCTTAGAGTTCTGGGTATCAGAAGCCTGAACTCAAGGCAGGGCCTCCTACCTCTGCAGGCTTTAGGGGAGAACCTTTCCTTACCTCCTTCTAGCTTCCGCAGGCGGCCAACAGTTGGGGTTCCTTGGCTTCCCACTTCAGCACTCCCATCTCTGCTCCTGTCAGCATGTGGTCTTTCTTCTCTCTGTGTCTGATTTCTCTTCTTATAAGGATACCAGTCATTGAACTTAGAGCCCACCTTAATTGACATCTTAACTAGTGACTCCTGCAAAGACCCCATGTCCTGAGGTCATGTCTGAGGTTCCGGAAGGGCATAAATTCGGGAGACGCTGCTCAACCCAGTTCAGGCCATATGGGCCCAGGAGCCATTCCCCGATCCACCACTTATGAGTAGTGTGACCTCAGGCATGTCACATAGGCTCTGTGCCACCATTTCCTCACCTGTGAAATAGGAATGGTAGTTGTCCCTGCCTGGTTGGGTTAAAGCCATTGATATTTGTGATGAGCTTAGAAGGTGACTGACACATTGTGAGAGCTACCTAGAGGTCAGTAAGAAAAAGTCAGCCAAGTGCATAGAAATGCTTTACAGAGGTCAAGTGGATAACCATGTCATCAAGAACTCTACCGAAGGTGACAAGGCAAGGGAGCAGACCCACAGGACAGCCAGGAAGGATAGGAAGGGACACCCAACCTATCCGAGAAGGTGATAGCAGACCAAATATTCTTTCTATAGGAGGATTTAGGCAAGGGAAGGGAGGGGCAAGGTGGTTTCAGGTGGCGGTAGGGGCAGGAAGGGACCTCGTGTGTTCAGAAAACGCCCAGGGTCAGGAGGGCACAGATGAGGACACAGCTGTGACACAGCGAGGGAGGCAGTCAGGTGGAGTCTCAGAGGCCCAGGCTCCTCCAGTCCTGGCAGCCCACAGAGGCCTCCAAGGTCACGTCTGGCTTTGAAGTGTCAGAGTCCGTTTAGGATGCTCTAACCAATTTGCCACAGACTGAGTGGCTTAGAAACCACAGACATTTATTTCTCATAGTCCTGGAGGTTGGAAGTCCCAGATCAAGACACTGGCAGAATCGATGTCTGGTGTCGCAGCTGAAGGGAGAGGAGGATCCGAGGCAGGTACTCCCAGCAAAGGTTTAGGAAGCACTCGATGATGCAGCAGCAGATCGAGAAAAGCACAGGCCAGGACTGCAGGCTGGGCGGCCAGACCGCAGCCATCTCCTTCCCTGGGACCTGCACATCCCTCGCCCACCTGGGCTCATGCCCGAAAGGAACCACCCCTGGGAAGGTGGTGCAGCATGGGCCTCACTCCCAATGCCCTGAAAAGGGAAGCATCTCCATCTCTCTCTCAGCCACCATGTTTCCTACTAGCTGTATCATTACTTCATTGCTGATGCAAACAAGGAACAGTCCCAACCCATCAAGACTTCTAGAGCTGGGCTTCTATGATGCTCCTTAGCCCCCCACCTCAGTGGGGCACCTGACGAGGTGCAAGCACATGGGATGTCTGCGGCATTCTGGGCCCAGCTTCAGGGGGTGCCTATCCTCACTTGTCTATGTTTATAGGATGCTTAGAAATTTGTAGAGTAAATTTACATACCGTATCTCCTCTGAACCCTACACAATCCTACAATGGAAGCCAGGGGCAGCCAGAATCACTGCACTCTAAAAATAAGAGACCGAGATTTCATGAGTCTCTGTGACTTGCCCAGGGCCACTGGGTCCCTCCGGGTGAGAGCAGCCCCTCTGCCAGGGTCTTCTGGCATCACACAGGACTCTTGCCCTCTGAAGCAAGCCTGCCCACAAAGGCAGCATTTTCCAGTGTCTTCAAGAAAGCCTACCCTTTTCTCTTCCTGAGTGACCTCGGGGTCTGTTGAATTCCTGTTTCTGCAGAGAGCTTAACCATTTCTCGTTTCCATATTCTTTGGTGCACTCCTGGCCAGGATGAGATGCTCTTTCTTTTTTTTTTTTTTCTTGTTGGTTTTATGAGAATTTTTTTTTAGTGATGTTAGACTTCAAAGGAAGCCTCCATCATAAAGCTCGTGACCAGACTCACATTTGTGATTCTTTCTCATTCCTGCGGGAATAGGACGGTGGTGCTAACACATGTCTCATCTCCCCTTGACATTCAGTCTCTTTTAAGTGATTTAACAAAGCCCCCTCACTTTCTCTTTCGGGTCCTAAAATCCTGTGTCAGGAATCAACAGCTGCCTTCCCCGCCAAGAAGCTGAGCTCCCCGTGACTCCATTCGTCACCGTGGTCTCGATCCCCCTAATCTCTGTGCCCCCTGCCTCGTGTCAGCACTCCGTTCCCCTCACACGTCTGGCTTTCCTCAGTAACTTGCTAAATGGCCCTGTTCTCACTAAGTCACCGAAACCCTGGCCACAAGGCGGGTGAAGCGAGACTTAATTGAATCCTTCAGCAATGATTCACAGAACAAAGCCTGACTGTCTGACCTGGAAACCACACAGTGGGGAGTTTAGAAACTGTCAGCGTAGTCAAAACAACGTTCCTGGTTCAGCCATTGATTGAAGTTCAAAGGAACAAAGATGTAAGTCAGAGCCCTGTAATGACAAGGGCGGTCCAAAGAAATACACTTACCTGGGCATGAAGCCTTCTGGGGCGAGGCTTCCCAGACTTGAAATCTTGTTAGTTACAGGGAACCGGCTCCAGGGCCAGCGTGGCCTCCTGCAAGAAGCTTCCCAGATGGGCAGTGCAAAGCTAAGAGGTCAGGGTTAGGGGACTGTGTTGGTTTCCTAGGGCTGCCTTAACAAATTGCTGCAAATGGGGTGGTGGAAAACAACAGAAATGTATCATTTCACAGCTCTAAAGACTAGGCGTCCAAAATCAGGGTGTCAGCAGAGCAGTGCTCCCTCCCCAGGCTCCTTCCTCACTGATGGTGGCTCCCAGAAGTTTTAACATTCTTCGGATTGCAGCTGTGTCACCCCAATTTCTGCCTCTGTCTTCACATGACATTGTATCTCTGCATGCCTCCTTTTCTTGCAAGGAGACCAGACATTAGATTTAGAGCCCACTCTAATCTGGTGTGACCTCACTTTAATTTAAACTAATCACATCTACAAAGGCCTCATTTTAAAATAAGATCACATTCTGAGGTTCTGAGTTGACATGAATATTTGGGAGACACTACTGGGCCCAAGGCCCATTTGCTGTATCCCACACATCAGCCCTGGCCCATCTTGTGGCGTTAGTTATGCCTGGCTTCAATTTGGAACCCCCTCCACAGACTGAAATCTTGGTACATAATGTTGAATCTTTACCTTTCAACTTCCATGTTTGAGAAAACAAAGGGGGCCAGCCTGTGAGACATCACTGGGCATGGTTTGATGGAAAGAGCATTGAGTGTTAATGTGGAGAACTCTAGAAGGAGGAACAATGTGCAGCCTCCAGGGACATAAATTATCAGTCTAAAGAGTCTGGTCCAAAAGCTAGATCCCAGGCCAGCCGAGTGGCTCATTGGTTAAGAGTTGGCTTGGGACGCCAGCTCTGAGCAGTAGGGACGCCAGTTTGGATCTCACATGAGAGCCAGTGACACTGCACCCGCTATAGCTAAGATGGTGAAAACAGCTCAACCTGGAGCTGGGCTGCCATGAGTCACCGGCTATGGCATAGGCTGCAGTGGGCTGCCATAAGCTACCCTGAGTGGCTGGCAGCCAGCGTGAGCGGCTGGCAGCTGGTGTGAGCTGCTGTGAGCCTCCGTGAGTAGCCATCCAATGGCTGGTGACTGATCTGACTCACCCAGGAAGAGCGCAATGATAATACCAACATGGGCCAGTGAAGCGACGTCCTCCACAACTAGACTGAAGAACAAAAGGACAGCAACTTGTCTGTTCCCCTTCCCTGATTCCCCAACACTGTTCCCCTCCCCCCAATTCCCCAATAAAATCTTTAAAAAAAAAAAGCTGTATACCAGATAAACACATTTCTCTAAAACCATTTCTTATACCTGATGCCACATCACTAGAGAAGCAAATGTTGGTGGCAGTAAAACACTTGTAATAATATAATACAGGATAATATATGACTGAATAAAATAGATGTTTACCCTATATATAAAGCTGTGTCCATGTGTGAGGAAGGAAGATAAGTCCATGAAAGAATATGGAAGGAACCCCCATAAGGTGTCCCAGGGACCCCCTCCATCTTCTGGAGGACAGAGCAGGATGGGAGGTGGGGCACAGTTCGCCTTAGAAGGTTTTAATGCTCACAATAAGTTAATAGCTTTCAGGGCAAAAATGGTACCATCGTCAAGATCTCACATTCCAGAACGTTCCACCATCCGTAGCTTCTACTCCTTCCCATCTACCATCTGCACTCCTGCTGACTGCGTTGATTGCCTTCATGGTAACTGCAGATGCCTCTGGCTGCCTCCGCTCTCAAGCCAGTCAGCACCTTCACAGTTGTTGTCCTGCCATGTTGGACTTGACACTAGGCTCCATCACTCCATGGAGATCTCACCTGCAGCCTCTAACTCCCCGCCCCCATGAACCCTATTGCAAGACGCTGTGAGCGGACCATGGGGAAATGCAGGTCATTCGATCTAATATTCATATGAAATCTCTTCTACCTTTCAGCAGGGTTCTGAGTTCCTTGTCTGTCATTTAGTCACACAGCATGACTGCTGCCTCCCTTGTATCAACCCCACATCTTATTTTCTCTACTTTCAGTCCATCTTTTAAGTGTTGTTGGAATCACGAAACCACTTCAACACAAGTTTTTTTGTTATCGCAGCTCATGCACTCAACACTCAATTTGTCCATGCAAAACACCCTATTGTACGTGATCTTTAGGGGCTATTCCAAACCTGACCCTAGGCTGCCAGCCCTGAGCTCCATTCCAGTCAGCTTCTCCTCTGGGAAGATCCTCCCACCTCTGTATTTTTGAGAAAAATAGTGAGTACTGAGGAAAATACCTGTTAAGTTCCCTTATTCCCACAACTTGGCCTGATGTGCCCGTCCTCCGAGGAGTAATGTATTTGCTCCACCCGCTCCCAGAGACACGGCAATTAACTGTGTTCCCCCACTCAAGCCATCCTGCTTCCTGCAGAACTGCTTCATCAACTATTGCTTCACTTCTCCTCTTTCTCTGCTCTCCTCCTCACTTGGTCTCTCTCTGCCTGCTGAGCATTCTCTTGTCTTAAAATACCCTTTTTAAAAAAATTCTGCCACCCCTGAAAACTACCACCTTAATTCTCCTCTACCTTTTGCAAATCATTTTAGTGGGCTGCAAGCCATCCGTCCTCCACAGCACACCGAAGAGTTAGAACCACGTGATTGTCTCCTCCACAGATAAGTTATATGGCGGACTGTGCATAATTCTGGGATTTTTAATCAATCCTTACTTTTTTCCTGCTCTCATGTGGGACAATCTGGTGTGCAATGACATAGTAAGATGGAGCCACTTTGTTAACTTATTTGATACTCTAGGGCCTATAGTCTAGACCGTCTTATCCTTTGAAAAAAGGATCCCACCCCTTGGCCCTCCTTTTTCACATTGTGGTGATTTCTTGTCTTTCTTCTTATTACTACTGTTTCCATAGCTCCGTCTGTGACTACTCTCTCTTTTCGTTTACCCCAAATGTGTCCTAGACTCTGTCCGAGACTCTCTTCTCTTTCCAGTCCACCTTTTCCTCTTCGAGACACTCCCCACTCTTGCCTTGAACACCACAGGCCCATAACTAGCCATTCTGGCCCTCCAAGCAAGCCCACCTCTGAGCCCTGACCTTGTTTGCAGTTGACTCCTGAATAGATCCATCAGGATGTCACGCTAAGGAATCTTGAGGCAGTTGTGTCCCAAATTGAATTTGTCATCTTCTTCTCAGATTTTCCAACTCTCCTATTTTAGGCAAAGGAACCACCAGCCTCTTAGTCACCAGGGTTAAAACTTCAAAATTGACTTTGATGTCCCCACCATCCCACCCCCACACACAACCAACCACTAGCTAAGTTCTAGCTGCCCTACCTCCACAGAGTTTCTAAAACCCATCCCTAGCGATCCAAGAACCAAGACTATTGTAGGCTCAGCACACAAGAGACATTGTGTGAGTGAGATGAGATAGTCAAAAGATGGTATATATCATTGCCATTTAATGTAATTAGAATTCTTTTTACACCCAGAGGGCATGTAGCATGCTATTAGATGTTTTCATAACTAAAGCATCTAACCTGTTGATAGCAACTTATCAGAAAGTGAAAGCTATTTACTATTACCACTAGTAGTAAATGTAATTTTGTATTTATCATAAGTAGTGCAATATTAAATTTAAGTAGCTTTTATTCTACCCCTGTTTGTGAAAGTCTATCAAGAGTTTTGAAGAGATAAAGGCCATTGTTTCTGGAGAGAATGACTCACTCAGCATTTTGGCCTAGTGCTTCCTGTGATTCACACCGCCACTAGAGCCCCTGCTGCCCAGCCTTCCTAGAAGCCATATTGAAAGACAAGACAGATGGCTGGGGTGTGATTTGCAACACCCAATACGGCCTTAATCCTCCAGAAATTCCACTCCACGTACTTGCTGCTTAATAACACTGACATTTAATGCCTTCTCCCTTTGCAGCCTAACCAGCACCTATGGTGACAGAACCACAGAGGACATAGACCTCGGTGCGTAGTGTCCCTGAACATTCACTTGGGAAATAGCATCGTGTAGAGTAGACTTTAGCAAGAGGCCAGCCTGGCTTCAAATCTGGGTTCTCACAGCTCTTGGTTCTGAGATCATGGGGGATGGCTTAACTTCTCTGAGTTCATTTCTTATTTTTAAAAATGGAGGTAATAATGTCACAATTTTTTCATGAGGCTAGATTTTTTTTTAAATATAAAGAAAAAATTGACAACTAGGCTAAGAATCTAGTGGATGGTAGATTTCCCAACCCAATATGTTTCTCTCTCTCTCTCTCTATCTATCTATCTGTCTTACACACACACACACACACACACACACACACACACACACACACACACACAGGCATCTTCTGACTTTATAACTGAGCGTTGGGCTGACCTGGGACCTTTGTAAGAGCTACACCTCCATCAGCAGTAAACCTTCTTCATTTTACTTAACATCTAATATCTGGTAGTTCCGTGAGTTGACTGGATTTAAAAGTCTGTCTCTAGAAGAGTTCTCTATATCTTGTATGTGGCAAAAGAGACTTTTTAAATCCTTGGTAGGAGAGGGGACAGCAATTTATAGTTATAACGATTCAAGTAGATAAACACTAATAAAGGAAATGGAGCAAGGCACTTAATGATTTCTGGATACAATGACATACCTTCTGCCTGTGTGCTTGCCTTCAGCATGGCACATAGTCACTATGTGCCCAGCTAACTGTCGCATTGAACACTTCAGCCTTGCTTTAAAGCTACATGTTTAGCAGCTATTCTAAGACCCATCCTTTCAGGCTGTTGTTCAAGCATCAGCCACATGTAAAGAAAAGAAATTTGAGATGGGGACTTCCGCTGCACCGATGGCAAAGAACTACAGATACCCCCAGCCCCCACCCCCCAAAAAAACAGGTCTCAGAACCGTTTTGTTGGTAAGGAAACAGACACAGCCACTGTGAAACTTAAAGCCATATTAGTATGGTGGTTTGGAACATCTAAATATTCAAACCAAATGAATCAAATGAGCTATCAAATAAAATCAACTGTGAAAAATCAGTTATTAATACAGGAGGAAATAATATTCTTCTGAGTTCCATGGCTCATATGGATCTAAATATTTGTAAAATCTAGTCATTATTAAACCCATAAATAATACAGTGATTTGGGTACCCAATTAATAATTAAATCTTTTTTAGACTCTCAAATAAACTTCCAAGAAAAATAAATAAATCCATTCCTGGGTGAGCTAAGATGATCCATGCAAAATCTATTCCTTGGTGCCTGGTTCAAGGATGCCATATTTTTATTAATTTGTTTTTTTATTGTTGTTTAATAGGAAATTTGAATAGTACTATTATCGATTTTTCACCCCAACTTTTTTTTTTCTCAGTTATCCTAAACCACACCAGATTTGTCATTTTGTCACCACCAGAATTAAAAGTGTGGCTTTGAGTGTGTGTGACCAGAACAGGGATCACAAGAGGAAGCAAGTATTTATTTATTTTTTCCACATCAGACTGGTGTAGAAGTCAAGGAGTTCAAAACTTACTCCCCAAGGAATGTTAGTAAAGCAACTTTCTCATATTTAGATCCCCAGCTGCTGTTGATCTTAACCAGGGCCTTTCCACAAACTCCGTCTTCCTCTTTGATATTTTAGCTTCTTAATCATTGTAAGTCAACAATTCATAGCTGACAGTTTTGCTGATAAAGTACCTTTATAATGATAGACTTGGTGTTTAAATTTCCGCCTACGTCTTCTCTAAGTTAGTGACCTAATTGTAGTTGATTCTTCCAGTAGAAACACTCACTTGTTAACCTCAAGTTATTTCTGGGCACAGCTGAAATAAAACAAATTGCTTTTTAAGCTTATGAGTCCAGATTCTGTGTCTTATTTTCCATTTCTTCTTGTCCATTTTTCCATGTAGGCTTTTATCTGCTACCTATAAACCATGAAAAACAAATTATTCTGTTCAGATCTTTGGAAAGGGCTGTTTGCTGGCACAAAATCACATTGTCTGATGCTTTTTCTTGTTCTGAATTTCTGGAAGGGAAATCCTTCTTATGAAGAGTCTTAACTTTCCATCAGTAATGAGGAAAACTGTTTCTCTTGGGAGAGTGAAGGTAGCTTTATAAGAGAAAACTCGGCAGAAATAAAAATCCACCCCACTGATTTTTAATCCAAGTCTGTTTTTTTACTGATGTTGATCCCTACTCTGCCTGTGAGATGGGAATAAATGAAGAGGGGCATTGAAAAATGTGTCAGGCTGAATAGTATAGCACACTTTGAAAATTGTTGTTCCAATTGTGTACTACTTAAATGCCACCCTTATAACTTGAAATAATATACCTGCCTCCTCGTGTCTTCAGAGGCAGAATCTCCCATCGCCAGTCTTTGTATGACTCGGGACATTGCCTGCTGTATGGGGTGTGATCATGCTGGTGTGGCAAATACCCACCATCCAAGTGCAGTTCTTATACTGATAACCCCTCCATTCAAGCTAAAAAGTGTCCTATTTAAAAGGAATCATAAATTATATGATCCCTTCCTTTGTGTGACTTCCCCTACGTGTTTGCAAGATGCTTTATTTAGAAAGAAAACAACAGCCTAACTGGTTTCAGAGAACTCAGTCCATTGTTCATACGAAGAAACTTAGACTCAGTGGGGTTCAAGGATGGCTCCTCAGTGACAAAGCCAGGCTCAAAGTCGTGACAGCAGGTCTTTCGATAGCGCTTACTGTCAAGCCAGGCACTCTTCTAGGTTCCTTCCACACATTGACTCATTTAACCTTTACAGCAGCCCACGGGGTGGGTGTTATGTTCCTATTACAGCAAGTAGCATGCCCCAGGCCGTGCACTAGCAGGGAGAAGAGCTGTGCGTGCAGCCGGGCAACCTGGTTCTCGGCTCTGGTGCGCTCACCATGTCACACTGCCTGAAAGAGCCAGCACTTCTGACTCTTGGTTCTACCCTTTGCTCTGTATCGTGTTGCTTCTGGACCAAGTTGAGACAAGTGTGTTCATGAAAATTTAGCCCAACTTTTCAAAGCCGATATTTTTATAGTAGTACTATGATATTTTTATAGTGGTACTATGAACATCATCAAAGTACTACCAGATGCACTTAAAAAACAAATGAGGCTTAAAAACAGATATGACCCAGACTGAGTCATCTATATGTTTTCAGGAAAGATAATCAAAATATTGATCAACACGTACAGCATAGGTAACAACCATTCAGAAAGGGAGGCAGCCATAAAGTGATCAATATGGCCACCCCAGATAGGCCATCAAAATATCAGTCTGGTGGTTTTTATATCAGGATTTATTTGTCAATACCTACCTGCATAAGACCATAAGCCCCTCCAAATCACCTATATGCCTATATAATTCTCTTTGTAGGGTACCTGGTAAACACCCATGGGAAGATTTTTTTAATAAATTTTGATGAGGATGCTTGCATCTGAGTTGCCAACCTATGGAAAAAAATGCATTGGCCATAAAGACTGTGACTTACAGGAAAAATTTAAGAGGGTTTACAGCATATAAAGCTTGGAGCATATGTTTTAGAGCAAAGCCGAATCCAGAGAGAATCCTTCTCTCATTCCATGGGCTGCATGGGTCACAGGTGATATTCCGGAAGTCAGGCATAGGAATATATGCAGCATCCTTGACCTTCACATCGCCCAATCAGCCATGCATGGCTGGAGTCTTCAGTGCTCAGAGCCCACTAGACAGAGTAGAAGTCACAACAGAGCTTTACTCTCTTCAACATGAGGGAGAACAGTCTGTCTCCTAAAAGACACTAGGGGTCTACCTGGCCCAGGATGAATAAAGGTGTTGTTTTTGGCTAAGAATTCTGGAAGGGGAGACTCCACAGCCACCTAAAAACTCCTTTTTTGCATCCAGGTGGCTTAGGAAGACATGCCTTGGTATCAGAAAAGGGAGCCTTCAAGCATACAGAGGTTTAAATAATAAAGGAGCCCACAGTTTATCAGCAGAACTGGCAGAAACATCAGACAATCCCTTAATTACCCTCTACAGCTGTTCTCAAATACTGGAATTTCCTTGCCCTGATCTGGCTTACAGAGTGAACACCAAACGTTGAAAAGTTTAGTGCTTCTTAACCAGGAAACACACAGCTATAAAATATGGAAAGCTGTGGTAGACAAGTGAAGAAAAAAAAAAAAAGAAGTGACATCTTATTATTCCAGTAAAAAAATAAAACCCTTAAGTTTGACAACATTTTTTCCTCCTGGGAAAGTAGAAATAACAATGCATCAAAACTAGGGTTTTTGTTATATACTTGAGAATAGTAAAAAGAAAAGAAATGGGTATGTCCCATTTATTTCCCCTGTGAGGACCATTGAGTTTTGAGTTCTACAGAAAACTAAACTAGAAGCAGCACCCCCATACTCATCAATGGAAAGTAAATCATTGTAGAATTTTGCTCACTGACCATAAAGAACTCTTTATTCAGTGAAGACACTGGATATTTTCCCATTGGCTCATGGGCCCATAATGAACACCATGAAGTAAATGGTGAAGCAGTCACACCCCTTGCATAGCTACAGGCCACCCGAAGAGGATGTGGGGTCAAAGACGGAGACAGCTTTCAGGCCTCTGTTAGCATCTCTACACATCCCACACACAGGTTTATAACAAAGTGACACTCTGGCATGCTTTTGAGTTCCAAACATCTCTGTGGAAGCAACTTCTATGTGTGAAGTTACACATAATCCAATCCAGATCAAATACCTGATGACCCCACTTCCACATGCATGAGTTGTGATGATAGCTTAAAGATGATCTAATCAACTACCTATCTCTGCTAAAAGTAGGAGGTTATAGAGTTAGACATGGGGAGCCATCAAATTGGAATTTTGACTGATAAGATCATGTCTTGAAATGATTTGACCAAAGTTAGGTTTTATAAATTTATCAAACTGCTCAGTACAGCAGCCCCACCCTCACCCTTCCTTTTCCACTGGGTATATGTTCGAGGACCCCCAGTGGATGACTGAAACCACAGGTAGTACTGAACCCCATAGATACTGTTTTTTTCCTATACATGCATACTTATAGTAAAGGTTTAACTTATAAATTAGGCCCAGTAAGAGATTAACAACAATAACTAATACTAAACTACAATTATAACAATAAAATCAGGGTCACTTGAACCCAAGCACTGTGATACCGGGACAGTCGATCCGATGATTGAGAAGGCTACTAAGTGACTAGCAGGTGAGGCGTGTGTATGGAATGGATACACTGGACAAAGGGATGATTCCCGTCCTGGGCAGGACACAGCAGATGGCAAGAGATTTTGTCATACTACTCAGAATGACATGCAATTGAAAAGTTATAAATTATTTATTTCTGGAATTTTCAATTTAATATTTTTGAACCAGGGTTGACCATGGGTAACTGAAACCCTGGAAAGCAAAACTGAGGATAAAGAGGCACTACTGTAATTAAATCCATAGCCCAAGCCCAATGAACCAACATAATCCCCCAGGGATAGTTTCTGGAAGCTTTTGAAAGAAATAGACATTCTCTAAATAAAGACCATTGAAAAATAATAACACTCTCACCAATTATTATTATGTTGGCTCAAAATGTCCATTCCTGGGGAAGATGACCAATTGATCTTTGGGAACAGTGGCCTATTCAACACCACATAGATCCCTGTAAATTTTCTAATTTTTCATTTTAAAGATTAAATGGATAGATTTGAAGGGAAGAAAATCAAGAATTTGTCAAACAATAGCCACATTCAGTTAAAAAAAAGAAATTCTATGCTCAACTACTTTGATCTTTTAAATTATCAATGTTTGCTTTTTTATTATTTTAATGAGGCCACCCCAAGGAATATCCATCTAGTTGGTTAAAATGAATATTTTCACAGCTATCATTTAAAGGAACATTACCTGTATAAGTGAAGCAGGTTGGAGAGGCAGTGTACTTGCAACGCTTCAGAAGCGTATTCCATTGAGGAGTCTCTTCATGTAGTGTTTCGCAGGATCTACATATAGCATTTTCTTGACTTTTCTACTGCCATCACCTAGAAGAATGAACAGGAAAAAATTATTTTCGAGGAAGAACTGCTAGCCAGAGGGAAATATAATCAACCAACATGGGACTGACCATGATGCTCTATGAAGATTGCCCTCCCTGATAGTTCTCTGGGTTCTCTATTTGATCTTTGCATCTAACCTTTCAGGTGGCATCTCTGTCGCTTGTCAGCCTGTTGGGGCTGGAGATTCTGTCCGTCCTCCCTTCTGTGATACAGACTTCACCAGACATTTAGAGCTTCCACTGTGTTCATCAAAATCATATGCCAAAGCAAACTTGGGTCTATATCAGATATTCTCTATGGGGGTGCTATTGTGCCAAAGGGAACAAAAATTGGTGGTGGGTGGGTAAAAAACATCTTAGATATCACAATGGCTTGTAGCCCTCCAAAATTCAATCCTACCTGACAAAAATCTTACCTCTTAGTATTTCATTTCTCCCATTAGGGAGAATTTAAATTTAATTTAGTTTTCTTTTTCTTCCCCTGGGCCAAGGGACAGGGGAATGATAGCAACAACATAAGAAGCTCATATAATTGTAGAAAAGTTTCAATTTAGGAGAGTAGGGAGTTGACAGTATATTCATGTAAGATATGTGCTAACAAATTCTAACTTCAAAATTCAATCAAGAGCTTGATATTGTTCTATAATTTCAAGCGTATCTTATTTTGAGCTCATACTGTAATAGGATGATTAGTTTTTCCTTGATGATTTTATTTAAAAAGCCAGTTACTAATTTTTTTTTTCAACCTCATCTAGATTTTCAATGAGACACAAGCAGCTTTCAGAGTTAAATCCTAGGCTTTGGCTTGCATTTTGCCCTGAGTTTGTCAAATGTCAACTCAAAAATATTCAATGGCTTTCCTCTCCAGGTAGACTACAACTCAATGGCCATAAAACCAAGGACCTCCAAGATTTAGTACCAAAGTTATTTTCCTCAACTCTTCTTTATAAACTACCCAACAAATAAACCTCTCTCTTCTGTGCTTTGCCTACCCTGTTTCCCCACCAAGACTATCTTTCTCTTCCTCCCTACCAACTCCATGCCCAACTGCTTTTCAGTGTCCCAAGTGTCCCTGTGTTCACAAAGATTGCTTTCCAGCTCTATTGAAATATAATTGACACATAACATTGTGTGAGTGTAAGCTGGACAACTGGAAGCGATCTTTCCTCTCTTGTAAGTTCATACAACTTGGCATCTGGACTAAGCTTATGACACTCAGCACTTTCCACTACACAGTATGGGTTCAAGTATAAATTCTGGCTCCTTCTCCAAGTTAAAAGCTCTTTAAGGGCAAAACTTTGGACTGATTTCTAGGCAACTAGACACTAGAACTAGGAAGCGTGTTAAATTCCTGCATATGTAATGTCACAGTGTTGCTTGAAATGTTTTCCCCAAAAGTTTCAATGGCCTAAAAAAAACCAGATTTGTTAATGGGTCTATTAGCGGGGAAACAGGCTTTGCTATTTTTGTATAGTGTCAATAATCCTGTTTCTTTAAAAAAAGAAAAAAAAATCTCAGAAAACAATTTAGAGCACAGAAGATCCTTTCCAGAAGGGATGTTGAGAGAAAACAGGAGCTGACAGTAACCTAGGAGAGTGGTGTGGCCCTTACAAAACTAATACTGTCTTCAAATGCACCAGATTTTATTCCAGCTTCATTTTATTCATTTTGCACCCTTCATCTGAACCCCAGATTTCAGGATTGGGAAACAAAACCAAGTGGAACATGAAACACAAAACAAGATCCCGCCAAACACAACGAGCTCTCTCTGGCTTCAAGTCAAAACTTGGCTGAACCACAAAGCTTCACCTGGTTTTGAGTAAAAACCACACTGAACCACCATTTTTTTTCATGGTTTCAGTTTGAAAATGGGGTTTCATGCAAAGCATGCCCTAGTTTCAGAAGAGTTCCTTGGCAGAGCATAGGAAAGTCTTTAATGTGGACTCTGCCTTGTCAGCAACCCCAGTCAGCCAGCATGGAGGTGATTGCTTCTTGTTCTGCCCTTAGAAGGTCCAGTTTTTGAGCAATCTTGTTCATGTGATCACTAAGATGGCTGAGAACCATCAGGCATATGAATAAGAAATGCAATGAATTTGAACTTATCTGTTGCAAAAACAAAAGAAAAATTTTTAAAGACATAAATCAAAAAGGAGCTAGCATGGACTAAAACACGTTCTAAAGCTCTATCTATGTATGGAGGCAAAAAAGAGATTTGAAGCAATTTTTAGGATAATCTGGGCCAAAATTTCACATTCACTGGAAAATCTGAGATACTAAATGAAGACAAAGTGGCTACGTGAGGACATGGAATGCAACCACTCAATTTCCCCTTCTTGGAGGGAGGTTAAAATCCTCCTTAAAATAGTGTGACATGAGCCATTTCCCTTGAGTGATGGCGTTTGGAAATAGATTCTAACATGAAGAAACACCAAGCTGAGTTTTCCATGACATGACGGGAAGCCACCATTGTTTTCTTGGTAAACTAAACTAGTACTTAGGATTTATAAGAGGATTATAATAATGAACACATAGAAGATTGGGTTGTATCTGTAATAGAACATTTATTACATCAAGAAATACAAAATTTAAAAGACTAACAATAAGAGAAAATAAGTGGCTTGCTAAAAAGAGCTTATATCTGTGTGATACTGTGAAATTAACACAAAAAAGGGCCGGCAGAGTGGCTCAGTTGGTTAAGAGCTCACTCAAGAGTTTGAGCTCTGAGTAACAGCGGTTCAAGTCCAGCCTGAGCTGAGCAGCCACTGAGCTTCCAACAGGTAGCAGGATGGCTCAGCAAAACAAAAAACAAAAAACAAAAAATGTCCCACACATGACCACACTGGATTTCCAAAAAGCACCCACATGAAGTTATCAGGGCAGGTCCTGGAGAGATGACATGACTTAACCAACCCAGGTCTGGGTGCCAGTAAACTGCACAGATTTGATTTTTGCTCAATTATCTCCATCCACAGACTGAAATATATGGTTTGCATGATTACTGTACAGCAAGGGAGACAAGCAAATGTACCAACCATTGCAATATAATGTCACAGGAGCCAGGGTGGGAATATCTTCTAAGGAGTTAAGGGGCAGGAATGAAAGGTTCCCACATCTGCATCCTCTCTTTGTGCATAACAGAATGCATAACTGGAAACTAGGAGACAGTTTCTAGGAGATGGACCTGAGGGGAAAGATGCTTATAATGTGGTACCATCCCATGATCTATGGAATCCATCCAGGTAATGGGCTCAGTGTGGGATATACTGGTTTTTAGGGTCTTATGAAATCTACAAGTAGAGCTTTCAAGGTCCTCCAGAAATTTTGGTCTAGAAGTTCAAGGGGAAAGTTCTGGGCTGGAGACATGGATTTGGGAATCATTAATGTAAAAGTATTAGGTCAATGATATCACCCAGTGCAAGTTGCTGGGGGAGAACAGGATCAAGGCAATCATCAGGGTCTTTGACCCACTGCTCCTATACACAAAACTAGATGACACAGAAACATGATAAAAGAACAGAACTAGCAAATGATGACTGTAGCGAAGGCCACACGCTACCAACTGAAAGCAGGCTCTCCCTCATCCTGCCAAACTGATCGATGCAAAATCCCAAAGCACTTTTTCCTGAAAGTAGAAAGTCACACCTCACTTACCCACTATAGGATAGTCTATAGGAAATAAACTTAACATACAAATATCTCACTTACACAAAAGAGCAATCAAGAACGATCATTTATTTTATGACAGGCTTCACAATGGAGTTCTATCAAATAGCATATGTCTTTAGTAATGGTACCACATGACTCATTTCACCAGTCACCAAGCAAAAACTTCATATACCTGTACTTTTAGGGAACACAGGATTGCTTTTGGTTATTTTTGTTTGCTTGCTTTTTAGGCCAATGCATGCTACAAATTTCTTTAGGTGGGTAATAAGCAAGTGGATAAATGGGCCAGCAGATATTTTCACTTTCAAAGGTTCTTTGGTGCAGAGCCTCATAAAAACTTCTATTTACTTAATTACCATGGAATTAGAATGTTTTGCTATAGAATATTGATGTGGAGGCAGAAACCAAATAGACATTTCCCTAGATGAAAAGTATTCATTCCAGGCCCCAGGGCTTACTATTAGGCTCTCTAGTTCACTATTTTATGAATCACTTGGAAGTTGGAGCAGTGGGCAATGAAATTTCCAGTTGTTCTAGTAAAAATGAGCTTACCCAGGTGACATATAAATGAAATAAACTACATAAAGATCTGGGCAGTGGACATAGAGATGCCACAGAAACTTAAGTGTTGGCCTATTACTGTCTTTAAATAAAATTCTTCTAAACTATATTTAGAAACTCATGGTATCTAAGTGATCAGTTACAACCCTACAAATGTCCATTGAAGTTGTCCCACCCAGAGAGCGTTCTTCCAGGGGAGACATCAGTGCAATGTACTGCTCCATCCAGGCAGGCCACAGAAATCCTTTATAAAAGCTGGTGAACCACACAATATGTTGTTATGCTTGTTCTGTGAAATATGTGGTGCTTGAGGTTTGATTGTTGCAATTCATGGGCCTCATAGAAGAATCATTTCTCCCTCTGCTGAGCTGCTTGAGTTTACCTCCCTATCTATTGTCCTTTCACTGACCTTATACATGTAACTTCTTCTTCAACTCAATGAAGGCAAGATATGCCCCTTTTCTTTGGCAAAGACCAGTTCATAGTACGTACACCATATATAATGGGTGATGGAAGGATGGATGGATAAACACATGGATGGATGGATGGATGGATGGATGGATGGATGGATGGATGCATGGATGGATGAGTAGGTGGGTGGATAGGTGGGTAGATGTATGAGTGGGTGGATAGGTGGATGATAGATGTGTGGTAGGTGGAAGGAAGTATAACAAACCTAGAAAATGATTAAAGTGATCAAGACAATAAGCATTTTCTTAAGGTAAAAGAATAATCATTCTTTAAACTGTAATGATTACAAGAAAAGGATAAAATTAACAAAGTTCCAAATGTTTAGCTTTCTCTGGATTCTCCTTATTGATCTATTAGCTAGAAATTAATTAAGAGAAGTCAAGGAATTTCAAGTTACATGCCACATCTTTTAAGGTCAGAGTCTTGACTGGAACCTATATGTGTTCCATAAATTTTTCTTTGGTGAACAAAACTGACCCAACACTGTATTTCTTCAGAGCTCTTGGGACTTTACTACTATGTTAACAAGTCAATTTAAACTGTGGATAACACCATGTAGTGTATATGAGCACAGGCTTTTTAACATGTTCTTCAGCTGCTCCTAGCCTCAGTTTCCTCATGGGTACAGTTGGGGTAGATAGATAATACCTTCCTTACCTTACAGGGTTACAAAGATCAAATGGGTTATGAATGTAAAACCCTTAGTCTACAAACAACTGTTAAGTGGCTGAGCCAGTATTGAAATCCAGAATTACCTAACTCCTGAGACTTTTTCTTTCTTTCTTTTTTTTTCTTTTTTTTACTTTTTATTTTGAAATGACTTGAACATACAGGAAAGTTGCAAGAGTAATACAAAGAATTTCTGTGTACTTCACCCAGATTGACCAATTTTTCACATCTTGCTACATGAGCTCATGTTTTTCATCAGTGTGCTATGGGCTCTCTAATAGTCTGTAAAATAGGCACAATAATGGGTGTCGACCTCAGGGGGTCACAGTGAGGATCAAATGAGTTTGCAGATGTAAAAAATAACCCACATAATTGAATAGTTGCAGCAAAGCCTTAACAGGACCCATGACCAACTTAGGAGCCCAGCATCAGGACAAAGGAGAAAGTGAGTCTCCCTTCCAGGGTAAAGGGATGTCGGAGCTGGAAAGACCCACTGAAGAGGTGACCTCTGAGGTCAGTGTTTAAATGGCCAGCTATCCAGGATCAGAAAAAAACAATTATTCTCATGTTCTACCACCTTGGCTTCTCCCAGGAAAAGGGCTGAATTTCAAAAATCTTTAAAGAATATTAGCTGATTTAATTTGCAAAGTGAATGCTGCTGTGCCCAACCTAATTCCACTGTCATTAATGGAGCAGGGGTCACCCATGTGGCTTCCAAAACTTGTTAAGAATAGTAGAACATCCGTCTGCCCCAACTCCTTGCAAACCCCCAGCCCTGGCGTGGAAGTCATGATCTCCCAATTCTTATCACAATTCCCGGAAGACAGCAGTGACCTTTCCAAAGCATCTATTTCATTTAGCTGCACAAAGCCAACGCCTTGTCCAAGGGCATGAAAACCACTTAAATAGCATACGTAGCCCAGAAAAACTAGCTCCATACATAACAGAATGTGCTCTTCAAGTAATTCTCTCTCAGGAGGCAAACCGTAACGGCTCCAAGTTCACGTCTGCCATCCAGGCCTTCGCGGTCATGGAGAACATGCATGGCCACTGCAGGCAATGTCAAAATACCAGAACAGATATGATCCATGCCTTGTAAAAAGTTCTGTAGCACATAAAAACAACCCTGAAGATGATCAATTTTGCCAAGTAAGCGTGACACAGGCCTTTTGTCCTTCTTTCAGTTCTCATTCTACTTTTGACTTATTTGTGGAAAGTTATAATTAGATGGTGCTTTGCCTTTTTTTTTCTGTAACTGATAAAGCACCGTAAATCCTGGACCTGATCCATGAGTGCAGTCACTTATGAATTTTGCTATTTTTTGCACATTGCACCATATGCAGGCCCAGCCGAGAGGCATGGTTCTGTATTCCTGGCATGCAGGAGAGTCACTGAGAGATATCATATGGTCTCCTGGCACAAGTACAAAGTGCCTCTTTCTGTTTGATCTACTGTCTTAAACTTAAATGCAAAATTTGATAATTGGGTCAGGCAGGAGAAGAAACTGAGCAGTAAAGTTCTTTTCATTTCCTTTTGCTATTTCTCCACGTTTCATCTTTTCTTCCTTTTTTGCCCCCTCTTTCTCCCGTCTCCCTCTCCCTTTTTTTTTTCTCAGCCCCCGAAGGAGGCAGACTGCCTTGTGAATAGAATGGATTCGAAGAGGAGGTGGGCTTATGTCTGGAAAACCTGTCAGAGGGTCTCCAGTCACCCCTTCAGCTCCTTGCTTAATGTACATTAGTTTTTTTGCTCCATTAGCAGCAGTCCTGGATAACCATCTTGAGCTTAGCAAAAGCCAAAGTCATGGCTGGGTTTACTTGTTTAGAAATATTACTGCCTTCCCAGACGTGGATTTGTCTAATGTGAAAGGAATTCATCGTAGTCTCTCTGGTTTAGGGCATTAAGCAGACAGAGGCTCATACTTCAAAGAGCACAAGAGATAAATGGAAACTGAACCTCCTCTTCAGACAGAAGGAGACCGCTATATGAAAATCTGACTTAGACCTCTCTGCCCAGGAGTTTCTAAACATGGAGAAAGAACTTTTCGTACTTGATTTCACCACTCCAAGACCTATTGCAGAATTGCCTGTGTGGGTTACAGAATTGTTTTAGCTGGATGTAAACCCAGCCATGGCTGCCTAATAATCTACATGAATTTAGCCCTTGCTAAGGAGGGTACAACGTTCAGAAACAACAAAGCTTCTGTCAGCATCGCTTCTTCAAATCACATAGGGCAGTTACTCACCGTTAGGTGAGTCACTGAAGTTTTCCACAGGTCAGGCCACCCGTCCATGATGGTAGTTGCTTCATAGACACCCTACCGCAATGTTAGAAAGTTCCAGAAATTCCCTCTCTCTGAAAGACCACCTGGAGTTGGGGTTGGGGGCAACTGGAAGCAGCTCTCCTCATGTGGACCCCCATGCTAATATTGTCAGCTGGACTCAGGATAAAAAATACATTCTAGACAGTCTTAATCCTGAATTGAAAAAAGAGGTCACAGGGGGACCACCTGAAGAGAAGGTAAGATCGGAAGGGATTTTGCCCCTGTGCGGAGAAGTCTTGCCAGTGGTAGAGCCACTTCCTTCCATTGGGGCCTCTCCACTAATGACTCCACAAGCCACTGTTTTCTGAGCATCGTGTCCCAAATTTGTACTCTTTAGAGGGCTACACCAAAGGATGTTTTTAACTAGGACCACAATTCCTAAGGCTTCCCAGCATCCCTTGTGGTTTTCCCATACTTCCTGGCAGACCTAAGGGTCCTTGTGGAGCTATGCAATGCTCTGGAAGAATCACCAGGCTAAAGCAATAAACCAGCCTCGGAGCCCTGCAGAGAGCTTAGAAGCAACTCGCTTATCCAGACACAGGCAGACAAACCAGGACACAATCCTAGATCTAAATGACCCAACAGCCAGCCTCCTGGGGGCATCTGGGCCCCGGGAAGGTTGCAGAGAGCTGGATCCAGGGTGTAGGGCTGTGACAGGAGTCAGCAGCCCACAAATGCTGCTCAGTATTTTTCCTGGACTTCCAGGTGCTGGAGAAAGAGGGTGTGGGGGCGGGGAAGACATCCACTGATGTCTAGTACGCTCGGCCTTAGCACCTGTGCTGAGGAGGCATCAGAATGGATTTTGACTTGAATGGAACAGAGACTGTTTTTCTAAAACAGGTGATTATGTAACACAGTGAGTTAGTTGCAACTGTCTTTGATGGAGGCTTCCTTGGTACAACTGCCTGCGGCCCTATGAGAGAGCTGCATGGTTTTGTCAGTTTTCAAATTGCAGCCCCTCAATCAAATATTTAGGGCCCTGCTGGGGGTCTCAGAAGATCCCTGGACTAGCATCAATTAGTCACCGTAGCTGTTACAGTCACATCATACCATGTCATTTTCCTTAATGTGACTGTGTGTCACTTCTCAACACAAAATTAGACCTTTCCAGCGTAACACCAATTTCTGGTGCACGCCTACTAAAGGGCTGATTTGTGACAACACTGGGTCCCAATGTTCAGGGGCTTTTGGGTGGATTTCGGCCTCCCCCTCTGATACCGACACCGACATATTTATTAGAGTGACTGACGGGTTGCAACACTCACAGCCTAATGGGTTGACAAGGGGTTGACCAGTTTTCCCTTCAGTCCAATCCAAAGCTCAATGGAAAGATGAAACATTATTTTTTTTAAAACGTGTGAATTTGTTTTCATTACACTCCTAAGATTTTTTTCCATTACTGAAGAAATTAGGTAATTGTCTGAAAAAAATATTTATAAAATTTTTTTTTAATGCGCCCTTACCCTTGGGTTCCTGGCCTGTCATTTTTTTCACCTTATCCAGCACGATTTTGTGATGACAATGATTTACCATAGTTGTAGTTGCCTTGTTTGCAGCCTCCATTACCAACAACAACAACAAAAAAAACAGGGAAAATCAAAAACTCTTAGTGGAAATTAATTTAGAAACAACATTATCACAATTCTTATATGACATAGGTAACCATAGTAGCCATTTCAGCAGGAAAAGCAAAAATAAATAGAAGGGCAAGTGACATTAATTTCCATTTGCTGCACACCTGTAATTGGATCAATTATCTGACCCTTGGGGAGAAGTAGGTCATCACTTTTAGCGGAGTGAAGCCCTGTGTGGACATAGTGGAGAGGCATGTGATACTGCACGCCGAAATCCACTGGGGCTGGTTAGACCAAAGCATCCACTTCTCTGCTCCTTGGCATGTGGCTTCCGGCAAGGTGTTTGACCCTGTTGGGCTTGATTTCCGCCTCTGCTCACTGGGAATAATAAGAGTACCCACCTCACAGGGTGGCGAGGATAAAATAAAGTGATCCGCGTAATGCACTTAAAGTGGTGCCAAGGACTTGGTAAACCCTTTAGAAATATTAGCTTATTCTTATTACTAATATTATTTCTTTTATTGTTACTTATGATCCATGATACAAGGATAAAAGGACCAGATTTGGGCTTAGGAGATGCAAATCCAAGCTTAAACTCTCCTACTTTCTTGTTGCTCCATCTTGGGCAGATTAGCGTCTCTAAGTCCCTGTTTCCTTATCTGTAAAACAGGGCTCTGTCTAATTTGCATAAAAGTGTGCAGATGAAACTGAGTGAATAATGGGAAAGCATTTTGTAACTGAACGTGAGACCTCAGACCTCGCTGTTCTCTAGAGGGCACCAGAATTGCAGTGGAGGCACAGTTCCAGCATGGCGCTCTGGGACATGGTCAGCCAGTCCCTGTCCAGGTGTCCACAAGTGGGAGCGCTCACGTTCTGCACAGCTTTCCTGAGCTGTTATCCACAGGATACACAGGTGTCCCCAGGTGTGGCCTCTGGGACCAGGTCAGAGAGTGGCGAGGAGCCAGGTCGACGCTTGCTCTGGAAATGCCCTAGACCTCAGAGAGGAGACCCAGGCCTGCAAACTGCATGCCCCTATGCACATGTGCACTGTCTGGGTCTCATATTTTCATCTGAAGAGCCCTGTAACTGGTGAGTATGACCACCAGGAATTCTGGGGAGGAAATGGGGCTCCACAGAAAGTAAACAAGGACATGTAGTTCTATATACAAATATTCTGAAAGAATACTCCAAACATCCTCCCTCCTTCCCCCATGGATTGGGGGTGGAAGGGCCTTTTTCCTTTTTTTCTCTTAATATAAATTTCTTTCCTTTGGCTCTTTATGCTTCATGTCTTGTTTCCTTGAAAGAGGTGCCTACGTAAGAATTAAAGTGTCTGGCTCTATGAGGTGGAAAAAGGGAGTAAACCAGAGGCGGCAAGACTGTCAGAAGAGCATAAAAATATTCCAGATGATTTTTATTTTAGTTTCCTGACTGATGTGTTACAGCTTTTTGAAAATCTGGAGATGAAGTGTGAAATATAGATGAACTCTGGAATATATACTCAGATCTGTGTGCAGATATCTGTTTGCATACATGAAAGAGCATGGGTGCGTGTATAAGCACCAGAGTGTGTGTGTGCAAGTGTGGGAGGAGTGTAAAGGAGTGTGTGTGTGTGTGTGTGTGTGTGTGTGTGAGAGAGAGAGAGAGAGTGAGTGAATGTATGTATGGGTGTTGCATGTACACAGAAGTTTGTGTGTATATGTGTGTGAGCATGTGTCAGTGTGCATGTGTGTGTGTGTGCACGTGCACGCATGTGCTCAGAGCACTCTAAGTGTTGGTGCTGTTCTATCCATCCATCGTGCCTGCAGAGGAAGCCAGAAGCGATTTTACACATTTTGCATTCAATGCCCAGATGAGGAACCTGAGGCCTGGAGAGGGACATAACCTGATTTGTGACAGATGCCAGATCAGAACGCAGAATTTTCTCTTCCACTTTCCTTTCCATCTTGCCATTTTTCCTTTCTTCTTGCTGACCTCTGAGACATGGGCATCTAAGGGGTGGTCTCTCACCTCCTCCTACCTCTACCGTGTTTCAACTCTTGCTGTGAGGGACATGCAGTTGCATCTAGAGAGGGATCTGTAATCCTAGGTTAGTGCTAACCTGCCTTGTATGCCATGGAAGCACACAACCTCCTGCACAGGTCCTTGCTTCTTGAGGGAGACGGCTTCCGTGGTGCTCATGTTGGAGCCACAGGTCCTGGCTCAGCTGGTTGAGTTCATTGGCTCTTCCCTGTGTCACCCCAGCCACAGTGGGCAGCACAGATCCTGCAAACATGCCAGACCCTCTCTAGTCAGCTTTGTGAGTACAGGGGCCGGACCTGGAACGAATAAAATGGCAGTCCCGATCTTCCACCCACACAATTAAGCTTTATTTATTTGAAATTGAGGAAATCAGTCTCCTAGAATATTCAGAGACCGAGAGTGCTGCTTGGGTATGCCAGGCTTACTGTTCATTGTGGAAGAGGGTCAGGCCCAGCGAGTCCCTCAAAAGCTTCCCTTATTGAGGAATCTGCTCCCCAAGTCTACTGTTCTATCAGCGGGGACGGAAACAGCTGTGCTAAATGATGCCCCATTGATCCACTGTCAAAATCCACGCCTTGTCTGGCCTTCAGATGTGCCTGACTCTAATGCTTCTTGGGGATGGTCTGGAGCTAGAACAG
The DNA here is from genome assembly GCF_001890085.2 of Hipposideros armiger. NCBI lineage: Eukaryota > Metazoa > Chordata > Mammalia > Chiroptera > Hipposideridae > Hipposideros > Hipposideros armiger. Next base: position 443,652 of record NW_017731635.1, on the reverse strand, counting down.
CATATCCATCATACAGGAAAAAAATCAAAGAGCATCTCTAGTTGTCGAAGTTTTCCCACTTCAGGCCTTCTCTTCCACTTCCCCCGAGGGTTGATGGGCCAGACTGGGACTTTAGCAAGTGGAATAATGGATTTTTAACAGTGTGAAGGGCCTTAGAGATCACCTGAGTGCCACCAGCTCAGGTATTTGAAGACATTGAAGCTAAGTGAAATAGTGATACTGAGCCAGCCTGTGGCCAAGAGACAGTGAGATGCCACACTCTTTTCTGGAACTTTTGTCCTCATTCAGCAACTCGCTGGGTCTTACACCAATGCCTCATCTCTGGTGCTTTGAAAGGCCGCCACTATCTGGAAAAGCTGTGGGCACTCAGTGCTGGAGTGTTGGGGAGAGTGTGTGTTCCATGCAGGTGTTCAGTGAGCATTCCATCCATGCTGCCTCCTGGACCAAGTGCCCAAGATACAAACACCCTCACGGCGTGGCCCTGCCCTCAGAGGAATAGCAGCCTAACCTGTAAACATCAAATGCTCTGTAACCGAGGTGCTCAACCTTGATTTCATATTAGATTCACCTTGGGAGGTTTTCAAAAATATTGAGAGCAATGTGCTGACATCAACATGACTGTTTTATTCCTTTTCTCTGTTTGCTGTGGGCTCTCTTAGGGGACAATAGGGCAGGCCATGTTTTGACTGGCAAAGTACAAGTACCTACATGCAAATTTTATCCCCACAGCAAGACTCTCTGAGGTTGTCAGGCAAGTGACAACTGTGGGTCAATTTACTCATTTGCTTCTCAGGAGAAACTCCATGTCCATCATGACAGTAACCACACTTGGCATGATGGTTGCAGTGAAAAGGTGTGTGTCTGTGACTAAGGAAATGGAAAGTTACATGGTGCATAAATCTGGGTTTGGGCCATATGGTCAGAATCCTTTGGCTTAATTATTTGAATCCAGGCCTAGCCTCAAAAGGCCAGAGTAGAGTGGTAAATAAACACACGCACCCAAACAGCAAAAAACAATAGCTTCAATAGTTGAGAGATCTCAACTATTAGTAGTTAAAGAAATATTGGGTTGTCGGAAAAGTCATGATGCATTTTTTGCAACGAAAAACAGAAAACATACACCATGACTTTTCCGACAACCCAATAGAAAAAAGAAAAAAAAAACTACCTGATTACCACAAATTTCTGTAAGTCATTCCTTGACTGGCTGAGAGCACCAAAAGGGAAGAGTTAAAGAAGCACTGAAAGCAAAGACAGCCATTGCTTTTGGTCAAACATAACATTCGGTTTGTGGTCCTAAGCAAGCTCCTAAGTAGACTAGGGTGCTCAGCCTGTGGCCTTTGGCAGAACACATCCTCTTCTTTCTAAATATTTTACAATGTTTAGTGGAAGCAAAAAGTGCAATGAACGTCTCAGGCATCAAAAATCTATAAATTAATAAAACACAGAAATAGAACTTCCATGAAACTAGGCAAGAAACTTTGAAACGCAGAAGAATGCATATTAGAGAAGAACACTGGTTCGGAAATATAATTACTGAGAAAAGAGCTAATCCTTCAACATCAAATGTGCCTCTCCCCCGCCCCCTTATTTCTCACCAAAGGTGTATCTGGGGGGGAAAAAATATTGTCTGTGCATCATGACTAAAATTGTTGCTCACTCTAGGAACTGTAAGAACAGGCTGACTTGGTGTCACATATCATTATTAGTAAAACATAAGAGCTGCCACTGCTTGCCTCAAAAATCACTCATCTCTGTCCTGCTAACACAGTTGTCAAGAAAGTTCCAGAGTTAAGGTTTCAGGGTTGCTAAATTTCAAAGTTGATCATGGAAATTGTACCCAGTCTTTTCTTCCTATATCACAATTTATCATTCTTTCAAGTGATTACTCAAAAGATTTAGGAAACATATGAATGTCTTTGTTTCTTAAAATTAGGTTTGGTTAAAATCTTGTCGCTGATTAATGACTTCTTGTGGCTGCCATGGCTTCTTTTTTTTCTTCACAGTTGTCTGTTAATCCAGAAAAGAGTTAGCTAATGATATGATTCCTGAGTCAGAGAGGACCGCTACAGGACAGCTGCCTATCTTTCCCTCATCTTCCCATCACTCCTCACCCAAAGACATTTATGATGTCCCTTTGTCCATACTTCACTCAGAACCACTTCTCCAGCCTTCTACAATTGTTTACAGACACATCTGTCCATCTGGTCATGGTGAATAACATAAGGGACTCTTGGGGTTAGAAATTATACACAGTTGATGAAAAATAAACTCTCATAGAACTCAGCCAACTTACCGGGTAGTGACCAAGGACAAATGGGCCTCCATTGTTTCTCAAGACTGAGTAGATCTTAGGATGTCTTTGACCTTGACTTTCGATTGACACTATCTATGGGGGCCTCAATTTAGTAGTTCAGGTAACACCAGCTGATATAAAAAAGAAACTCACAAATCTAAGTCATTTTTCATAATAAAGTCCAAAGTAGGTATTCCTGATCAGATTCAGTGACCCAGGTTCCTTCTACCTTGTGGCTCTGCCATTTTCTGTAGGTTGAATAGTGGCACAGACACCCTGCCCAGCACCTCTCAGATGAAGCCACATAGTCAACTGTGTACACTACATGTGCTGTTAGCCAGGCACATCATCATCCTGGTGACCCCAGATGACCCATAGAAAGCTAAAGATTTTGGAGATGAGAAAGCCCAAGTTTGTATACACAATCAAATGGCCACAGGAGGTGTGCTTCATTCGAAGATCCATGTGAGAGCTCAGTAGCTCTTCTAGAGTGTGTGACTATCTAAATGACCCAAAGGTCTTCAGTCCATCGCACTATTACCCCCACGTAATAGAAAATGGATGAGGAAAAAATCCAGGCCAAACCCCAAATGGGGTATTCCTTTCATGGCACCCATGGGGTGGTGCCATGTTCCAGACACAATCAACCCAGAATCCCATGGGTCCTTAAGAAGCTCCCAAGGAGGTTCCTTCCCATCCTTCCCCTTCATTACAACTTTAGCTCAGGAAGCATTGACTTTCCAAAGGCAAGTGAGTTCCTGGCTTGCTCCAGGTGAGGACACTGTGTGCTGAACTCTTCACATCTCACAGGCCACCCTGGCTCCTGGCTTCCTGTCCCAAACATTTATATTTCCTACTCATTTATCCCTAATTTCCCAGGGAGCTGTGTGAGGTTTTATAATTGATAATTAACACACTTAGTGTCCCATAATGCTTTTCATCTTCAAAGCAGTTGGCAAATATTAGCAAACACTCATAACACCTGCATTGGCCAAGTCAGTATGTTTCTCCCTATTTGGCACCTGGATGCTGGGAAGTAACCTGGGCAAGAGGTCAGGGCGAGCATGTCACAAAGCTCATATGGTGGCTTCTTTCAGGTGCCATCTTTCCCTGGCATCTTTTTAGAGAACACTATCATTTCCAACAAGAACAGTACGGGTGCCTGTGAGGTGGCACACACTGCTCTGTAACCTGCCATCCTGCCACATGGAAGGCGTTCATTTATTTTTAAGCTCATTTTTCACAGCAAGTCTGGTGGGCAAACTCGAGCTGAGGGAAAAGAGCAAGTTCACCTCATAAATGGAAGTACTTTTGTAAGCTTTGAGGGTTGAGATATAGAACGTAGTAATACGCCCTGCATATCACTATGTAGGTGGGAGAGAATAAGGAAAAGAAATATGGTAGAGTGAGCTCAAAAGTTTCAACAATTCAGAACCACCTGACTCAGTGTCCAGGGGCCTTGGAACCACAACCTGTGAGAGAGGTGGTCACCCATCCTGGCGTGAGAACATGCAAACTCACTTTATGTGTGTGGCATAAAAACCGCACTCATTGTCAGCAATTCGGTGACAAACAGGACTGGTCAAGAACTTGATATTATGTGGACAAAATGGCCCACCCAATAACTGTTCCTTCACTTAGTGGCTGTATCTTTATGAAAGTGTAGACAAAAAAAAAAGTGGCCTTTAAGGAACCCAAAAGCTTGAGATGGCATAATTAATTACAACTTCAACAAAAACTGATCATTTTTCTGTCCGCTTATATTATTGTACGTGTTCATCATTTTCCCCCAGTCAATCTTTGAAAGAGAAACTTTTTTCACTTTGTATTTTCAGGAAAATGCTACTGATGGAAACCATCCTAACTAGAAAATGTCCCTCTCTGCTTGGGTTGTAGCACAACCCACAATGAATGTCCCTGCATTGAAGGCCAGATGCCAAGCTGCCTGTCCTTAGTCATTGGAGGTCCTTCTCATCCCAGCCCCATTCTTGCTCATTTAAGGGCTTCATGCTGTGCCCAAACCCACACCCCTGCCCACCCTCCAGAAAAAGGAAAAACCAAAAATATCTCTGCTGAATTTCATTTTGGAAACACAGGATTTATTACAAGTGTACTGTTTTGTTTGGGCTATTAGTTGACTTTATTTTTATATGTTTGCTTGCATATGTATGAGGGGAAAGTATGTCGTTCAAACTAAAAAAAAAAAAAAATTGAACCAAACGCCTCTTGACAGTTAACCTGGTTGGAGTACAGTTGACTTCTTGCTTATTCCGGAAAAGCAACCAAATGTTCCCAGTAGCTCCTTAATGCAATTACTTGATTAGAAAAAGGCATTTCATTTCCTAACCACTACAGGAATAAGCAATATAGCTGTCAATAATTTTTCAACAGAGCTTCAGGCATGGTGGTCACCACCCAACCACAGTTTTATATGCTCATTAACGCATTTCCATCAATTAAAAATTCACCTCTGTGAAGCCTGGGAGTCTTTAGGGATTTTGCCGATAGGAGGATGACCTTCTCCTTCATCTCTTTTCAGGTTTTTATTTTGTTGCTGAATGTGCACCACATCAGAGCAATTTGCCTCAACCCTCCATTTAAGTCAACTCAGGTTACATTCAATATGCCCACCCTCCTAGCTCCCTTCGAGGCCAGAGTGATAAGCCTGAGAAAGAGCAAAACCATCTCCCTCTTGACCCGTTATGTACTTGCCCAGCATTTCTGAGTAAAATAGAGCCCTATGCCATATTGTTCTCTAGTGATAAAAATAATCACTCCCGTTTATTAAGCACTTACTGTGTGCCAGATATTGTGCTATACATTTGTTCATATTATGTCATCTAATCCCCACAAGCCCTGAGAACAGTCATTCTCAAACTTTCCTAAGTGTAGAAGTCACCTGGGGAGCATATTTGAAACACAGACTTCCAAGCCTCTCTCCACCCCACAAATCATTTGGGTTTGGTAGGGTGTGGATGGGCACTCAGTGACTCGCAATTTGACAGTAACGAAGGTATTTCTGACACAAGTGGTTTATGAGACAGCACGTTGCAAAATGCTGCCCTAGAAAATGGGTACAGCTATTATTCCCACTTTATAAATTAAAATCTGGGGCTTTAAGAGGGTAGGAAACTTGCCCACACTTGCCCAGGAATCAAGCCAGCGTGTTTTATGCCAGTTCCAAATCCCATGCTCCAGGCAGTGACTCAGGGCCCCAGGCTGCCTCCACCATGTAGCTGTGCCGTCTGGAATACAAGACCCAATGTCACCACAGTGGGGAGAGAGAGGGCTGGATGATCCCATAGGACTCTATTGGGTCCCAGTCTGGAAGCGGTTAGATCATTTGTACCTGCATGGCATTGGCCACAATCCAGCCAGTTGGCCTCAGTGTCGCTGTGAGGGAGGCTGAGGAAAGGGTAGGATCACGTGGACATTTAGCGAACACCTGAGTGAGAGTTCCGGGACTTGCCATCAGCTCCTGAAGTTCCCCAGGTTTCATCAGCCACTGGGACGGGGACCCCGCTTCTTTACTCTTCTGCTTTCTGCTCCTTTGTGTCCTGCCTTTCAGACTCACCCCAGTTTCCTACAATGAAACTGTCAGCGAATCACCCCATCACAGGTAATAAGGTACAAAAGGCACCTGTCTAAGTCAGCTTGGGCAGCCATCACAAAATACTACAGACAGAGTGGAGGACAGTGAGGGGCTTAAACAACAGACATTTGCTTCTTACAGTTCTGGAAGTGGAAGTTCGAGATACAGGTGCCAGTATGGTTGGGTTCTGGTAAGAACCGTCTTCCTGGCTTGCAGACAGCTGCCTTCTTGCTGTGTCCTCTCCAAGTTTTTCTCATAAGAGCACTAATCCCATCCTAAGGACCCCACCCTCATGAATTCGTGTAAACCTAATTACCTCCCAAAAGCCCCACCTCCTAATACTTTCACATTGGAGGTGAGGGTTTCAACATACGAATTTGGGGGAGATATTCGGTTCATAACAGCATACCAGAAGAGATCCTAAAAAAAAAAAATGATATTTTACCTCTCCTTTCCTCCTCCCCAACTGAGTCAAAGACAGCTCTTTAACTCAGACCTAAAACTCCTTAACTAAATCTTAGAAAAGCTACCTTTACTCAATTATAGCCAAATACATGAAGGAGAACTTTATGTTCTCTATAACTGAAAATATTGCCATATAAGGGATATGTTTGAAGAAAGGGACTTGGAAAAGCCAATAGTCAATATCCCAAATGACACTCAAGAAGTTGCTGTTTGGCTTAGATTTGGGTCCTAAGAGCAAGGGTCATAACTGGTGGTCAATATGTGGATGAAAACTTTAATGAAATTTTTTCTGAAATATCAGTGCCACTTTTTGAAAAAAAAATCTTACATTTACTTAAACTTGACTTCTTTGTCTCCAGGTTTTGGCTTACTGAATTTTTTCTTCTGTTTCTTATCTCCCTCCATCCAAGGGTCAAGAAGCCTTTCTTGATACCCTCCTCTTAGCAAAATTAATTACTTCTTTTCTCTGAGATGTTTTCCCACTGGGTCCATGTTGCTATTAGAGCAGATCATATTTTAGACCATACTCTAGTAAGTTGTGGATTTGTCTTTCCTAGAGACAAATAAACATATTTCATTCAATTTTCTTGTACTCCATCAGTTAGAAATTACATTCAGAGACCAGAAGAAAGTAGCAGCTTAAATAAGACAAAAGTTTATTTCTTTCATGTGCTGATTCCATATGTCAGTAGTCCAAGGCTGACCTGGCAGCCCCAACGTGCCAGGGATCTAGATCCTTGTATATTTCTTCCTCGTCACCCTTAACACTTGGCTTTCATTCTCAAGTTTGCCTCATAATCCATGATGGCTACCAGAGCTCTGGACATTACGTCCACATTCCAGTCAGACAGAAGGGAGGCTGGACAAAGGGGCCCTTTAAAGAGATTTCCTGGACGTCCCATCTGGAATGTCAGAATGTATTCACATGACTGGCTAGCTTCAAGAGAAGATGGGAAATTGCATCTTTTACCTAAACACATTGCTGCCCTCAACAAAATTGGAACTCTGTTTCTAAGAAAGAAGGGGATAATGGACATAGAACATATACAAGACAGGCACTTGTCAAAGCTTGTTGGATTGAATTAAACTCAACTGGACAGCATACAAAATGTATTTTTTCAAGCTGCTAAAAGCAGAGACTTCTCAACTGAGCTATTATAGCTTTAACCCTGCCTCAAGGCAATGCTTTGTGCCTTTCAGACTTTTAAACATGAACATAGCAGTAGCCTGATACTTTAATTGGAAGGACAGCTGGGTTAGAGTGGGAAGATCACGTGCTCTTGAGTCAAGAGACTTGGCACTAAAGGCCAGCGTGGTCCATCCTCGCTTCTGTGATTCAGCTAAACGGTGTAACTTCCTCAGGCCTCTTATCTGAACAATGGAGATAAAAAGACCTACCTTGTGGTGTTAGGATGTAATTAATGAGGAACTAATAATGGTGAGAGAGTGTATGTGAAATTATCTGCTAACATCAGCACCTAGGATACTCGGGAAACAGGAGGTCTGATGGATATGAGAATAAAGTCCTTCCATGGACTCTTGGACATACTAAATCTCCCAAACCTCAGTTTCTCTTTCTGTAAAATGAGGACATTATCTTTTAACTTTTCAGAGTGATGAGGACTAGGTGATTAAATAGGATAATTAAACAAGAGAGCTTAGGCCGGCCGAGTGGCGCATTGGTTAAGAGTTGGTTTGGGACGGCAGCTCTGAGCAGCAGGGCCCTGGTTCAGATCCCACATGAGGGTCAATGATGCTGCGCCCTCTACAGCTAAGATGGTGAACAACAGCTTGCTGGAGCTTGGCTGCCATGAGTCGCTGGTGGACAGTGTAGGCTGCATGGGGCTGGCTGGCAGCTGGCATGCACTTTTGTGAGCTGCCATGAGCCTCCGTAAGTGGCCGTCTAATGCCCGGAGAGCGACTACCTCACTCAGAAAGAGCGCAATGATCAGAATACCAACATGGGTCAGTGAAGCGACATCTTCCACAACTAGACTGAAGAACAAAAGTACAGTAACTTGTCTGTTCCCCTTCCCCGATTCCCCAGCGCTGTTCCCCTCCCCCAATTCCCCAATAAACTCTTTTAAAAAAAGAGAGAGAGCTTAGAAGTCATAAAGCAATTATAAGTTTGCAATGCATCCAGTCCTTCAAATACTCTATCTTGACCCTCTCTGATCCATGCCAGGCCTTATTTGTATGAATACAAAGTAAGCCACCAAGTGGCCCCAAATTGCAGTCTCAGGCACCCAGCATGAGGACAGGCCTACCACATTTTTTTTTTTATGTCCAGGAATTCTGTTGAAAATAATTACTATTCACTAGAAAGACACAGAAGAATTTCCACACAGCTTGTCACATTTAAGTGACAGGGACACTTTTGTGGGATTTCTATCATTCTCCCTGCTGACTTTTAGAATTCATTATGGTGTGGCTTGAAAACCTCTGAGCCGCCTAAGTGAACCATCTCCTTGGCGAGGCGACTTGAAGAATCCCCACCTGCCAGGAGGAACCTAACAGTTGGCAACACTATGAAACATAAATACCTCGTTGCTTGATTTCCAGAGGCTATTGACAAATTGCTTCTAATGTGTTTTCTAACGAACTTCATAATGAGCTATTAGCGGGCGAAGCAGCATGTAGTTCTGTAATCGGTTACTGAATGTCAATACAGGATTTATAAACAGAACTTTAATTATATTCGTTGGGATTCTACAGGATGTTAGTGTTTCCCCTAAACCATGCTGGAAGTTAGCAGAAAGACGAGCACCTGTGGGGATTAGCGGGGGAAGTCTTGGGGGGCCCTCTTAGGCTTCTGCCTACCACACAATATATTCTGCCAATAGATCATCACATAATTATATGCATAATTAATTATTACCTGAGCTCATTCTTGCAAGTGCTTGATTTTTTTTTTTGCTCGTAGGCTATTCTCATTAATTATACTTTAGCTATGCAGAGCAAAATTGCATTTCAATATTTCCTTAATGCAGCTTCTTTCCCATAATTCATATGTGTCTGTTATTTATAATATAATTTTAAAAATAAAAACATTAGTGTTGAATACTAAACAAAAAATAAAACGTGAGTTATAGCTATTCAACAGCATGTGTGATGATGTGACTGCGAGACGTTGGACAATCACTTTGTGTCAGTCTATCTCCTGCATAAACCGAGAGGCTTAGACCTAATAATATTTGTTTTTTTGCTTTGGGAAGCTTATAAAGAACTATAACAACTGTTTAGTTTTACCTCAATTTGCTAAAAGATCTCTAGTTCCCTTGGTGTTATAAAATTCTATGATCCTCTGATGTCAGTTAACCTGTGATTCTGTAACTCTGAGCGCAGGACGCCACCACCAGTGTCCAGTCAGTGCAGAGGGACAGCTAACCTGGTTTACCTGGAGGAATTATAGGCTCCTTGATGGAGAGGCTCATGTATTATTCATCTTTGTGCCCCCAGGGCCTAGCTCAATACTTGCCAGAAGGGATATGACCAATAAACATTAGCTATTGGTTGGCTAAACAAAACTGGATGACGATGACATCGAGATGCCCTCCTCTTTATTCTGTGGAGGGCTGTGACAGGGTAAAAATGTCAGGGCCAGCATTACTGCCCTGTCCTTATTGGTATGGCTGTTGTGTCTACTTGTTGGGGCTGTTTGTGGCTTAATAACAAGCATGCTTAAGGGATGCCAAGCTGGCAAGCCAAGTTCCCTTTCCTCATCCCATTGGTAGGCTACATTTTCAAAATGTCACCTTACCCAATCCTTGGTCAAAGCAGTCAGTCAACTCAGCTTATTGGAATGAAGGTTACATCTCTGTTTTTATCATGGAAAATTGTGTTAAAAAAAGAAAAACCGCACACATGATTTGTTTTACAGAAACTCACCTTGCAGTTCAGCCACTGGAAAGCATGTATTCAGGAAGCCAGGGGTTACTGTTCTTCAATCCTGCCATTAGTAAAACCCCTCAGTGAACCCCAAAAGAGGGCTAATGGGAATAGTCAAGCTCCTTGCTATTACTGATATTGGTTGTGTAACAAAAAAAAGATTTCAGTGTGTCCTTTAGTTCAATCATTCCTCCACTTTTAGGTCAAGCTTAACTAAAACATCACAAACATCTGTTCACTGCTGTCTTCTAAATCTCTAGACAAGCCCACTTTAGTTGTTTGGGGGATGGGGCAGGGAAGTAATGTATAAATAAATGAACATCTCCAGGCAGGAAATTCTGTGCATTCCCTTGTGTCTGCACTCTTGACATGGACTGGAAGGGGTCTGCTCTGTATTGTTTCAGCTACCCGGGTAGCCCCAGCCTTCTCGACCTGTCTTTCCTGAGGTGGTACTGTACCCAGATGCCACCTCAGTCCCCTTCAAGTTCTCACAGCCCAAAAGTGAGAGGCTGTGCACTCTGGCCCCATCACCTTGAGTCTGGGCCTTGGGTAATTTAAGCAGAGCCCTTGGGTCCTCTGAGAAACTTTCAGAGCCTATTGCTATCTAGAATGGGGACTTCTTATACTAGTTTTGTGGCAGGAAATGCTGAGAAGGTGAGTACAGATGAGTGAAATGGAAGTCCCTCTCAGTTGAGGTGGAGCTTAGGTGTCTCGATAAATGAGGTAAATGAGGTCCCATCAGCAGTGCCTGAGGCTGTTATTGTGGAGGTCTTATGGTTGTGGTTTTGCTCAGAGCCCCCTTTTTAATTTATGTGGAGAAATTGATTTTTTAAACTAGATAGCCATTCTAGAGCTACAGCTTAAGTACCAACTTCACTTGAAAAGTGAAACAAACAAACAGAAAGATTTCATTCTCACTAATGCCTGGGTGAGAGTGGCGATGATGAGGTGATGAGGAGGAGGAGAAGAACAAAACAATCTGGAAACTTACATGAGGAGACAGAGTGTGTGTTGGAGTCGAGGCCTTTGGCATTAGTAAAGGAGGTGAACTGTCTACGGTGACCCAGGCTCTGAGGTCCGTGGTGCTCCTTCTGAGAAGTTCCACAGTGTGACAGTTACTTTTCAAACATGAGCAAAGTGCCATGTTCTTCACAAGAACTTTGATAAAGACCTGAGAGGAAATGCTTTGGGGAAAGGTTGGAACCTAAGAGTGTGTTTATGTGCAACCCAACCATGAGGCCCCTTCAAACAGTGGACGGGCCTCTGAGGGAAATGCAGGGAGAAAAAGACAGACTCCTAAGGACAAAATAAAGCTTTTAGTCATGTATTATTTAGCACGCTACCTAAGGCTTCTGTGAAAAGTATTCATGTTCTCAGAGAAAGAGCTATAGATTCCTCTCCCACATCAGATACTATGATGAGCAGTCAGGAAGACATTGACAAAAGAAAACAGACATGAACTGCCTTGTTACGATAAGGATTTCCACTTTCCAGAAATAAATTAAGTTTGAGCATATTCACTTCTATTTATTTATATAAATAATAAAGTTTGAGATTATCCAGTCATTCATGTGAGGGCATGCACATGGGGGCTGTCTTTATCCTAAAAGCTGCCCTGTCTAGAAGTCTGATAAAACGTCAACTGTCCGAGCAGCAGTTTGGCGAATAGATTCATGTTTGTTTGGGACACATGTATATTCTGTCAGTGTATCTGAGAATGATGGTGACCCAAAGAATCTGAAACTTCATAGTTCAATGTTTATTCAACTAACATGTATTAAGTCCCAGCTATGAGCAAAAGTCTATGTGAGGTGCTACTGTAATGAACAAAATTTAGTCTCTCTACTCAAACATCTTATAATTGATTTGGTGAAATGACACATGTAAAATAAGGGAGTATAGTAATCAAACCAGTTGGGGCACAGATATATTGTCATGTGTGATTGGAAGAGGGAGAGAACATGAGTTCAAAGAAGACCATAGCAAAGGTGCCCTTTGAGCTGGTCTCTAGAGGATGCTAGCCTATGGCTGAGGTAGGGAGACATAGCTGATTACAGACCAAGGAAGGACCACATGTGGTGCATGTGTGTAAGCTGAAAGTTGGAAGGACTTGCCTCTTTTCTGGAGTTCAGAAGTAACATGATGCCGACGTGGTAGAGTCCTATGGGGCTCTACCCTGTGTGATAAATGCGAGAGTTTGGAGATAGCTGGGATGTCACAGCCCAAACTCATTTATGCATGTCTGCATGTCAACAGAAGACCCTGGCCAGGGAGGCTCCTGTACATTCAGCTGCAGAGTTGGACCCTTTGATAAATAAACCTCTGCTCTCAGGAGCCACTTCTTACTTTGATTTGTCTACCACGTGTCCCTGTATTATTTGAGATGAGATCCCCTCACAACCTTTTTATCTGTAGCGTATTAATCAAGCTAAGCTATGGAAAAGTGCAGAGCCTTATTCTAATTTTCAAAGCATCACCAAAAGGGGACAGCTTTGTGGGGAATGTGACAATGGAACTGGGCCTGGAAGGATGACAGGGCAGAGACATGGGTGAAGGTGGGTACTCCAAGCAGCCGGAAGAGCATAGACCAAGGGGCAAAGAGGGGTGTGTCATGTGTGACTTGGACCTACCATCAAGTCCACTGGGTTTGAAGGACATGGTTCCATGTTTGCGAAAGAGCAGAGAAAAGGCTAAAAGCATACGTTTTAGGGGTCAGAGCACAATAAAGCATTTTTGGAGAGAGAAATGTCACAGTGATATCATTTCTCTGGAAAAATTAGCCTAGAGAACTTGTGAGACAGGAAGACATTGGAGAGAGGGGAAAGGCTAGAGTTATGGAGACTGCTTCATAAGGGGAATTCATGAGGGACTGAATGGAAGTGGGTGCAGGACAAACTGAGAAGTGAGACATATCACTGGATACAGTCATGGTTGAACTGAGAGAACTGGGCAGCCAACCTAGAGAGAGAACCCACGTCTATAATTACATGGGCGGCTGGGAGAACAAGGTGCTGTGTCTAAAACCAGAAAATCTGGAAGGGAAGATTATTGGGGAGAAGAAGTCAATGAGTTTATTTTGGGATCTGTTGAGTTTCAAAGCTCATCAAGAGGAAACCTAGGGCTGGAGTCAAGGAAAAGCTGGGCCTGGAGGGATCTTTTGCTAGTCACATTTTAGATATAGGAGTTGAAATCCAGGAAATACTCAAGTTCTACAAGAAAGGGTATACACAGAGAGAAAAAAAAGCCTTAAAGGAAGCTTCCATCAGGAAAATGAGGGCAAAGATGGAAGGAACTGTCAGAGAAGTGAAGATAAGACTCAGGCTGCTACAGTGTCAAGGGTATTCCAGGGGCAGAGCACATCTCAAGGAGGGCATTGTCAAGGGCGTTGCAGAGAACGCTAAACGGGAAGAATTGAATCAGCAACTGTTGACACTGGTGACATTTGAGAAAGCAATTTCAGGAGAGCAGTGGGAGTAAAAAGCAGGTTGCTGTGCTGGAAAGTTGTGGGACAGTGAGAATGTGGAGGTGGAAAGTGGGGCCGCTCTTGTGGGGTATCTGATGGAGAAATGGAGGAAGGAAAATGTGCTTTCAAAGGAGGTAGGCAGCAAGGTCAAGGGAAGGTGGGTTCTATACCCACTAGGCAAGGCTGAGCATGTTTCCAATCACAGAGAAATGGACCTGCATACGTCTGTGAGGTTGTGGAGTTGTTTCGTTCTTGTAAAAGAAGAGCTCTAGGATGCTTTTTCCTTTATTTTATGTAATTATGATATTTAAGTCCACCAAAACTATAGATTATGCTTGTATTACAACTAATGTTCATAAGTGATCAATACGTGTTCCCCGCTGTATGGCTGGCATGTAGCAGATGATCAACAAATGTTTTCTGGCAAATTATATGTCTTGATAATATCTAGATTGACATGTCTATCTCAGTGAAATGATTTAACTGTACTTCTTATTAATCTGAGGTACTAAAAAAGGTAATTTAGAAAAGAACGTTGGAAACAAAAGATTACACTCAAATCTAATGTGTCCTTTGCCAAGCTCCTTAGCCATGCTTTGATGCTGCATCAGTTCCCAAATTAGTCAGAAGCCATCTGCTAAACAAACAATTCATTTGAGAGTGGACATGCTAACATTGAAACTATCTCCTGTGTTGCTAATATTGTTAGTTATTAGCTGATTCATGAACATTATTAGCCAGAGAAGATTAATTAGAGTTATACATTTATTCTCAAAATGCTCACTTAGCCCCTGGCATTACTGAAAACAAATAATTCTCTTGACTTATGGCCACAACATGGATATGATGGTTAGTATATTCCCTAGTCACACAAATACAGACCCAATCCTCCCCAATTATAACATTCCCAGTACAACATGTACCGTCTGATCTGAGAGGAGATGACAGCCTCACTTCTCTCTCCACAGCATGCATTTGAACTGTGAAGGTCAAGTCTGCCAAATGTCATTTGTGCTAGAGGAAGCACCCACATTAGGCCAAGCACGTGGGACAATATAATATTTAGCCACATATTTCATATGCTGGCATGCTTGAGCACCCAAATATTAACCAATCCAGAAGAAAAACTGCTCAACAAAAGAAGTGTTACATGATCTTAGTCTGTACAATGTTATCCAGATTACTATGTAATTTAGGGAAATTTTCTTTCTTTGTCGAATAAGGTTGAAAATCTCAAAGAATAAGAAAATTGTTGGGGGGGGGGGTGTAGTAAGCACATGAAATGATTCCCTAAATCGCCTGTCTTTCTTTCTTCTTCATTGAAAAAGAAAAAGAAAGAACAGGTTTGGGGAAAAGAGAAAGGGCATTATATAAGCAAATGTTCATGCTCTATTTAGGCAAATCTCCCACAGCACGCACCACCACCATCCCTCTTAAGAGACTGTAAGTGAAAATATCTGGTTCCATCACATTAGTATACAATGGACTGCGGAGGAGTAGAAGTTTTCTCCTCCTGATTTTACTAGGCCCATTTGTCAACATACAGGGAAATCAATGTATAATTTCTACCCAAGTGCCTTAGAACAAGCCCACAGGCACAATCCTATAAATGTCTGAGCCTGCTTTGAGGGGCGGGAAATGACAGCCTAAATAGCCTTTGGAAGACCGTGTGATCTGATAGCTGAACCTACACTGGGACCTGGTTCCATGTTCTTTCCCCATCACCACATTGGCTGTTCAGAACCATGTCTGTCTTTTGTATTAAGTAAAATGGATTTTGATTAGCTGGTCCCCTCTTCTTGGTGTAACAACTGGAAAAGTAGCAATTGATGTGAAGCATTTTGCCAAGAGGATATTAAAGACACTTTCTACATTTTAAGCATCCATGTATTAGGTATTGTGTGCTGGAAGAACCTAAGGTCCGTCGTGTGGTTCTGGCTGGAGCCCGGGCAGGGACATCTGGTAAATACAACAGAGAAAATCAAGAGGAACTTGAACATGTTCCTCACAGCAGATTCTTTTCTGATTTTAGTTCCTGGGCAGTTTTCTGGTGATTTTTTTTTCATATTTTTCCACAGTGTGAAAAACATGGTCATAAACCCAAGAGGAGTAGAACAGTCAGAGTGAAATTAGTGTATTTTCGTTCAAACATTTGTGGTTGTTTTCTTCAGAAACTGATCTGATGACTTGTTGGTTGTCCCCTGTGGACCTCATCCATTTATGCTTTCCATGGATCCCAGTTACTGGAAGACAGACAATGTGACAGCACAGACAGTAAGGAGAGTGGGTTAAAAGCTGAGCAGGCTTAGTTGGGGCTCTAACCCAGTCTAGGGGGGCAGTCATGAGAGCTTTGCAGAACTGCGGGGTTCACCCTTGATGCGCCTGTGGGTGGGGGAGGAGGAGGGAATTTCCTTCTACCTGACCGAGGACTTCCAGCCCACTTACTAGCTCACCATTTTATTTCAGCTGCACAAAGTTGTGCCATTGCTGAATGGAGCCCCTGGGGTCCGACACCAGCATGGTTTGCTATCCGGATAAACGCAGACTTAAGTGTGCATTGCACACAAGCTAGAGTGGAGCACCTGCTGTCATCTCACCACTGGAAAGGGTCCATTAACCCTGCTAATTGTCCTTACCACTCTGCCTTAAAAACCCTGCTCGCCCTCCCATGTGGACACAAAGGATGTCTCGTATTCAATTTGTGGCCAGTCCTGGCGTTTAATGCCATTTGCATTCATCCAACTAATGGAAATATCAATTAAGCACAATCAAGAGTAGCTCTTAGAGCAATAATGGACCCTTACCTGAACTTGGAGCATAATAAAGAAAGCCATGCCCTCCTTGAGACATCCATTGAGTGATTGTCGAGTGACTGTGAGACCTGCACAGTGGGCCAATACAGTGAATATATTGGCACAATCACCTTTGTATACAGCCTTACCAGACACAGTCATCAATGTATAAGAAAATGAGTGTGTAATTTTTACTTGAGATCATTAGAGCAAGTCCAAAGATGCAGTCTTATAACTGTGGGAAAACTGCAGTGTAACTTACACATGGATGATCACCCAGCCTAATCATTGAACAGACGTTGGGAGCAGGCTACATGTTCTATTGTGGGCGTGCACAGAGGTGGGTGCCTCCAGAGGGTGATTTCTAAACAGCCCACGAGCGTAGCATCTCAGTATTTGAATCTCACTAATTCAACCCTGGATTAGGTTGAGGGGTGGGGTGGGGCACAGGGCTCATCAAATTTGAAGGTGCTTTTTCTTCATCATTTTCTAATTTTCCTTGAAGAATGAGACCATATTTTGCATGGCTCGGAGTGCCCTCTGAAAGAAAATCCACAATTTAAGGAGATCTCTGCATTACCGAGATGAAGTAAGCTTGCAAGCTTTAACTTGCTGCATATGTCTCTCATTAAATAACCCTCCAAGCTTCAAAAAAAAAAAAAAAGAAAGAACTAGAAATCATCATCTATAGCTAAACATCAAACAATAAAACTATTATTATCCTTCCATACCATTAAGAAATTCAGATTCCATACATTCATCTTTCAGATATCT
>NW_017731635.1:322187-424805 GCF_001890085.2 Hipposideros armiger | reverse complement strand
GCCTAGAACAAAACTGAATGTAGTCAACCTCATTTCTTCCCTCCACTCTGATTTCAGACTTAGGAACAAATTGGACACAAGCTATCTCTGGGTTAGTGTGTATACGTACATGTGTATATGTGTATATTCTCCTGCATGCCTATGTACATATAGGAACATGGACATTGTGCTGTCAAAGAACTGATTTTTAAAATCATGAGGATAATCATTCCTTTAATGTGCCATATATTATTTTCTGGATGGTTAGAACTTGATAAGTTCTACATATTGATAACTAACGTAAAATACATTTAACTGGGACCCTAAAGAACCAATGAATACTCACCACTTGATAGACCACATGCCACTCCTATAGCCCAAGAATTCTGGGCTATTCTTAGGAGAAAGCTGCCATTACTAATTGGCCTCGTAAGTCCTAAATTTTTCTCCATCCCATTGGCAGTTTCCATTCCACAAGATTCTCTGTAGCCACTCTATGGCATTATTTCTCAGTTCCTGCCACCCATTGGACATGCAAAGCAAAAGCAGTAGGAGTTGACAGTATACTGGAAGAAGCTAACACTTTTTTTCTTTTTTGACACCAAAAAGAATCTAGAAAAGTTACAAGGTTGAAACACCCCCATTTCTTCATTGCAGATCATTACGTGGGTGGTGGCTGTTGATTTCACTTTCAATTAAAAACTAAAGAAAACATGAAGGGGAGAGGCATGCTTGGTTAGATGTTGCACAATTATTTAGCTAACCTGAAAGATCTTGTCTGAGAGGAAGAAAAAAAAGTGGAAACAAAATAATGCGAAGATCACAGAATTTGAAATGTTCCAGAGTTTTCCAAACCATCTATGCAGAGGCTGGTTCTGATCTCACATCCCCACTAACACATGCAGCTCTGCTTCCATGGGCTATTGTTTTTGCAGGTATGTTTAGACTCCCTGGGTGGAAAATGCAGGCAGTCTCTAGTTAAGATTCTTGGTGCTTATATTTAGTACCTTCCTGGGAGGCTGGGGCCCAAGTGTGACTATTTGCTTAAGGTGCTCAAGGCTGAGATGAGGGGACTCCTGTGTCTCGTCTCATTCTGACGGGGCAGGTGTGCTTTGGCTTGCCAGGATGAGCTTTGTCTGACGTGTTCTCTGCTGTGCATGTGCATCCTTGCTGTAAATCACACATGATCTTTGCATTCTTCTCCAATGGAAGATTTTAAAGTCTGTCTTAGCAACAGATAAGGCACTGGTGGGCAATATAGAAGCAAACTGGTGCTATTGACCATTGGCAATCCAACAGAGGTGACCACTTCTGCTATGAAACAATAATATTTGTTCATTTTGTTGTTGTTGTCTATAGAAACAGCTGTTAGAATTAGAAAATGGATCTGTTGAACCTAACAAAGTATTAAATTATGTTTCTTGAATTTTTTGTTCCCTGGGATAATTTTTTTTTAATGGAAAACCCACCATTAGATCCATTGGAAGTCTCTGTATAGAAAGCACCTACTATAATATTAGCCATGTACTTGTTTTTAAAAAGTATCAAATGCTGGCACAGTGTGCTCATTGATTAATCATCCGATTAGTTTGTAAATTTCATCCACACAACTTTCGTGAAGAAAACATTTAAAATATGAAATTTGCATTTATATAAACTGAGTCTAGAAAAATAGTGGTAAAATGATTTTTCCAGTAGAAGACTTAAGTCCCTTTGGTCCCAATACTTAGCCAGACACACAACAAAACCAAGGTTATACTTCATCATCAGAAAATTCTCAGGAGCCTATCTAACTAAAAGTGATCATCAGACAATTATTCCTTTTTTGCTACTCTGTGCAGGCTAAGACATAATGAAAGATTATTACAAATGATAATATCAAGCTCAAAAAAGGGTTGAGAAGAAAGAAAATGGCATTTGTTACAGAGATTTTAATGAAGGGACAAGTTTCTAACCTTTTTTATTATTAAATTCTAATTGCTTTCTTAAATTGAGACTTTACTTTTTTAGAACCATTTTCTGTTCACAGCAAAATTGAGGGTAAGGAGCAGAAATTTCCCTCTTACCCTTCACCCCCACACAGGCCCAGCCTCCGTCATTATCAACGTCACCACCAGAGCGGGGCATTTGTTACTCTGATACATCATAAAATTCATAGTTCACATTTCGGTTCACTTTTGGTGGTGCTCATTCTGTGGGTTTGTACAAGTGTGTAATGACACGTATCCATTATGGTGTCATACAGAGTATTTTCACTGCCCTGAAAATCCTCTGTGCTCTAGTTCATCCCTCTTTCCTGACCCCAACCCCTGGCAACCCCTGATCTTTTTACTTTCTCTGTAGTTTTGCCTTTTCCAGGAAGCCATATAGTTGGAGTTATACAGTATGGTGACTTTTCAAAATGGCTTCTTTCACTTAGTAATATTCATTTAAGGCCCCTCCATGTCTTTTTGTGGCTTAATAGCTCATTTCTTGTTAGTGATGAGTAATATTCCATACGTTTATCCATTCCCATACTAAAGGATGGCTTGGTTGCTTTCAAGTTTCGGCAGTTATGAATAAAGCTATTATACACATCGATATGCAGGTTTTTGTGTGGACATAAGTTTTCACCTCCTTTGGGTAAATACCAAAGAGCAATATTGCTGGATCCTATGGTAAGAGTATTTTTAGTTTTATAAGAAACTGCCAGACTGTCTTCCAGAGTGTCTGGAAAATGTTGCATTCCCACCAACAATGAATGAGGGTTCCTGCAGCTCCACGTCCTCACCAGCATTTGGTGGTATCAGTGTTCTGGATTTGGGCCATTCTAACAGGTGTGCACTGGTATCTCATTGTTGTTTTAATTTACGTTTCCCTGATGACATATGATGTGGGGTATCTTTTTATGTGTTTATTTACCATGTGTATACCTGCTTTGGTGAGGTGTCTATGAAGGTCTTTGGCCTGTTTTTTTCTTTCTTTTTTTTAATTAAAGTTTATTGGGGTGACAATTGTTAGAAAAGTTGCATAGGTTTCAGGTGTAGAGTTCTGTAATACATCATCTATATATCACATTGTGTGTTCACCACCAGAGTCAGTTCTCTTTCCATCGCCATATATTTGTTCCCTTTTATTCTCTTCTACCCCCTTCTCCCCTCTTACCCTCTGGTAACCACTAAACTATTGTCTGTGTCTGAATTTTTGTTTCTTCATTTGTTTGTCTTTTTCCCTTGTTGTTTTCAGTTTTATATACAATATATCAGTGAAATCATATGATTCTCAAGTTATTCTGTCTGATTTATTTCACTTAGCATTATAATCTCGAGATTCATCCATGTTGTTGCAAATGGCACTATTTCATCTTTTCTTATGGACAGGTAATATTCTGTTGTGTATACATGCCATAACTTCTTTGTCCAATCATCTATCAAAGGACACTTTGGTTGTTTCCATGTCTTGGCCACCATTAATAAAGCTGTAATGAACATCGGAGCACATATATCTTTACGGATAAATGTTTTCAGCTTTTTGGGGTAGATACCCAAGAGAGGGATTGCTGGGTCATATGGTAATTCTATTTTTAATTTTTAAAGGAATCTCCACACTGCCTTGCATAGTAGCTGCACCAACCTGCATTCCCACCAACAGTATATGAGGGTTCCTTTTTCTCCATAGCCTCTCCAACACTTGCTATTATTTATCTTGTTGATGATAGCCATCCGAACTGGTGTGAGGTGATATCTCATTGTGGTTTCTATTTGCATTTCTCTGATGATTAGTGACATTGAGTGTTTTGCCTACTGGTTTGGCCTGGTTTTTAATCGGGTTGTTTTCTTGTTGTTGAGTGTTAAGAGTTCTTTGTATATTTTAGAATATGGCCCTTTATCAGATGTGCCTTTTGCAAAGACTTTCTCCAGGTCTGTGGCTTGTCTTCTCATTTTCTTGACATTGTGTTTTGCAGAGCAGAAGTTTTTAATTTTAATGAAGTCTAGCATATCAGTTATTTACTTTGAGGATTGTGCCTTTGGTGTGGTATCTAAAATGTCATTGTGATACCCAAGGTCATTTAGGTTTTTTTCCTGTTTTCTTCTAGGAATTTTATCATTTTATATTTTACATCTGGGTCTGTTATCCATTTTGAGTTCATTTTTATAGAGTGTAAGGTCTGTGTCTAGATTCATTTTTTTGCACGCTGATGTCCAGTTGTTCCAGCACCACTTGTTGAATCCACCCTTATTTTTAAACAATGTGTGTTCAGCATTTTGGCAGATGTGGCAGTTGGCAGGTCAGAAAGATTCCCCACATGTAGGAAAGCACTAAGTTCCAAGAAAGAAAAAAAAGAAGAAGAACAAATGCAGAACAGGAAAAAAAAACAGAGAGGAAGTAGGAAATAAACAAAACTTGTCTACACTGAACCTTGAGTAAGATGTCAGACTAGGAGAATTTATCTAAGCTTAACGGGGAAGAGAATTGTTTCAATGTTTTCATTTTAATGGGACTAATTTAGTCCTAAATTAGAAAGTGGGATAGTTAATTAAATATTAAGTTCTGAGAAAGGATTTACTTACTTTGGTAGGAGATGACTCCTCAGTGAAAGAAGAAAAATATAACAACTTTAGTTCTCCCAGGAACATAACTGGCATGAGACCACTTGGAAAAAAAAGTTATATGAGACCTACAGGCATTTACTATCTCAATCTCCTCTTGAAAATATCAGGTCTTTTCACTATAAATATGATATAACTCATGGTTTATTAATTGCACCTATTAATCAAAATGTAAACTTTGGAAATCATAAATTAACACACTTATTTATAAAATGCACGGTTGCCTGCACAGTAAAAGTCCTCAAAAGACTGCACATTAAAGTCTGGCATCTTTGGGAAAAATTATGTTAAAAAAATAGATAGCAAACTGAACTTCTTATTTCTTTGAAACACGGAGGCCTTTTGTCTTACCATTAAATCCGTGAGTCAAAGAGAAAGCAATTTTCGAAAAAGACACTCAATCTCTCCTGGTATTTTATACTGGAAAATTCCAAAAATGCAGGTGGCATCAGTGACACAGCACAAGAGTTCCCCTTGCCGCTCCCATACCCAGGGAGCAGAAGTATTTTTTTGTGTTTGTTTTTTCACTAGGAGCCCACATCAATTCATGGAATGGGGTAGGCTGTAAAAGATGAGCCCCAAAACTGACACTGAGCCTCAAAATGTTTTTACATTCAACTTTTTAGACATCTCCCAACTGAAGAAAACCACTCCTAGGCTATTTAGAGTGACCTCAAATAAAAAGTGTTAATGAGGTCATCTTACAAGGTGCTTATGGGTTGTTTCATTTATTATTGATTTATTTAATGTGGTATCAATTTATTTGTAATTAGTTAAGTGTGGGTTTTATTTATTAATATCAAAGGACATAAAATGTGGAAACTGAGGAATGGAAGCAGACCTAATCAATTAAGTTAAGTTATTGGGATGATTTCAGATACTTTGCCCCAGAGCCTTTGTGAGTCACCCAAGGTGCTCCAGCTGGCAACAGTAGATTATTGTCCTGTGTTTGGCCAACAGCCACCATGTTACAATGGCATTCTACCGGGTTCATCTGTGTTTTAAAAATATTACAGTGACAACAACAATAATAATAGCTATAATGGAGTATTAAGAAAAGACTGCATTAAAGAAGCAAGTTTGCCTTAGCCAGCCTGGCAGAATAAATGATAACCTGGCCTTTGATTCCATAAGTCTTTATTAGGTGACAAAGATTGGACCCATCTGTGCATAATCTTTCTTGCTTTGGGCTAGGCCCTCTGTGCACAGAGAAAAGAGGCACAGCAACCTGGGTCAGTGGTACAATAGAACCCTTTGTCTCTCTCTGTTCTGTGTAGGATTCTTTTTAATACTATTTTTTTAAGCCAAACAGAGAATCAATTTTAGTTTTTAAATCAAATTAACCTCTTTTCCCACTAACCAGCCACAAATAGTGGTCTGGATCAGGAGGAAAAAAAAGAGTTCTTCTCAACTCACAAGTATTTACATAGAAATTACAGACGATAGTATATGTTCTGCTAAAACCAGGGGATAATGCAAAAGAGCCTTAAAACAGAGAGCCTGCTTTTCCACGGGGCTGGCTATTATTAGCAAACAGACCGTACTAACGCGGCAGCCTGTGGGCCGGGGCCCTGCAGAGCGGGATCTAGCTGTCAATATCTTCTGCCATGCTGACGGGGGTTTTTTTGCCTCGGTCCACCATGGTCCCATCTCTGGGCAATTCGAGGGACGAAATGCAGCACCTGGACCAGACTTATATGTGTGCGCAGTTACCAGCTCTTTATCACCAGTGCCTTCTACGCGGATGTCCATCCTGTTTCCATTTAAATTCGTGAACATCTGTTCCACAGGAGATGGGTTAGCTACCAAACACTACTGTTAGATTTCTCGCCAGCCAGTCTCATTCCTTCATGTGGTTTCTGTTTTCTTCTTTAAACAGTTAACTATGTTTTATTCTTTCTTCTATAAAAGCTAAATTTAGCCAAGTTTTATACTAATTTAAAACATTTTCTGGAAATGACAGAGTGCTATTGTTAAAAAAAAAAAGAAAACCAGAGAGGCTGAATTCTAAATGGTTATCACAAATGAATATAAGAGGGGAAAAGTGAGCCCAGCAGCTTGTGTCTTTAAGTCTCAGATTTTATTTGATGCCTGTGGACAAATAGCATGTGGGTTGTAAATCGATTCACAGCCGGTACTCACTTATGCATTCTGATCCAGAAGGGGGCTTCTTCCAGGGGAGTCTCCTGGCTGTTCACCCTCTCATGCTCCTCTCCTCTCGGCGTGGATTGGAAGTAAACTCTGAATCCTGTACGTCACTGGTGATAGCTAAGGAGAGCTATGTGTTCTGCATAAACATTGACAAACACACTATGGTGTATACCAACTGATCAGCCCACATTGCTGTTTTTCTTGTGGGGTTTTTTTTTGGGGGGGGTGTTATCTATTATGTTTGCTTTCCAAGTTTTATTCAAAACATTAATATGGGGAGGGAGATGATAGCCATACTGGGCATGCTGTTTCCCAGTGGTTCTCAACTGGGAGTGACATTTGGCAATGTCTAGAGACAATGTCTGGGTAGGGGATGCTGGTAACATCTAGTAGACAGAGGCAAGGGATACTGCTATCCATCCTACAGTACACAGTACAGTCTCCACAACAAAGAATTGCCTACCCAAAAGGTCAGCAGTTCCATGCTTGAAAACCCCTTCTTTAACTAGCTTATGAAAGAATCTTAAATTTGGTCACTGAGGGGCTAGTGCAATTATCACCATCATTAGTGTCTATCGTGTTATTACCACCAACACTGAAGTCCCTGGAATGGGACAGCCATAGTGCAGATTAGTGTACTGCATGCCCAGCCAAAGCAAAGACTCAGGCAAGATCTAGGAACATTTAATTCAAAACAACATACATCTTGACAATTTTGTACTTTCACTTCAGTTTACATTAACATAGTAAAACAGTGGTACTTGTTTTCCTTTTATGGTAATAAATCTTAATGATCTAACTTGCCACATGTCATTAACACACACACACACACACACACACACACACACACACACACACCGCAAAACTTGGTGGAGGATTGATAACATCCTAACACTGATAAAATGTCAGGTGTCAAGTTCATTACTAAAGACTTAAAAATTAGATTCAATGAAGAATGAACGTGTATTTTTTATATATTTTTAAAGTGTTTTATTTTATTTTTATTATTTATTTATTATTTATTTATTTATTTTAGCTGAGCCATCCTGCTACCTTTGGCAGCTTAGCGGCAGCTCAGCTCGGGCCGGGACTCGAACTGCTGTTGCTCAGAGCTCAAACTCTTGAGCAAGCTCTTAACCAACTGAGCCACTCGGCTGGCCCAAGAATGAAGATTTAAACGTCATCAGAGCATCACAGCCTAGCTCTGAATGTAATTTGACTTAGTTACATAGATATTTGAACTAAGATAGATATTTGAAACACTGACTCCTACCTACAGGGCTATTTGTAGCATGTAACAAGCATACCTGTCACAGTACCCATGCACTGAGCACTCTGTAGGAGCAGACGGGCATATAGGTTGGAGTAGAGCTGTTTAGTTCTCACCAACTTCACCATCACCATGGTCCCAACCACTAATTTTCCAAGATAAACAGTTACGTCCCGTGCATGTGCTTTTACAATCCCTGGTTAAAACCAGCAGCTTTGCTTAAACACACACCACAGTACACCCATATTTGTCTCACACTTTCATGCACAAATTCTCTTAGACCACTTCCCATGTGTGTGACCATTATTCATGTATATGCATATAGGCCCATGAGAGAAATAAGAATAGAAAGTAAAGATGTAATAGAGGACACAGATGCAGTGTGGAAACAGGGATATGGCAAGTAGGAAAGAGTGGCTAGTTGGTCCGAGAAGCAAGGATGAGGGAAATTGGCAAGAGTGGAAGGAGAGGAAATGCAGAGGGTAATGCAGGGTCCACCAGGCATGGTAAGTTAAAATAAAATCAGCAGGCTGGGATAAGCATTTTCTGGACTATATCACCTACTAGTGACAGGTAGTGTGAGGAAATGGAGATGGAGTGAAATTTGGAGGGAGGGAGACCTAGGTTTGAATCCCAGCTTTGCTACTTAAGTTAGTAACCATCTGTGTAGACTTTGGCAAGTTGTGCAACCCCTCCATGGCTCAGTTTCAGTTTCTGCAGAATGTGGAAATAATACTCTCCCCAACATTAGGGAGTTGTGAAGTTTGAATGGCACATTGTATCACAAGTAATAGCCTATAACTGACTCCTCGACAAATGGTAACTAATCGTCTTAGCTAGGCAAAGACCTGGTATCACATCCTGAAGGAGCATCTTGGATCAGCAGTAGGGAAAGTGGTGTGTAGGAAGTAGTAGCTGAGAGGGAAGCTCTACATACAGCCCACAACGGTATAATCGCTGGTTTGCTGAGGTCTGGCGACAGCTCCTCCACAGGGGAAGACCGACACCCCAAACTCAGAATGGCTAAAATAAAACTTGTCCTCTGTTCCTGAAAACCAGCTCCTCCTCCTAACTTTCATTCATTCATTCATTCATTCACATGTTACTTATTAACCATCTTTATAATATCGATGGTATATGAAGCATTCTGTTTGGGAATAGGTAAATAAAACTTTTTATAAATCAGTCATCCTAAATGGAAATCTCATAGTTTTCATTGGATGCTGGGCAGTTCTTATGTTTTTTTTAGATCTGTCCTGTCCTGTCTCTTATTTTAACTCCTAATCCCACTTTAATTCATCTTACATATATGGCCAAGTTGGTTTCCTAAAAGTTCAGATCTGGTTATACCTCTACCATGCTCAACACTCTTTCATGATTCTCCACTACCTCAGAAGTGAGGCACAAATTTCAGCATGACTCCAAACTCCCTGTGGTGCCTTATCTCCCACTATCCCCTCCAAATGTTTAACTCTCTAGTCCAGAGATTAGAGATGTCTGCTATGTATATAGCCACATCTCTCCTCCTTGCCTATTGCAGACATCAATACTTGATCACAGCACTCCTTCCTGCTGTGTGCAGTCATGGTCTCAGGATCTTTTCAGCCAGTACCAATCAATCAGAGTTGGGACTCTAGATGAACCTTATTTGGCCATTCCTCCTCTGGTCATTCTTGTCAGAAAAAACACCGGACTTTAACTGGGGTTCAGGCTATTTGATTGTTGCTGTTAGTTTTTAAGTAAGAAAGAAAGAAAGAGAGAAAGAGAGGAAGGAAGGAAGGAAGGAAGGAAGGAAGGAAGGAAGGAAGGAAGGAAGGAGAGAAGGAGAGAAGGAGAACAGGAACAGAGGACAAGTTTTATTTTAGCCATTCTGAGTTTGGAGTGTCCGTCTTCCCCTGTGGGGGGGAGGGAGGGAAGGAAGAAAGATTGGTTAACTTGTTTTCAAATGTAAACAATCCCTACCAAACAAAGACTCTACCTTCCAGACACTTAAAAAAATAATATTATTATTGAAGGAATTTTAAAACAGTGAGTCACCTCTAGGCACAGGTGTGTAAAGACAACTACCACAAATCATTTCAAAATTATTTTTATGCATTTATGGGATTCTGGGCTCTGTGAATCACATGAAAAAAAACCCCTCATGGATAAATTAGATAATTCTTAGACTATACAACAAAAACCACCTGATTCTAACCCAAAAAGCAAGGGGATGAGAGATGAATCTTCTCTTACCAATCCCCAGTCAGCTTTGTCCACTGTCACTGATACTGCTGAGCTTGTAGGGCAATAAACATGAATTACCTGGCAGATGCAGCAATGAAAGTTTCCAGGGCAAAAACTGTCCTCTTCTTTCTAAAAATAAAGAAAGAAATGGGTATGACCGCTTGAGTAACTGCCTTTAGATATGGGGCGTAATTTATCTTCAAGAACAAAGAATTATGTCTTATCCTTCTTTTGTACCTGCTACACTGATTAATAATTTAAAAGAGATATATGAATGCTTAAATATTAGGAAAGTTACAGAATTTTCCTGGATGACAATGGTTCAAAGAATATTTAGGTAGCACCTTTCAGAGCTCTAAAGAACCCACTGTAAGGAATTGTGTGTGTGTGTGTGTGTGTGTGTGTGTGTGTGTGTGTGTGTGTGTTGAAGGGTAAAGAAAAGGAAAACAAAGATTGACTTTGGTAAAGGTGATTAAAGTCGAGCTTCAAGGTGGTCCATAGCTTCATCTCTTGAAGAACCAATGTTTATGTTCACATGCCTTGTTTTTCTCAGACAAATGATATGTTAAGTATCTTAGAAATTGTTTCTTCTTTGGTATTCTATCAAAACCAGCACCAGTCTCTCCATTGCTGGCCAGCCAAAATGTCTTTCCATTGAGGGATTGACCTGGGCACCTTGGAAAACATAAATCTCAGGGGTAAGCTTCATAAAAAGTAAAAAATTTGAGAATTTGCTTTAAAGAGCAGAGATCAGCATCCTCCCTGAATACACTCTTTCTCTGTTGTCCCTCATCCCTTCTCTCTGCCCAAACATAATTCTGGAAATAAATCTGTTTCTGTAAATTCAAATGGAGTTAAATTATCAAAGCGATGTTACTTCCATGTAAACCATTGAATTCCACTTTGTGTTTTTCCGGAGATGGGTCAACTTGTTGTTTTGATATAGGCATGTTTTATAATTAAACCCCTAAATAATTATAGTGAAGTCAGGCAGCTTGTTGAGAGCACTAATTTATATATCTGATTTTTCCAAATAAGGACTGCATTTAGTAATTTACATAACTAAGTTTGAGAGGAAATCTGCTTCTCACCTATTTTTATGGTGGCAAGTTGCCTCAGGCTGATGTACAGAGTTGGGATAAAGGGGCATGCCTAGATGCTTCCTCACAGATTCAAGGATTCGGGGCTGGGGATGGAGAGTTCTAAAGGGGATTTATTCACAAAATGAAATCCCAAAGAGATCTAATGAAATTACCTTGCAAGGTTCTAGGGGCCTGAGTCCCTGAACACATCGATGCTTTCTGGTGGGACTGTCCCTTCTCTTGGGCTTGGCAACTACCATGGCCATGGGCTCAAGAAAGCACACTGCTGTTTTGGCCTGTACATCAGATTTCTTTCTCCCAAGAAGGATGTAGCTTTGGTCAGAAAAATTTAAACGATTTTAGTTAACCTTCTAGTTGTGATTTGACCTGTTCAGAGATGGGTATCAAGATAGAGAAACTATGGCAATGCCCAAGAATATTTTACTTAAACTATTTATTGACAGTGTGGCCATTCAGCACTCATTCAGATTGAAAAACTAGACATAAATCCAGAACTCTAGAATATAGAGAAATGCCATCCAATAGAAACTTCTGTAAGCATGGGAGTGTTTTATTGTCTACACTGTCTGATGCGGTAGCCACTAGCCATGTGTGGCTACTGATCACTTCAAAATTGGCTACTACAACTAAGGAACTCATTTTAAATGATATTAATTTAAATTTAAATTACCATGTGGGACTAGTAGCTACTGATGAATAGATGAATAACATAACTCCAGAGCCATAAATGGTACTCAAACTTGACTACTTATTAGAATCACCTGGAGAGTTTTGTTATTTTTAAATACCAAGAACTGGGTCCCACCCCAAAATATTTAATTTGATATGAAAAGTAACCTTGGCATCGTGATTTTTAAAAACTCTCTGGATAATCATAATGGATTGGAAAAGCTGAGAATCACTATTCTAGAGGAGACATTCCCAAGGCTAGCTGGCAAGTCCATCCATGGATGGATTCAACCCCGAATATCATCGATGCAATACATAGTTCGACTGTGTCCCCAAAGCTAGTTTTTTCAGACATGTTTCAGGTACCTACTATGTGACCGTCACTATGTTTAATTGAACAGGGCCCTTAATGTTCTCTAAAATATCCATAGTACAGTGCTATGCTCTTGCGAACTACCATCAGTGTCCAAAAATAAATGGCAAAGTCAAGGCAAGAGAGCCTTATCGAGCTCAGAATCCAAATACATAAAGCAAGTCATCTCGAGTCAGAGGAAAGGGTTGCCCCTCTCCACCCAGGCACAGAGGAGGAGAGGGTCCACCTTTGGCCTTCGCGTGTCACCTCCATCTTGCATCATCTCCAGAAAACTCATTGCCTCATGGTTAAGAGTCACCAAGTGGAAAACCGATTAACAAATGGTTGTCAGGTTCCCCTCTACTTGTGTGCCTAGAGAAGCCACACACATGGCTCGGTGTGTGTGTGCGTTCTATGTTACAGGGACATCAGCGACAAAAAAGAATTTCGAAGCCCACCCTGTTGTTATTCATTCTTTGGTGGTGCTTCCCAAGCCTGAGCTCTTTTCCTATAAACTCCGTTCTTTAATGGGCTCACTTTCTTAATGAATTTTCTCCCTGCTCTTATAAAGTGGAAGTCAAGCTTTCAGAAATGCTTGAATTCGCACGTTCTAGCCACTCCTGGCCAAGCCACTCATTGTGCAGGCAACTGGTTCTTCAGCACTAAACGCCTCTTGCCAGCAGCGGACCCTGCAACAGCTCGTTAGCCAGAGGGAAAGCCCCGGTGGTATCTGGAGGGGAAACAGATGCTGTGAGAAAGAGGACTCCAGCGGCTGAACCCCCCTTTACAGACAGTCTCTGCATTTCTCACTGTCCTGGTGCTTTTCAGACTAGCTTTGATTTCCTATGGAAGGTCCGGTGTCCTCAGGGAACATCTGTTTTATCCGCCTGGCCAATAGTAAAAGCTAAGTGCTCCATGCAAAGAATGATAAACAACTACCTGATGCTTCCTGTGCTTAGGAAAGAAATCCTCTATTAAATCTTCGCTTCTCGTTGCATTACGTTAAATCCCATTTGGAGAGACTGTTTCGCATACCTTAACCTGATATGTTCAAAACACTGGTTAAAAAGCCTGCTTTATGAGAAGCCCCAAAGAGCTTTAGAAAAACCCAAGTTTGTGTTTGCTGTGGATCAAAATGCTGACAGATTTAATCAATCAAGAATAAGTATGTGCTGTCCTTTCATACTGAGCATATGAGACATTTGCCCTTAAAAAAAAACAGTACCTTATATTATTAAAGGGATGCATGTACATTTTTTAAAAACTATGCAAAGTATCACCCTCTCGAGATAACTTTCAGTAACAACTGTGAACATGTCCTTATTTTGACTTTTAATGACCATGGAAGAGGGTGGGTTAAATGGCAGAGAAGCACAGCTTTTTCACAGCAAATGAGACATTCAAGGAAAGCCCACGACAGCACAGGCATTTAGGGAATACAGGTGACCCTGTGTCCTCCTGACGATCACAAACCCCATCCCCACATCACGCACCTGTTCTACAATCAAGCAGCAAATAGCACTTGACCACCTTTCTGACCTGTGATGTCATAATGCTAAAATATTCCACTGATTCTCACTCTCTAAGGAATTTACAGTTTAGTTGGATATATTCGTTTCCTCGGGCTGCCGTAACAAAGTACCACAAATTGTGTGGGTTAGAACAATAAGTCCAAAATCAAGGTGTCAGGAAGGCCACGCTACCTCTGAAACCTGGAGGAAGGAAGTCTTCCTTGCCTCTCCCAAGCTTCTGGCGGTGGCCAGTGGTCCTTGCTGTCCCTTTGGCTTATGGACATATCACTCCAATCTCTGCTTCTGACATCACATCTCACTCTATGTCTGTGTCTTCCCATGGCATTTCCCTTTTCTTATAAAAACACCAGTCATACTGGAGCAGACCCACCCTCATGACCTCACCTCAACTTCATTATAACTACAATTACCCTATTTCCAAATAAGGTCACATTCACAGATACCAGGGCTTAGAATTTCAACATATCTCTTGGGGGGGGGGGACATAGTTCAACCCATAATGTTGGGGAAGCAGAAAAAAACCAACTCACATGAACCAGTTAGACAACAATAAATATCTGTATAATTAAGGTTTCAGATATATC
The DNA here is from genome assembly GCF_001890085.2 of Hipposideros armiger. NCBI lineage: Eukaryota > Metazoa > Chordata > Mammalia > Chiroptera > Hipposideridae > Hipposideros > Hipposideros armiger. The sequence continues at coordinate 410,350 of NW_017731635.1, read as the reverse complement.
ACCCAGACTATCAGTGCTATGAGCATTCATGGAATTATTCTAGAAAGATGAGATCATTTGAGAAGAGTTTATGGATCTCATTGCGCTTGGAAGAAAAGATGAATGAGGAAAGAAGTGGACATCCCAGAAACAGGAACAAAATTTAAACTCTTTAGCATAATCAACAAGGCAACATCTCCAGGTGGCACCTGCCCTCCTCTGGGGGTCATTCCCAGAGTTGCTTGGCAGTGCTGAACCGCACAGGAGTCCCCAGGCACCTCCTTCTTTCACACCACCACACTTGTGCACGCGTTTCTTATTCTAACTGGAATATCTACTCTTTAGTTCCTACCACCATCCATCAATTTCCTGTTTATCTGTCCACAAGCACAACCTTGACAACATAACTTGACATAATCCTGGAAGCATTAGTCCCCACTACACCTTGTCGATATTATTAGCCAGGTGTGTCTTAAGGACAAGACCTATATCTCATTCTTCTTCATATTCCCAAAACAGCATAGAGCCTAGCACTGCAAGGACCCACCGAAGGTATACTGGGATTTAGCTGAACTGAATTATTTGTGGAAAGGGAATGAAGAGATGAGCCTAACTGGGACCTAGCCAATGGCCAGGATCTGCAGATGGGCTGATGACCTAGCTATTGTGAAGAGAAGGAGGTCATCACAAGGGAAGGGGCAAGACACGCCACAGGGGAGTCGCCATGTGAGTGAAGACCCTGCTTGTGAAATGTCCTGACATGCTGGGAAAACACACAACAGGCAATACAACCAGAGCAGTAGATTCAAGAGAAGGAGAGCAGGAGAGGACAGAGGCCTCGCTGAGCAGGACCTCCAGCCAGTGGGGACTATAGAAAGGTTTCAAGCAGGGAAAGGTTTCAAGCAGAGAAATAGGTTAAGCTGTGAATATGAGAGACATGGTTCAGCGCAGCATGAAAGAGGGAATGATGGAAAGATGCAGGGAATATCCTAAGTCTAGAGATGACGTGGCAGGCAAAGGAAACATAGGTGGTAGGAAGGAGGTAACGGACAGGATCCAACAATGAGGAAGAGATTTTTACCTCTTCCGCAGGCTTGTTGGAAAAGAGAGAGTTGAGATTTCTCCCTTGAGTGACAGGGGACAGAACTGCTGTTCATTGAAATGGGGAATATAAGAAGCACGCTGGGTATGGAGGTCAGCCACAAGTTCAGGGTTTCACATGAGTACTTTGAAGTCCCATGGGACATCTAGGTTTTCTAAATTTAACAACTAGGTTATGGGGGTTGTTTTGGGGTTTTTTTTAAAGTAACAACTATAATTAGAATTTCATTTGAGATCAAATTCTGACTCCTTAGAAATGTGCCGCAGGTTTTCATGGTGTCACAGCTTAAAAGTGTACATAACTGACGATCCAGGCGAGCAGGACTCAGTTCATCACCACCCCGTTTCTTCACAAGTCCAGTCGTGAACTGGAAAGAAATGGAAAACCACAAAGCTAACGGACAGTGACAGCCAAGTGTAAAGAACACAGTTTAAATATAGACATTTCGTCTCCACTGTTGCCCGAGATGAAAGGGGATCAACAGCCCCTGGGTGCTCCATCGTCTCTACTTTTCTTCTGAGCACACTGAGCTACACAGCCACCTGTCCTAATGGCCGAGGGCAGGTGGTCTCAGAGACGGTGAGCCCAGAACCTCCCTGCATCACGCACAGGAGAGAAAGTTGACCTTCAGGGTCTGACACACAAGGAGGACATTGATAATGGCCATCTGTAATTTTGGGGCCTCCATGTACTTTAAGTCATGGCCCTGCCAATGCCCAGCTGTGCTACCATAAACAAATGCTTTACTTCCTCTGGAAAACAGAATGCCAGTGGAACCTACATCAAAATGTTGTTGTGAAGACTGAGAATGTTAATACATGTGAAGTACTTAGAATAGTGTCTGGCTTAGAATAATTGTTCAGTCAATGGTGGATACGTACTTGCTCAGTAAAAATGATTTTGTTGTTTTCTGTTTATGCCAGAAGCTTCCAAGCAGCAGGGACCTAAATAGGAGAGAAAACACCTTGTGGTTTTCCAGTGCCCAGTGTCTCTGGCTGTCCCGATGCCATCCTACTCAGGACAATGAAGGAGAGATGGGGAAACAAAGGGCTCCTCTCCAGGCCTAATCACCGGGGGTCCAGCAGGCAATTGTAGTGACCCTCGTTTTAAGCCACCTGGAAAGGATGCTTTGTAATTCTCCAAATTTCTGCATGCTCCTTCATCAGTCCATGGGTGCAGCTTCCTGATTCCTCTTCCTGGAATGTCCTTCACCCCTCCTCTATCTTACCTTGTCACTTCCTGTTCCAAACATCGGTATAACACAATAGTTAAGAGTTATAAAGCAGTGTGCTTCTTACTAGGTATATGACCTTGGGCAAACTAAGTAATCTCTCCAAGCCTTGATTCTTTTCTGTGATATAAGGACAATAAAGTACCTACATCATAAAACTATTGAGAGAATTGCATAAAACTATACAAGTTAAAAACCTAGCCCAGGGAAGACACATCTTGGGACTCATTTAGTTCTAATATCACCACCGGTCAAAAACTTCCTGACAATCCAGGAAAGGTAAAGCACAGCTGCTCTCCCCTCCTTTCTAACCAGCACACACCTTGCTTAAGACACGAAAAGCCCCAGCCCAGAACCCCTCACTTATGGGTCTGACTCCTTTAAAAGCAGGGACCAGTCCCCATGCATATTGTTATCCCCAGAATCTAGCACAGTACTAAGTACAGAGTGGGCATCTGTCAAATGTCTGTTGAACAAATGAATGAATCTACCTTAAGGGTTAAAAGTAGGAATATTAATTAAGATAATCTTATCCTGCCACAGATTTTCAAAAGGGTTTGGTCATAGTTGAGTCTATTACATTTTTACAAAGCTGTTTATGTTAAGAGTGAATAAGAATGTTTATGTTTGCACATTCATGTTCACTGCAGCATTAGTCACAGTAGCGAAGGAAGAAGCGACCAGGTATCCATCAGCGGATGAATGAATGGATACAGAAGGCATAGTATATGCATGCAAGAGAATATTACTCAGCCTTAAAAAGGAAGGAGATTCTGACCCACACTACAACATGTGTAAGCCTTGAAGACGTTACACTACATAAAATAAACCCATCACAAAAAGACAAATGGTCTCACTTGTATGAGGTTCCCAGAGTAGTCAAATTCATCAAGACAGAACTTAGAATGGTGGTTGCTGGGGCCCGAGGATGGAGGAATGGGGAGCTAGTGTCTAGTGGGAACAGAGTTTCAATTTGAGAAGGTGAAAAAGTTCTGGAGATAGGTGGTGGGGATGGTTACACAACACTGTAAATGTACTTAATCCCATGGAACTGTATAGTAAGTCCCCGACTTACAAACGAGTTTCATTCCGGGAGAACGTTCATAAGTCGGATTCGTTCATAAGTTCGACAAAGTCAGTCTTACACACCTTTGACGCTTCCTAGCAGTCCCCTCCACATCGCCACTGCTTTTCCTCTTGCTTCCGACATCCTGGGCTCTGATTGAGCACTGTACTACTGTACACTGTCGCACTGTACAGTAAGCACACAGCAGCACAGCTGTGACAATGTCCGGCAGACACGTGAGCTACTTCTGCTATTTGTTCGTATACACGAATGTTCTAATGCGAGGTCCGTTCGTATCTGTGAAAGTTCGCAACTCGAATGTTCGTAAGTCGGGGACTTACTCTACTTAAAATGGTTAAAATGGTAAATTTTATGTTATGTACACATATATTTTGTCAGAATAAAATGTAGGGGGAAAGAATATTTAAATAGCTCCTGGCATTTATACAAAAGGGCTTTTTTAAAGAGTGTGTGACTTGCCCATGTGGACGTGTATATAACTGCTCCAACCCAACCCCCAATATCACAGGGGGATTAGGGACCGCATCAGAACCTAGGTTTCTAATTCTAAATTTTAGGAGGGAACCTGGAGAGTGCCTTCACTCTGCAAAGGGTTAAGACCATTTTCAGAGATTCACATGGAGAGATGTTTTCGGGTGTCCCCAGGAATGTAATTACATCCGTCTTAAGTCAGGGGAAATGCTCATGTAGGATTTTTACTGACTGTTCAATTTGATCTGAAATTGGTCAATTTCCTTGTGTGTTTCTGGTTGGACATTATCCTCTGGTAGGTGATACCAGGAGCCTCGAGAGCTTTCATTCTTACTTCATCTCTTTGGTCAGAAACTGGGAACAGTCTCCATCTCTGATGACTTCACCATAATTTTCACTGGGAGGAAGGAAGGTTGGGTCTTAATGAAGGCTTTGGTTGTGGGATAAGAAAACAGTAACAGTAACAGGCATTTATAAAAGGGGCTGGAGTGAGGCCATACAATGTGTTAAGATGCTAAAATATGTTTTTGGAAGACAATCAGTGAGAATCCTCAAATTTGGTACCATAATATGAAGGCAAGTTTACCAAGATGAAGAGCGTGTTTATCGGTGGTCATTTCACTTTGTCCACATGCCACACATAGATCTTGAATTCATTCAAAGTTTTCCATTAACCTGGAAGTTCAGCTTCCCTAAGGAAGGCAGTTTTGCTGCTTTGTTCACTGCTCTTTCATTCAAATTCCTAGGACAGTGCCTGGCCAGGGGCACCAGCTCATAACGATGTATTGAGTGAACAAATGCTTACATCTATTTCTCAAATACGTTTCAAAAATATAACACTAACACAGAATGCACATGTCTTTACAATTTAATTCACCTCTGAAAAGGTTCATCTAAAATAGTCTTTCCAAAAGGTCTGCAAAGCTTGTTGAGGGCAAAAATACGAATCTAATAATACTCAATTATCAAGCATCAGTTTCTAAAATACCTGCCACTTCCTGGATCTAATTTTGTGTCAGTTCTATAAGAAGACCACTCAATCAAAGAAGGAAGTATTTTTATCTCCATGTTAATTTGGTAAATCGTTCTTGCCCCAGGAGAGTCAGGCTCTGCTGGGCACATGCCAAATATGTGGAAAAGCGCAAGCCACTAAGGTGCGAGGGCAGCCCCCAGACTCACTGAAGCGGAGGACAGGCCGGTGGTGCTGGTGAAGCCCACGTGCAGTGGGGGCTTCCAGTCAAAACTGGCAAAATGGTGCAGTAGGCCAAGAGATCAAAAAGTAAAAAACAGAAACTAGGTAGGCCCCTTGTCTGCTCTCCAGCAAAGGGCATTCATGCCAAATGCAGGCTTAGATGAGTTTAGTTGTCTGAGTTCTTGTTGTCACTAGATCAGCAGGTCCTTCTCTCCACAGTCCCTTCTGTCCATGGTCATCACTTTTCAAAGCTGGTACTTGCAAATTCATGCAAAGGATTAAGTTTTGGTATCAAGAGTGGGCATTTAAGAGAATGGTTAAGAGCCTGTGCTCTGGAGCCAAACTCTTGAGGTTCAAATTCCAACACTGCTAGCTGTGTGACATTAAGCAAGGTAATGAATCAATAGCGCTCTGCCTCAGTTTCCTCATCAATAAAATATGGATGATTATAATAATACCTACCTCATAGTATTGATGTGAGATGATTGATATATTAATTTATGATGAATTGATATGTTGCAACAGTGCCTGGCATTATGTAGTAAACATTATGATATATCTCAAAATATGCTAAACTGTAATTTTATGTACAGTAATACCTTGGTTTGCGAGCATAATTCATTCTGGAAACAAACTACTCGTATTGCAAGACATCACTCATCAACCAAGTTAAAATATATTAGAAATGTTTGCTCGTCTTGTGGAACACTCGCAAACCAAGTTACTCACAATCCAAGGCTTTACTGTATATATTTTATATCTCTTATTTCATGCAATTTATAAAATTTGTGAAAGATTTCCAGTACAGCCCTTGTGATTCTAAAGCCATGCTATTTTATCCCAACAAAGAATAAAATCAGGACATTCATAAGAGGGTGCAATGTATTTTTTAAAAAAGCAAATTTTTAAAATAATCTGATAAATGCAGATCCTTCCGTGGACCTCTTCCACCTAGGTATAACCGCTTCTCTGAGTGCAAATGTTAATCTGGCAATGATGGGGACCAGCCAGACTTTTTCCAAGTCACAGGCCAGAGGACAATTGTCATAAACCTACACTGAGAAACCTTCCCACGAGGGTCTCAAGGTGAGAAGTGTCGTCATCCACCGTATTTCCCATCTCATGAGCACCCTCAAGGGAAAAACTCAGATTATTGCACAGTGATTCTCAGATTGACCTGACCTTAACATAACATCATAACTTGGGTAAAAGCCAAAGATTTTATAACCATCTTTATTCTCCTGTTTGTGCGTCTGGGGTCCTGTTGAGCCATCTTACAAATTGATTCCAAGTTTCAGTGGTGATAATTGGCTTGCCTTTGGACCCGCCAAGCTCCACATTCATTTCAGCACTTACATGAAGACTAAAAATTCCAGGCTCTCTCTCTCTCTTTCTGTATACGTCTGCCCACCTTCCCATATATCTATCTTCTCTGAGATATTTCTGCCAAGAAAGAACTATCAAGGGATGCCATCACTTCATTATATTTCTCACCTGGTAGAGGCGTCCTTGGTGTGATTTAGTGTTATAACTCTGTCCAAGGTCTTGTACTGCCTAAGAATCAAAGACGCATGCATTCAGAATTAGAATGTAGCATGCTAATATACAAATCAAATTCTTTTAGTTAAACTGAAAGCCGCTTAATGGTTTGTAAGGTGGTTTTGTTCGTCGCCCAGACTAAAATCTTGGCCGTCTTTCCCTGTGCCCCAACCCCACTCCAGTGTCCACTTCCAAAGTTCTAATCTCTCCCATCTGGTCTTCTCCATCTGCCTTCTCTTGCTTTGGCTGTCATAGCCCCCTCACCAAGACAATTGTCATGTCTCCTAATGGTCTGTGGGCTTCCAATCCCGACCCACTCAAACCTGTCCTCCTTGCTGAACCCCGACACTCTCCCTGAAGCATGGCTGTGCCCAGGACTGTGATGCTTCTCTCATGCCCACCTGCCCTTGGGAAGAGGCCTCCAAACCTCTTAGGACTTTCATGGTACAGGAAACAGCATGCATTCAGAGCAGGGGCTTGACTGTTAACCATCCTGAGTCAGGGTCCGGCTCTGCCACTTCCTGTCTTGGGCATTACTGGTCCTCTATAAACCTGTTATTTTATTTATAAAACTAGAGCAATCACAGTGCCCTTCTCAAAGGGCTGTTGTAAGCGTTAAATTGGATAACACGCGTACAGGACTGACTCAGGGCCCGGCAGCCCACAAGCAGTGCTCAGTAAGAGCTGCCCTCACTAGGGCTGGCCTGCCTGTGGCCGCGTGTCCCTCCTGGGCCTTGTCTTGCCCGTGCCAGCTTGTGCTGCAGCTGCATCTTCTGCGGACCATTCCACACCATCCTTCGTGCTTCCCTCCCTCCTTCTTTGCTCATAGCAAGTGAGCTGCCTTTAATTCTCTTCCCAAACCCTGCACTCCCTCCAGATTCAATCCTCTCACTATCTCCTCTTCACAACTTCCCCAGTCCTTCTAGATCAGCGGTTCTCAACCTTTCACAGGGGTCGCCTAAGACCATCGGAAAACACGTATTCTCGATGGTCTTAGGAACCGAGACACCGCTCCTCTGTCCATCTCCAGGCCCACATGCAGATACGCCCACATATGAGTACCCGGCGACCCCTGTGAAAGGGTCGTTTGACCCCCAAAGGCGTCGCGACCCACAGGTTGAGAACCGCTGTCTAGATGAACACATGTCTTCCCTTTCCCATGCTCCATAATGTTTGGTGTATACCTCCATTATCACAGTCATTGCATTCATCAAATTGTCAGTATTTGGTGACCAATATGTCATCTCTACTAGACTGTGCACCTGGTAAGGGTTGGGGGACCATGCCTTCATCAGGCTGTGCTCCCCACAGATGTCCAGGATAGGTCTTTGCACATGGCAAGTGCTTGCATTACATTAACTGAACGTGAAATTCATAGTTTGTTGATTGCTTGAAGGGCTTTAGATGATGTACTAATTATATAGCAGCAGAAATCACCACCCTTTTCCCCACCCCTAAGACACAAACTTCTAGCACCTGAAATGCAGCTCTGCATTTAATAGGGGATCACGAGTCTGACGTGCAATACCAGTGGGTCACTTGAGTTTTGTTTCACTTGTTGTGTCAGAAAATCAATCAGTGACTTCAGCAAAATCTTGAGACCTTCTTCCATCCCTAGAGCTGTGGTAAATAATTCATGTCCCTTTCCCCACTCCCCCTACAAAAAAAACCAAAAAAAAAACCCTCTTCTATTCTTAACCTAAATAACTCTCAGAATGTGCATTATTGAATCTGCCTTGGATCTCTTGTTATCATACTTTTAAAGAGTAAAGAAGACAACCTACATCTCTGGTTAAAAGCTTTTCACTTTGCAAGATTAAGGAAGTGTAGAGGTTGTTGATATTCAACACTTCAGACCCCCCAAGGACACTATTTTTCATATTTTCATAATGTTAAATTTTGTTCTCCGTGTCAGCAAAATCACACTGGCCTAGAAAAAAATGGAATTTGCAAGTGTTAAAATTTGAAGAGAAATTCTGAAATGAGTCACCCAAACAATATTGATCTCTGGCGTTTATTTCTCTAGCCTGACAGCACCTTCCACTTTGCCAAGAAACAACAAACATGGTGAATAGACACAATCAAAACGGAGAGTCATATGAATGTCAATAAGAACGCTTTGCATTTGTGTATAATGCTTCTTGGCTGGTTTTAAAATGCTTTTCTATTTGCCACCCACCACAACAGCCATTCTATGCGCTCAGAGCAAGTGCTACAAATGTGAAACATGAGTCCTTCTGCCCACTTGGACTGGGCCAAGCAAGGAGGAAGGAACGGCAACTCAAAAAATTGCCCAAGGAATGTCAAGTGCAGTTCTCAGCAGGACCAAACCGGTGATGAGCTTGACTTCTCCTGTGAGGTGTTTCCACATCGCTTCTTCCTCTTAAAACGTGCCCTCCTTTCTCTCCACATGGTCTTTCATTCTTCCATTAAATTTCCCTCCTTGTAAGTCTCAGTCAGAACTTAAGATGTTCTCAAGTTAGTAAGAAGTACATAACTCTATATGGAAATGTTTTAAGGCTTTTAAATGCTTTTATATGTCTTTCTCCTGGTACTTTGCAGTAGAAAATAGTTTAAGTCCCATTAATTGAGCCACAGGTAGGCTAACTATAGGGTAAGAAGTGTCTTACAGGATAGCTCATCAAATCCTCATAGCAAAGCTACAGAAAAGGAATTACCCCCATTCTAGAACTCAGGAAAACAGGTTACTTGACCAGCCCATGGGAGGTAACATAGTCAGGAAGCCAGGCTCAGCTCCCTGTATATCAAGTTCAACTAGGCTTGTTCTCCTATCACCACATGTCCTGACTTTATGCTCAGATCTCTTTGGGGATGTTGAAGATTGAAGCACATCCAACAAATGGCAGCTTCCCTGAATTCTGAGTCAATTAAGAGACAGACAAAAAGAAGTGGGACATACGCAGTTCAAAAGGCCAGCGCTGTTGCTGCTCGAAGCCAGATTGCAGAATGGGGCTTAGATGGGTGGCCACAACAGCTTCCCAACACCTTAACTCCAAAATTAGATAGAGTTCCTCATCTGTCTCAGGCACTGCCAAACCAGTGCTGGGCCTTCAAAACATACCGCTGGAAGACACAGGCCAGAATGTGTGCCCCCTGCAGCCACTAGCCCCGAGGAGGAGGAGGCGGGGGGAGGTGGCCAAGTTGCCAGAGCCACCACTTCCTTCTCCTAGGCGTGCCAATCCCACATGTGAGGAGGAAGAGAGAGGCCAGGAGCAGTGCCTCCCAGGATCCCCTCCCTGGGGCAGGCAGCATTAGGAGTAGGGAAGAAACACTGATCCCTTGAAGTAACTCCCCTAAGGGGTTTCTTATCGTCTTCACGGTACATGTTCAAACCTACATGGCCACTTCCTGGCAGACATAATGCATTTACTATTACGCGGCCCTGGTCGCAGAATTTTGCCACACGAATCCCTACAGAGGCCAAGAAGTCCTTGTTTCCAGCCCTTCACTGACTCATTGCATGACCTAGGGCAAGCCACTTAACTAGTCTGTGTCTTAATGTCCCCATTAATTAATAAAGTCTGAATTGTTGACGGGAACGCTCCCCGTGGATAATTCTTCCATCAGGGGCAGTCATGAATGGATCTTGCAAACTCAGCTCCAAAAAAAAAAAAAAGAGCCGGCCCACCAGGAGACAGCCAAGTACAGAACCAACCTGCCTTGTTCCAAAAGTCCTTAGTGAGCCATGCTTTGACAGAGTTCCTCTCGTTATACACCGACTGAGAGAGAACCCGCTGGCATAGGCCGGGTGACTTTTCATCCAGAGTGTCGAGCGCAGCGAGTAGCAGTAGATTATTTCATGCCTCTTGAATGTTCCACTTCTGAGCAGCTACCCATGCTCAAATCTATATCTTCCCCCATGGACAGGCCCGGAAAGGACATATGGTTTAGATTTTTAGACAACACTCCATGTGAAAAGCGTCTTCGCCTACAGAGGCATATTTTTAGAGATTCCAAAGCTCAACTCTGGGCGGATTGAATCCATGCCGTCCCGCCGTCCCATGGAAGCCTAAACACACCTTGGGGTCGGCGTGGCACGCTGCTAACTGGTATGTCAGAAAATCAATGCGTTACTTTTAAGGAGCGGTTAAGAGGATCCCTACCACGCTGCCCCGTGAATTATTAACGACGACAATGACAGGGTCCCCAGCCCCGCCCCAAACTGAAGCCCTGTGTGCGTCATACAGTGGTGAAAAAATATGTATTCATCCCTGAATCCTAGTTGAAAATAGTGCAAAGTTGAAGGGACCAAACTAAAGAGAGACAGTGACCAGGCATCCGTGGCCTGGTGACTGGCAGAAGCCAGACTTCGCTGATGCTGCTAATGGCGACCCCGCCATGACACTGTCTGCTCTGGGCTTCCCAATGTGTGCACCTGGCTCCTCAGACAAGGGCTGCAGGAAGCCCCCTCCCATCCGCATGCCTCCATTCATCTCTGGATGGGCAGCCCCGCCTCAGAGCCCCGGGTTTCCACCTTTCCTGGAGCCCTCCCTGCTTATCCCAGAGAAAAGCTCGGCAAGGCTCCCTCCTGCCCTTGCCAGGTCTCTGCCTAGATGAGGCCAGACAAAGCCACCTGGGGAGAGGCCAGGGCCCACCCCTAGGCCCTGGTTTGCTTCCACTCCGAATGTTTAGTTCAGATCCAACCCTCATCCATGCATGCCTATGTATCGGGGAGCAATGCTAAGTCGGACCTGCAGTTTCAGAGATGCCACAGACACAGCCTCCCCAAATGTACCCCTTCCCATCTCGAGTGAGCCTGCTCCAGTGGAAAGTGGTGGAAACAGTCGTCTGCAGCTGTGATCTGAGGGAGCAGACGAGGGGCCCTGGGACCAGGGGTTTTATAGATGAGTCTTCGTCACTGTGTTTCTTCCGTTTGGCCAGAAATGCTTACCGCGTGAGTGAGAAAAATCGCCCATTTGCATAGCCAAAGCATCAGGAACTCTGTGTTAGGAAGGAGGCTCTGGCCCTGCTGGCCAGCTGTGGTCATCTCCCTGAGCTGGCTGCTTAGGTTGTTGACCTTGTCGGCGTCCAGAGCCCTCAATGCCCCAAGAGTCGAAAAACAGAGTAGGCGGGGTCCCTGGTTTCTAGACTTTCCTGGAACCCAGTGATTAAAAGAGCAAGTTGCAAAGGGAGATTTTTTCCCCATTATTTACCACCTGGAAGCAGTTCTCTCCTCTGATATCTGGGCTGACTCAGGATACAGCAGGCTGGAGGGGACATGGCAGCTACAATCATCATTCGTCTTTCTTTATCTTTCTTTCTTTCTTTCTTTCTTTCTTTCTTTCTTTCTTTCTTTCTTTCTTTCTTTCTTTCTTTCTTTCTCTTTTCCTCTCTTTCTTTCTTTCACAAAAAGTAAGTATTGAGCATCTACTCAGTTCCAAGCACTTTTCCTGTTGCTGGGTGCTCTCCAGCAGTGAGCAGGACAAAGTCTCCCCCTAGTACGCCCATTCACTTGGAGGGTGATGCAGACAATAAACAAGTAAATTCAGAAATGTGATAAGACAAGTGCAATGATGAAAATAAATCAGCGTGCGTATGCGCATGCTATGATATGAGTGGCAATACAGGGGTAGGGAGTGAGGTTAGTGTAGCTGTTACTTCAATAGATGACACTTGAGCAGCCATGGGAAAAACTGGTGAGGCCACACAGTCCAGGCAGAGGGAAAGTAGGTGAACAGGCCCCGAGGCAGGAAGAACTTGGCGTATCTGAGGCACAGAATGGAGGCCGGGGCAGAACAAGCTGTGGGATGCAGGTGCTCTGTGAGGTCAGAGAGGTGGGCTGGGCCGGGCCGGTGGCCCCGGGGCCTGGAATTCTTAGCTGCCTGGAAGACCCTCGCAGGGTTTGGGTAAAGGAAAGACATGATCTGATGTACATTGGTCTCCAGCTGGCTAGAGGGGCCGCTGCTATTTCTCCCCTCACTGCACACTCCGCCCTGAGCCGATGCAGGCCACTCCTCGATGGACCATGGGTTCAGACGTGAATGTCAGGTACATAGTCTCGGCAGAGACCCGATCTCCCTGTGCCTCACATAGCTGATCAAAAACAGGCCCCCGCCCCAGGGCTGCTGCCTGCCAGGCGTCTGCTACTGCGTTTCTTGTTTCATAGACACTGGTGCCTGCTATTGTTAATATCGCCTTTATTGCCTGCCTTATTCCCATAAATATAATTTTGGTGCTGATTGTCACACACTTTGCTCAGCAAACACTTCTTGAGCATCTCCTCTTTATCACCCTGGGTCCTGCCACCGCGGGGATCAACTCTGCGAGTCAATCAGGAAGCATCCCCTCCCCTCAATCTGACAGCTCCTGCTACCCCCAGGAAGCTGCCTCAGAGGCTCTCAGGTCCTGTACTGAAGTATGATGCACTATTTAAAAAGCGCCCACACGAACCTTGGGAGTCCTGACCGGTGTGTGACTCACGAACAAACCTATGTGTAGTGCCTGGTGCTGGCCGGGTGAGGATGGCGCCCACTCAGAGGGCAGGCAGTGTCTGAACTCTGCCCAGTGTATAGGGGGCTCTGTTAGGGCTCTCAGAACAGGTTCCAGGTTCTAGTGGGGAAGGAAAGCTTTACTCTCGTGTCGCGTCGAGGGCCGGTGGTGAAGAGGACGAAGGGCAAGAGGGCCTTTTGGCTCTGCGTTTACAGTAGCTTTTCCAAGGCCTGACAATTAAGTTTGCGAACTTGTTGCAATGATGTTGCAAACCTTTTTTGATATAAGAGAGATTATCCATTATGAATTTGTACCAACTGGACAAACGCTGAACCAAGTTTACTATTTGGGAGTGCTGAAAAGGCTGCATGAAAAAGTGAGACAACCTGAACTGTTTGCTAACAATTCATGGCTCTTGCATCACGACAATGCACCAGCTCACACAGCACTGTCTGTGAGGGAGTTTTTAGCCAGTAAACAAATAACTATATTGGAACACCCTCCCTACTCAACTGATCTGGCCCCCAATGACTTCTTTCTTTACCCTAAGATAAAGGAAATATTGAAAGGAAAATATTTTTATGACATTTGGGACATCAAGAGTAATAGGATGACAGCTCTGATGGTCATTCCAGAAAAAGAGTTCCAAAATTGCTTTGAAGGGTGCACTAGCTGCTGGCGTCAGTGCATAGCTTCCCAAGGGGAGTACTTGAAAGGTGACCGTAATGATATTCAGCAATGAGGTTTGTCGCACTTTTCCTAGGATGAGTTCGTGAAATTAATTGTCAGACCTCGTATTATGCAGTTCTGGACTTCAGAAAAATAGTTCATTTTTTCTTAGTTCCCAGCAGCCCAAATAAATTCCCTACCAGAAAAAAAAAAGTTTTGACAGTTATCTTCATCACTGATGATTCAATCAGGAAATTGCAAAAAGGAGAAAAATAGGACTTGGGAGAGCCTTCAGCACTCCAGCCAGTGGGGAAGGCAAGGGAAGTGTGGCCCTTTGCTCACTTTCCAGACCGGGAGCCACGAGGCATGACTGAGGCCCAAGAACTCGAGATCCAGTTTCCCAGGACGGCAGGCAGAGAGAGTGGGAAGCCCCTGAGCCCATGGGGAACGGAGAGAGCTCCGCCGCGGATGCAGCCAGCATCGGAGCTGGCTCACGGAAGCTGATGTCAGGGCCAGTTTATGTAAACCTTGTTTTGTTTAAAACTCAATTCGTTGGCTCATTCCAATGGCCATGCTGGCCTGAGGGTGTAACCACATGGTGGGGACACCGAATGGCAGCTCCTTCACAACCTGAAGGATATGAGTTTCAGAAAGGCAGAGGAGAAGGAACAGGAGGAAAAGAGAAAGACTTGTCATGAGCTGAGGAAATTTGGCGAGAGGACCCAGACCCGAAAGGTCAAGCTTTAACCTTGCAAAGTTGTACCCATTCCTTTATGCTTTCCAACAACAGTGGCGTAAGTTCATCTCCTCTCGGGAAGCATGGCCCTGCCCGAGCCATGGCGAGCCCTCCTGGTTCAGCCCAGCAACTCACTACCCTGCACATCTGTCCCTCTCAGGACTGGCAGGACATCAAACAGAACATCATCTACTTTCCTTTTTAAAAAAAGAAATGTGATGTGGCCTCTGTTTGCAGCAGCACGTGAGTGGCATTAAGAAGTTGCCTCTGTTCCCAGAGAAGGGGTGGGGGGATCCTCACTTCTTCATCTGTCCCACCGTCCCTCCATCCTTGCCTGATCGTCACCGTTGGAGGGTTGGGTTTGACAGGAGATATGCAAAAAATGAAAAGGGAGGGACAAAATTATAATCCTATCTGACGGGATCCACATGGATTTCATCTGTTTTCCACATAAAGGTGATATGAATTATGTGAGCAAGCGTTAATTCCTCTTGCAAGGATTGGTGCCCCGTTCCAGAAAGCACTGTATTAAATGAGAGCAAAGCAAGGGCCTTATGAAGGCCCTAGCTGTCGTCTGACCACAATCAGCACAAAAAAGAGAGTACAGAGTCCACCTGGTGTGTCATCCACACAGGAAGCCCTGTGAACAGGGTCCTGAAGTCACCTCATCCACAGTGCATGTTTAATACAATCGAAAACAAGTTAATTGTGCGCTGCCCCAGGATTCAGGTTTAATCTGTGTGAAAACACAAGGCATAAAATAGCTGCGTAGGGCAACCTGTTGGATAGTACCTTAAAGATAAATAATAACATTATACTTCTTGTCCTTCAGCAGGCGTCTGTGTACACACACACACACACACACACACACACACACACACACACACTAGCCAAGATCTATTAGAGCAGAAAGACCAGGACTCTGTTCCTTTTTCTTTACAATTGTAAGATAAGCCTTTTACATATCCTGAATCCTCAGTCATATTCAATGCATATGCAAAAGAAGTTCAAAGGCTGACTTGGACAGATGGACTTTGGAGAAGGATGATAAAACGTGTCTGATATAATGCACACAAAAGACTTTGGCAATAATGACCTACAAATTGGGAAAGCAGGACTGGGGTAGTGGCAGGGTGTGAAACCCTGTTATCTCCAGCTTAGCACTAAAAGATAGTGGCCTGGAGCAGAAGGTTTTATCTGGCCTGCACAAGAATAGAGATTGCACCGCCCCCAACCACCCTGTCTGCAAAGCCCAGGAAACACCTTGCAAAGGAGTTGATGCAATAGTTGCCATCTCAGCCCTCCGTGACAGTTAAAATAGTGTTACAACATAACATTGAGCAACGACCTTGCTGTGTCATCCAAGTCTATGTTTTACACCACTTTTCCCCCTGGAGAGACAAATAGGACATTTTCAGTGACATTTTTTGGTTCTCCCCTTACTTTCAATTTAAGCCATTAAAAAGAGAAAAGAGACATTCTACCTCCTTCCTTTCCAATGCAATGTAAAACTCCTTTCCAGACTGACATTTCAGGTCGGAGATGAGTGGTATTTACTCTTTGCATCGTATGGCATTTATTCTTGAGACTTTCAAAGGATTCTCGGTATCTCTTCTTGGAGATTTATGACCAGTTCCTGCGACTCCTTCGTGGGGACTGAAGTTTAATTTATGTGATTGCAATCAGGAAACCACTTTGAAAGGGAAGAAATCAATTTAGGTTTTCATGAATTGTAAATTTTCTGTAAGTAAAATTTCACGGGACCCTCCCTTTTTAAAAGAAGTAACAGGACAGAGTGGCAGGTTTGCGGGGAAGGACACTAATTAACAGGTCCAGGAGTCCTTGGGAAAAACCACTCATTTTTCAGAGCCTCCTTTTCTTTATATAAAATGCATAGACAGTATGAAGCGTTTGCTAAGACTTTTCACTGCTCAAAATGATTTGATGCTATTCCACAGACAGGTGGCCTTCAAAACAGTTTCAGTCGGATTTGTCTTATAACGATCCTCTACCTTTGATAACCATATTTGGCTCTTCAAAGTGCTTCAGCAGTTATGATTTAATTTGGTCTTCTTGATCACCTTTTGATCATGGCAGGGCTGTAGACTTAGCCAATGAGGAAACTGAGGCACCGAAATGTTAGGGGACCTGTAGAGAGTCACACACTGAGTCACCTAATAAAATGAGTACTAAGAAAAGAAAGACATTTTAGGCCAGAGGTTTTCAACTTTTCGGAACAGCAAGCAACAGTAAGAAGTAAACTGTACACATGACTCAGGTGATGGATCTAGCAATCAAAACAGGAGCTTCCGGAAGCAACACTTTCTCTTCCTACCTGAGAAGCATGCTACGTTCCACTGATGCTCTTCTGCCTTTTTCTTCCCTTTTTTTCTTTTTGTTATAATAATAACTACTGTAATTATTTTTCATTGACAACGAAGTTAGGAGTTACACTCTGTGGTTCAGAAGTCCCTGTTCAGAAACTTGTCACATAGCTTTTTTCCTACCTCAGAAGTCAAGATGTATTTCTTGACCCATAGGTAAATGCTGAGTGGGGTTCTCCTGTGATGACCTCACTCTGTAAAGAGCCCCCCAAGTCTGTTGACTGTCCTTACAGTCAACCTTCCACCGAAGGCGGCTCCTGATCCTCCTGGCATTGACTACACCATCAAGTCCTAATAAATAATGAATACTAATGCCAATATCGAGACACCTATTTGCGTTGTACTCCCAATAAGATCAGAAGGAGAACTGGGGCTGCGCCCTAAATATGGCACATGGGTCTCTAAATAAAGGGCTTTAATGCACTTTATATTTAAACCATAAGGTCATGGGCTCAAGCCCAAATGGAGATGAGCTCTGCTTCTTAAGTACCATTCTGGAAGGGTTGCTGAAATATTTATCCATCTATCTGGTTTCGAAAGCAGCTCACCTTCTTGTCGCACACTTCTGGAGTGTGCCTGTTTGCAAACCCCCTTGAACTAGGAGGAGGCTGACAGAAGCAAAGGCAGTCCTTTTGCAAAGTCATGTCGACGAATCTTCTTGAAGGAGAACTATGAAGAACGACATTGTTTTTAAAAATACACGCGATTCAGAGACTCATTTTTCTGTGCACCTGGCCAAGTCCTTAGTTTCACTACCTCATCTCTCTGTGGCCAAAGGCAAGTGGTTTAACCTCTTTAAGCCGAAGGGGATAATAATTCCAAACTTAAGAGAATATCAAGAGGATTGAACGAGATGATGCATGGGAAGCCCTGGCCACAATATCTGGAGCTCAGAGGGAGCTCAATAAATGATAGAGACAGTTATAATGTGTCCACTGAAATTTGCTGGGTCATCATAACCCTATTAGCATAAAAAAGGCTTTCACTTTTGACAAATCAATGCCACAGCTGTCGCTGTTCTCATAGGCTAGGGGCACTTGGTGGATTCCCAGAGGTCAAACGACCTCCTCTCTTGTCTTCAGGTAGACGAACCCCCAAACCTGTTAAAACCCAACATAGCCAAAATCCAGTGCATTTTGGTGAGCTGCTGTGATGCTCTCCAGCCTGTCTCTGATGTGATAAATTATTTCCTCGACCTACTAACCCAATATATAAACACTTCTATATTAGTTTTCTTTTAAAAACTAGAAAAGAACCATATTTACTTTTCAAGATCCAAAACTTTGTCTCAGAGGGGATTTTGGCTTTTTTCAGCAATGCTGAGCTATAACACAAGTCGGAGTGCCCCCTTCCCTTCTGTTCAAAGTAAAATAAACAGACCTCCAGCAGAGAGCAGGTTCCCTCTCACAGGCTGCGATTGAGCAGTTATTGGAGGTGTATGTACTTTGACTTCACCATTTCCAAGTCTTAACAATCAATAAAGAGGGGATATTTTTCTATAGACGTTTTTATTTTTAGAAAACAAGTGACTTGGTAAGTTTCGGGTGATCCAGCCGTTTCTAGATATTCATCCATGCTTTTCCTTTTTAGCCCCAGATAGTTCAAGCTTAGTAAAAACCAAGAAAATAGCCCACTTTTGCTGTATCCATTCTCTCTAACCTGAACAAACAATGAGCATTGGTGGCTTTAGCATAACTTTCTAGTTTATATCTAAATGTGTGCCTAATTTTACTCATAAGAATTCTAGATGACAAGTAACAGAATAATATTCTCATTAAAGAAGTTTTTCTTCTGCTACTTTACCGTAAGGCAGTATCACGTTTCACTTAAAGGAATGTCTTTTAGGGAGGCTGTGATTAATCAAACCTTCATTTATCGTGATCAGGAACAATATATATTGCACACCAAAGGGAAAATAAAACTCCCATATAACTTTACTTCCTTCTCATTCCTAGTAACCAAAGGGTTAACCTGAAGTCTTAATCTATTTCCACTCTAATTGGGAAGGGTAGAGGAAAATCATTTCAGTAGTGAAATGGAAATTGCTAGCCTGTATATACATGCCTGAGGCAAAAAGGAAAGAAATGAATTCTCTTGTGAGCTTGGTTAGTGAAGGGGAAGAAACACTACATCTCGCACTTCCCTTCATGTCATTGTTCAGTTTGCCAGTGTTAAATAATGATCTCCAGAACCCTGTGTGGGTCCAGAGAGAGAATCCGCCCAGGCGCCCTAGCTCAGGAGCCGGCAAACTTTTGAGACGGAAGAGCCTCTGCAAACTGCGGCTCGCGAGCCACATGCGGCGCTTTGGGTACATACATGTGGCTCTGCAGTACAATTGAAAATGAAAATAAAACTATCCTAGTTTCATTTGTAAAAATTTTAAAGGATATTATTCACATAATGTGATTATGTAAAAATATATTTATGGCTCTCGAATAATTTTTAAATTGCTGTGAGGGACAGGATTGGCTCTTCCAAGGGTCGGCAAACTTTTGAGACCGGATGTACCCAAAGAGCCACATGTGGCTCGCGAGCCACAGTTTGCCGACCCCTGGTCTAGCCTGAGTTCACTGAGCAACTTCTGGACATTGTCCCTTATTCAGCTAAACGTGGAGTTGGCTCAGTCTAATTCACCGTGGTGTTTGCAGACAAAAAGTGGATCCCCCACTGGCATCTTCCGTCAAGTTTTCTTCTTGCCTCCTTAAAAGTCCACTTCATTGTTTGGTGTCTTCATCAAAGGAGAGTTCTGGGCTGAACAAATAGTCCCTATTTTAGAAAGTACAATTTTTGTGGTAAGGAAATAGACTTGATCTGGTATGCTTTTCTCTGAAAAAATAAAAATAAATAACAAATAATAAATGAGATGCTCCCTAAATCGAGAACTTGACAATTATAGAACTTCTTATAATTGAGTGCATTTAAAAACTTGTCTTACATCCACATTTATATAAATATTTGTTTCATGCCCCTCCTCAGAACTGACCCTTGAGTGCTGTATTGATCAACAATGATTTTTTAATTTATCCTGAAGATGCATATATAATATCTTCATGTGCACTTGAACTGTAAAAGTAACTAGAGAAGCAAGAAATACGGGGGTTCTTTGGTTTCTCTAAACATCAGCTCATGCACTGGTCAGTAGTTCAACTAGAAATGAACTAGAGTTCATTCGGGGGCTCATCTGTCATCACATTTGGGCAGTCATCTGTTCCTTTGCTCTTGCTACTTAAAAAATTTACCAACTCTGCAGAAACATGTGATAAAAAGCCTTCAGGTTTTGTTTGTGTGCTTAGTCATTTTTAATATTTTTTGGATGCTCTCTCTATATTGCTTTCATTGTACATAAAAGGATAAAAGTATAAACTGGACATTAGCTAACAGATATCTATATTCAGGTGTTCTGTTTAATTTTGTTAGTGTTTTCATTTTTCCTCTCTGTATTTTAAGAAGATATGAACTCTATAAAATTGGCACCACTTATTTATTCAAAACAGGTAGAAAATTTGCTTCACTTTTTAGAAAATAGATTTATAGCATTTTTCTAAGCAAGCCCATATCAAGCATATCAAAATATTTAAATCTGACTTAATCTTTGTTTGATTAAGAAATAAACAGTGGTATTTCATTAAGAAGTCTCCCCCAAAACATTTAACATTCCATTTCAGTGTATGGTTCATTATTTGTAAAACTATGGTTATTACTAGAACATTAATTATATAATATTATTAATGTAGTCTGAAAATATGCAACCTTAGGATTTTTATAAAACTTTAACAGTGTAATTATGTAATTACATAGAATGATCACTTCCATTGTTCTGACGTTTTAAGCTACTTTCTATTTCATGCTATATGAAATCTTAAAGCATTTGTGGAGTGTGATTAATTCCATGACTTCACAAGAAAGCAGATTAGTGATAGTCTTAGCATATTATTTCATATAAAATTCTGTTTTCCAAATTTGAAGATAGCAGGATGAGTACGAAAGGGTTTGCCTTCTTGTCTGAGTGCTTGGAGAACACACCAAGACCGACATTTGGCAATTTATTATTTAATTGATGAATACAGATATTTCAGCAATCCCTTCACAGATAGCTGCACATCTTACTCTTCATTCTTAGGTAGACTTCCCATGTTCAAGGTACGTGGGTGATTCAGTCCCCAAGATTTATCTCAAGCTTGTATGTTTCTAAAGAGTTCTGCTATATTTGTGGGACATTTCTGTACAGTCTGTATGGGATCATAGATGGGAAAATTTTTATTTCAGAGGGGGAAATAAAGCACCAAATTTGAGATACTAACAATTGTAATAATAATAATGAAGACCCTTATAGCTGTTTATTCTAAAGGATAAAGGAGCTAAAATATGTTGTACATCCACATTATTTTTAAATTATTATTTTATAATGCAATATATAGTGAAACCTCCCTAATTGGGTTGACATTGAGAAAACATAATTAGTGAAAACGCTGAATTTTAATATTTTTAAATACTTGTGGTAATAAAATAAAGGTAACATTTATGAGTAACTGTTTCTCTCTCATCTCAATTTTACGTAAACTATAGAATAGATCAGCAATGTATTTGTCATTTGTTCTCTCCTTTATTATTGCTTCTGAGCATTTTGGATCCCTTCCATAACTTAGATCAGAAGCCGCCTCACTGAATTGAACTATTACTGTGTTTTCACTAGAAGGTTGCTAGCAAATTGAGTGGTTTAAAAAAAAAATCTATATGCTATATTTCAAAATAAACCTGTTTATAGGAATTGCTATTTGAGAATGAGTATCATTTAAACACTTTGCAATTCTATTTTAAAACCATGACCTCGTTTGTTTTTTTTTTGTTTTTTTTTATTTATTTTTTTTTTAGCTGAGCCATCCTGCTACCTGTTGGCAACTCAGCGGCTGCTCAGCTCGGGCTGGACTCGAACCGCTGTTGCTCAGAGCTCAAACTCTTGAGCGAGCTGTTAACCAACTGAGCCACTCAGCCGGCCCCAATGACCTCGTTTTTTAAAATGAACCTCTTCTTCTAGCCTGTGTTGTTAATATGAATTTCACAGAAAATTAGCTTTGCCAGAAAAGAAGGGAACAAGAGATGCTTTGGTAATATTCTTTCAGAGCTTGCAGAAGCCAGTGTGCTATTGTACAGGCTGAGCCGTCAGTGGCTGGTAAGCCTAAGTAGGAATGAACAATGCATGAGGTTGACCTGTGGCTCGTCCTTGTCCGTGAAAGTGCATTGGTGGTGGTGACAGTGTCATTGTTGTCGCCCTGTATGTGTGTCCTTCTGCCTCTGAGTCAATCAAGTGATGCTGTAATAAAAATTCTGAACTTCACTTCAGGACAGCTCAGAGGGAAAATATGAGTCAAGAAAGATGCATTCCTTAATGGTTTTCACTAATAGCAGGTGAAATACAGGGCTCTCTGGAGACCTAGCAGAAGAGAAGCAAAATGGCTGTTTAGGGTGAATTGTGCTTAGAGTGGTCACTCAACAACTACACTGGCCAATGCAGGAGCCGCGAGCCACCAGTGACGATTGAGAACTTGAAATATGGCTAGACTGACTTGAGGTGTGCTATAAATGAAAAATACACAAAGGATTTTGAAGACTTACTACCAAAAAAAAATGTAAAAATATCTCAATCATTTTTGTATGGCTTACATGCTGAAATGAAAATGTTTGGGATATAGTCAGTTCAGTAAAATATATGATTAAAAGTAATTTCGCTCATTTCTCTTTACTTTTTTCATGTGGCTACTAGAAAATTTTAAATTACATACATGGCTCCCATTATATTTCTATTGGACAGGCTCTAGAATAAGAAAGAATGCCCGTAGGGTTTAAAGGCAACATGTCAAGGTCTAGTAAAGAAATGTGACTGATAATAGCGTAATAACATGAACGGTTTTTGCAAGGTGCTTTAGCTTGCTGGTTACAACTGGGCACTCCAGAGGCAAACTGCATGGGTTTAGATTGGGGCAATCACTGAACCTCAGTTTCTCCATCTACAAAGTAAAGGGAATAATTATGGGCTGTCTGTGTGAGCGGGTTAAATGGAATAATGCATGCAAAGCACTTAATGTGAGATGCACCCATAAAAGCTGACGTCTATCATCATAGTTGTCTTAGTTCAGGCAGCTATAACAAAATACCACCGACAGGGTGGCTTAAAAAACAAAGCTTTATTTCCTCCCAGTTCTGGAGACCGGAAGTCTGAGGTCAGGATGCCAGCATGGTCAGGTTCTGGGCAGGAGCTTCTTCCTGGCTTGTGCATGGCCGCCTTCTTGCCCTGTGCTCACATGGCAGGTGAAGAGAAAGAGAAAGCTCTCAGATCTCTTAGAAGGGCACTAATCCCATTATGGGAACCCCACCCTCACGATCGCATCTAAACCAAAAGACTTCCCACAGGCCCCACCTCCTCATCCATCACGTTAGGGGTCAAGGCCACAAACATTCAGACCCTCAAAAAAGTTTTAAAAATCTCCTCAGGGAGAGCAGCTTGGCAATGCTGTTTATGAAAACCTCTTAGATGCTGCAGTCCAGTGTGTGCTGGGCAGTGTTTGCTGGATGCTGAGCAGTTGCCCTCGTAATCTCTGAGTGTGACCCTTGGCCCACCAGCAGCAGCAGCACTGCGCACTTGTTGGAAATGCAGGGTTTCAGGTCCCACTGTAAACCTACTGAGTCAGAATCTGCATGTATCCAGGTCCCCAGGGGTTTCAGAAACACATTCTGTTCATGCTGTGCCATCTGGGCATTCAAAGAAGAGTAAGACAGCCTCACAGGCAAGGTGTTCCAATGTAGTAGTCACGTGATTGTGTGGGGGTGAGAGTAAGTCAGAAGCGAATAAGACAGTTATACAGTTGGTGTGGCAGAGCCCCATAAAAGACACTCTTGCTCCCCAAATATCCAGAACCAACCATGAGATAGACCAAGGAGTCAAGCAAACAGGGATTAAAGTATCAACTTTATCACTGATAGGATTTTGGACAACATGGTTTAGCTAGGTGGCTTCCTGACACTGACCCCCAGAGCTAGGGAGATTTACTCATTAGCACACAGGCAGCATCTCCCCAAAATGATAAGGGGCAGGGAAAGGCATGCTCAGTGTACTAGTTTTCTATTGCTGCCAAATTAGCAAATTACACCAAGTTAGCAGCTTAAACCACACCCATCGATTAGCTCACAGTTCTGTAGGTCAGAGGTCCAGCTGGGCTCAACTGGGTTCCCAGCTCAGGGACTCACAAGGCCCAGAATCAAGGTGTCGACTGAGCTCTTATCTGGAGGCTTAGCAAAAATGCACGTCCAGGCTCCTGCAGGTGGTTAGCAGAATGCAGTTCCGTGCGGCTGTAGGATGGGGTCCTGTTTCCTTGCTGGTTTTCAGCCAGGAGTCCCCTATAGAGACTGCTGTCCCATTCTCACACATGGCTCCCTCCATCTTCCAGCCAACAATGCAGGCACATCCAATCCTTCTCTGACTTCACTGCTGCCCCAGCCTGAGAAAACTCTCTGCATTTAAAGGGCTCCTATGATTAGATCAGGCCCACCAGGATAATCGCTCTATTGGTGGTCTCAAAACCAATTGATTAGTCACCTAAATTACATCGGGAAAATCCCTTTTGCCATGTAACATGACCAGGGCATGATAGCTCATCATAGTCCCAGTCCCAGGGATTAGGGTGGAAAATCTTGGGGGTCCATTTTAGGATTCTACCTATGAACCCTGGTTTCTGTTCCCAAAGCTATGAATCAAGCAATGCAGTCTTTTATGGTGGAGGACAAATGAGGGTGTGGAAAGAAGTAAAGAAATGTCACTGCGCATAGAAACCCAAAGCCAAGGAATTGTTGGTTTCGTCACTTCCCTCTTCCCTACGCCATCCCTCAATATATTCAAATAGCTATACCACAAAGTAAAGTATAGTTTAAGTATCATGCAGGGAACATGGAGACCATGATGAAGAATACGATTGGTTCTTGAGAGGGAATTTCACCTAAGGCAGAGAATTTGACCCCCTCCACCATGGGGACAGGGAGGGTAGCCCTTAATCTACAGAACTGTGCTAAAGAGCTGGAACTGAATTCAGGGTGCATTGGGAAACACAGGTGTGACAGGACCTGCAGAATTATGGTGTGGGAGATTAATCTGAAAGTACCGTAGAAAATTCATGGAAACCTCTTTGTAGGAGGCCTTTGCAAGAGACCTGGTGAGAGATTGTGAGAACTTGGACCAGAAGGAGGGCAATAGGGAGGGAAAGGGGTGAAAACATATAACAAATAAACCAAAATGAAGACTTGGCAACAGTTTGGATGAGGTCAAAGATCAATCCGTGGATTCAAGTCTGGAAACCGGGAGAAAAATGGTGCAATGGGGAAAACAAGAAGAGCTGGTTTGCGATGGGAGCTGATGGGCTCAATCACGGCAAATGTTCGTTTTTTCACGTCTTCCATTTGAAACACAGACACACCTAAGCATGTGCACATGTACACACACGCGCACACACACACACACACACACACATCTCAACTTTGGGCTTCTCTCCCCCCGTCACTGTACCCCTTTCCTTTCCTCCTGCAACCACCACCTACCTCCCCTTCCCTACATGCCACTCGCTTTCTCTGCTCCACTGACTCTCTTCTGGCAAAGGTTACCATGGCTCCCCTGTAGACAAGTCCAATGCAATCAAGTCGTCCACCTCATGGCCCCTCCTTGGCCTTTGGGACATGCCTTTCCTCTCAAAGCTCCCACCTCCCTTTGGTATTTAAGACCCTATTTTCTCCTCTTTCTCTTCCTAACTCAGTCTCTTTAGTTGTTCCCACTTCTGATTATTCCTTAAATGTTGGTGATCCAAGACTCTGTCCATGTTCTCCTGTCAGTGGATACATCCCCTGTAAACTCTGAATCTATCGCAGATATGTGAGGACTCTCCACTCAGTGTTTCTACACTGAATTCCTGACCATTTTCCCACCTGCACCCACTGTTCTGTTCTGTACATCCCAACTGAATCCTGATGTCTACCTCCAAGCCCATCCTCTTCCGATCATTACTGCTGCTAATGGCACCTGGGCCACAAGTGGGGGTACTCATCTTTCTCCCTCACCTCAGCCCCATCTTCCATCTCCATTGTTTCCACCTTAATGCAGATGTTCGTGATTCTTGTCTGACAACTGCAAAAGCTCTGCTGCTCCTCACCTCTATCCCCTCCAATCCACTTATTCGCTGCTGACAGATTCATTTTCCTAAAATACGTATTAATTATATTATTCCCAAGATTTCAAGGCTGTCATTGAATCCATTGCCCTCCGGTGGAATTTCAAATTTCTTTAGGTTGTGTCAGCCGCCAGTGATCTGTCTGCGTTCATGTCTGCCAGCATTGAGTCATTTGTGAGCTGCCACTCCCCAACCTGATCCCAAACCAAACCTCCTCCTGGAATTGACATGCGGATGTGTTTCACAAGTTCATGACTTTCTCATGCTTATCCTTCTGCCTGGAGTCACTTCTCTCTCAACCCCTTCCCACCTCCCTAAACCATTCCTTCAGCCCTGCCCACCACCTGGTAAAAATCTACCCGCCCTCCAAGAGTCAAATCAAACATCACCTCTACTAGGAAGGAAGTCTTTCTTGAGCCTGCCAGGTGGTGCTGCCCTGTGTCTCCTCCCTGTCCCCTGCACGCGTGGACTTCTCTCAGCAGCCATGATACTCCACCGTTCTCATTGATTTATCCTTTGTTACCAATGAGCCTAGCACCCTGCCTGAGACATAGGACGCATTAGCGGGATGCTGAAGGGAGGCAAATCAAATACTCCACATCTGGGAAAGTTCTCAAGATGCCATTTGAAGTAAGTGGAGGCAGGAAAAAACTAGAAAGCCATTGCATATTTATTATGAATTTAAAAGCCTCTCAGCCAAGTGGACCTTGACCTATTCCTCAAATTCTGTGGATTGCCCTAAATAACTTCTAGGTATGATTCCTAAAGATTTGAGATTTGCACAGTGAGGAATTTAGGGGATGTTTTCTGATGGAGATCATAAGACAGGGGAGGATAAAAGTAAAAGATGAGATCAGAGTTTAATTTTTCAGAACTCTACAAGGGACATTTATAAAAATATATAGTTGTGGTAAAAAAGAAACAGCTCATCATGCATTCAGGCCCATATGTGTGTGTGTGTATGTGTAGAGATGAAGAGTGAAGTCACCTTGTCGTTTCCTAAATTCTCCAAGTATGAGGTTCCTTGTCTGTAAAATGGGGCTGATAATGGTGGTGTTGCAAGGATTCAATCAGGCAAGGTACATAAAAGCATGTTGGCCCTTGCCTGGCTTATAGTAGCATTCAGTGAGATATAGAAGGAGAGAGAGAGAGAGAAAGAAAGGGAGGGAGCAGGAGGATAAGCTAGACAGGTTCAGCTCTCACTGTCATGAACACACTTTACCTACAGACACCTGTGTTTTCCACCTGCCCCTCCCCCCATCTTAATGATGTGTGCTGTGTTGTGAAGGCTACTAACACAGGACAAACTAAGAAAGCTTCAACAGACAAAACATGCACACTGTTGAAAATCCACTTATTCTTGCCTTTGTTTTTAGATTTAAAAAAAAATTGGCTTTTCTCTCAGAATTGCTGAAATAGTAGGTGCACAGACAGAACACTTCTTTTTCACTCTGCTGTTCCTATTTCTCACCCTTGGACGTGGAAACGCTTTTCAGAGTCTCATGAAAAACTCTCCAGGGTGGTTGTTTCTGCTGGGTCTCTTTAGCATAAACTCAGCTGTCTGGTCAATCTTACTATTGTGGATGCCCCTCCCCTTACCCACCCCACCCCACCCCCATTTAAACTGAACTTACTAACTTCAGGGTGCATTTGTTATTTCTTACCTTATCATTCATAATGAGTGGTAATGATTCTTCCCCTGTCCTATTTTTTAAAAATCTTTATGGAGTCATTTTAGGTGCATGTGAACCACAATCTTGGCTTTTTTTTAGGGTGCTCCTTTGAGGCTATACATATTTCATTCCATTCACCTTTCATCATAGGGCAGTCCTTCAGAACCCCTTATTATTTTAGCTGCTTTTTTTTTTTTTGCTTTGGCAAAAATATAAGACCAAGGAGCTGCAAATCTTGTCCTCCTGCTTATTTAAACAGCGTCTGGAAATCTGAAATAATTACCTCCTTTCGTAGTTTTAAAGTTTGGGTTTTCCTTTTAAAGATACACTGATATTGTGCAGCGGAGTTGAAAGGTTTAGGCTGGCAGTGTTGGAAATGCTTAAGTTCCCAAGGCTTTGAAAATGGTGTTTCCTCCATGTTCATCACTGCGTGCTGACCATTATCAATATACAAGGCTGATAGGGTGATTTCAAGTTCAGAACATTATATGGAGATATTCAAGGGAAAGGGTAACAGCTTCCTATGACTTTGCTTAATGCATTTAGCTATAACTGTACATGCAGCAGTGTGTACTAAGTGATTCATATTTGGAAATTAACATAATTATTTTCAATAGTAATTGATATCATCTGTGATTTCAAGAATGAGAGGTTTCAATACAAATAATCTGCCCTCCTAGCAAAGGGAAGAAAAGGAGAACAAGCAAGGAGGGAATATTTCTAAAATGTCCTATCCTTGGAAGTAAATGATCATAATGTGTATCTATCAGTTGGTTTCTTTCAGATGATGTATTCCAAATTGTTTATTGTCATCACTTTAAAACATTAGTATTTTTACTTCTTCATTTAGCCTCCACCATATTACAGATTTTTAAATGGTTTTGAATTAAGGTTTGGTTTTAATTTTGCCCTGAATTCTGATTCATTCCTGCACCCTTCAAATGTATTTCTAATGTTCCTAAGTAAATCATATTTGTGTCACGTGTTGAGCTTATAAGAGCTGATTCAATGAAAGATAAAGATTCAACATTAGCCAGCAGTGGAAAACATTGGTTGAAGGCACATAAAAACATGTGCATCTGTAACAGTTTAATTTTTTTGCCAATTTACTGTTTTAAGCTGCCAAAGTTGGACAACATACTGTAAAATTTCCAGTGCTAAAAAGTGTGAGAGGCAAATGCCAGCTAAAAACATATGTATTATAATAATAATATGAGGGGATATTTAATTTTTATTTATTGCAATTAGAATGCAATTCATCAGCTCTCAGTCAATTTGGTGTTTGCTGTCAGTGTAATCATATAATTATTTTTATTTTCCTCCTTTCTTTCAGAATGTATACACGGAATGAATCCATCTAGAGATGTTCACGGTATGTTAGATTACAAATTATGCTTTTTATAAAATATGCACATTCATATATGTATATATATGATTTTTATCTATGTGTCCTATAAATAACTTATAATACAAATTAACCAAATAAGTAAGGCTTTTTCTTTTGCTGATTCAAAACTACTTAAAAGCTGTTCTCCATATTATAAATGCACAACCATATAAAACATCCCAATGAAACTTTAAATGATACCCTCAGTGTTACAGCGTTTACCACAGGTGCATTCTGCTGTTATTAAATGACTCTATATGACTCTCTGGAAATAAAATTAAAAAAAATAGAGCTTGGCTTCTATCTGTTATAACCTAGTTTATTACCTTCGTTATAGCAATGGCAATGCAAAAGTTTTATGAGCGCAAAATGTTTACTAAGCATCCCTAAATTTGCAAAGGATTAATGTTGAAATTTTCTCAGTTTGCTACTTGCGAGCTGCACAATTGAGTTAGGAAGTTAGAGTGAAATAGTCACACATCAACCCCAGTATCCCATGGAAACAGTCACATGGAGGAAGGATGCAGTGGAAGAACTAAGGAATTAGATTTCAAAAGGGAGATAGATAATCTCAAAGCTCCTCCAGAGGGGAAAAATATGTTTAATCAAATTCCAATGTTGAAAACTGGATGGTGTGTCGAGCAGGTTATCTGCACATACATTAACATGTTACCCTGCCTCAGACTGTCCCCCTTCCTGTGACAGTGGTACAAACTGCGGCAATTTGGTTCAGAACCACTAGCAAAATACATTCTCTGATTTTTATTCTCATTAAAATTGTACTGGAAATAGAAATAATTCTTTCACAAATATTATATTTCTAGAAATGTAATTTTTTTTAGAAACCTCCTCTTTCTCACAGAGGGGAATTTTGATTTTATGAGCATGGCTGAAATTCTAACCCCATCTTTATGCATATTTTATTTTTGAGAGGGTTTTGAAAGAGGAAGAATGTAAAACATTTAGATATTTTCTGAGCCCACCTATAGTTATGTATGTACCTAAAGTTGTAGAAGAAAAACATCAATGAGCTGTTATTGTTTTCCAGGGAAATTATTTTTCTTTCAACTAACCAAATACTACTTCTAAAATTCACTGTGTAAACTACATTCCATCCCTGTTATGAGGCTTTTTGACATTTCCCCTCATGCAGCAAATAGGGAAGAATCTGTCCCATAGCATCCGCCCAACATACCGCTTCTCCTTGTATTTTTATCTTGTATTATGACAAAAGTAAATTTCGGTATTATTCCAGGGCAACACTGGGAGCAAGTGTGGGAACGTTTCCTTTCCTTTCTCTCTTTGAGAGGCAGTGGAAGGAAATTCTAATAGCCGTTGAAATGAGCGGTCTCGGGGAAAAGGAGCTCTTCATTTCGCACATGACGTTACTGAACTTGATAAGCTCCGTAAAAAGCCCTTCACATTCACACTAAGGGGATCCCGGGGCCCCTGAGTTGCGTCCCATGCTGCCTGTTTTCCATTCATTTTATTTCCTCGATAAGGAAGGTGCCTCGGATTTTTGTTTGTTTCTGGTTTTCAAATGTGCCCCCCCCCACACACACACCCCATCCCCACACCCCCGCACAGCGCAGTTGTAGCCCGCGCAGGTCCCGGGAACCCCAAGTGCACCACGACCTGATTTAAACTATATCAGCAAAAGCTCTCCTTGTTATTATCGTCCTTGTCGCCGTTCGCATGCGGGGTGTTTGGTTGAGACTCTCAGCTAAGCAGCGCCCAGGGTGCTGCTCTTGAAAGGCTACCCTTGGCGCATCTCACGCTGTACTTCTCTCTTCTTACTAAGGAAGGTAACTTGAGTCTCGCCGGGAGGCTGCGGCGGAGAGTCCGACCTGCAGCCCCTCGCAGGGTTTAGGGTTTCAAACCGCCCGAGCCCCAGAGGAGCGTTCTCTGACCTTTCTGAGTCGCGGATTACCCCAGTCCGCTCTATCCCCCCGAGTCGGAGCCCATGTTTGCCTCTGCCGCACTCCCAAGCCGCACCCCGCGCCCCCGGGGGGTTCCCCGGGGGATGCACTTGGCCGCGGCCCCCAGGAGCGGTTGGCCGGCTCTGAGGGAGAAGCACTGGCAGCCCAGGCAAGAGGGTGCCTCCGCTCGCCCTGACCTCGCCTCCAGAGCGGCAGCGCCGAGCCCGGGCAGAGGCGCGGCCGCCGGGAGCTTTGGTGACTGTGCAATATTTGGAATTACTCGGCTGACGCGCAGAGCGGACGTTTAGGGTCTTTATACTTGACATGGGCTTCTTCAAAATCATTTTAAAAATAAAAATACAAAGGAGTTTTCCACCCAGACTCCAGACCCAATAAAACAAACAAGACGCAGCTGGGCGCCGGCGGTTCCCGGAGCGTCCTGGGTTCTCCGGAGAGGAGCGAGGATACGGGCCCACCTCGGGGAAAGCGCGGAAGGCAGGAGGGCGCCCGGGACGGCTGCGGCACCCACGGCCTGGGGCGGGCCGACGGTTTCGGGGAGAGACCCCGACGCGGGCCAGTCGGGACCGCGGGACCGCTGCTCGGGGCACACGCGCCCCCAGCTCCGCTGCTCAGCGGCGGGGACAGCGGAGACGGGACGCGACCGCTCAGGCTGGCTTCCGCGGCCGTCTCCTGTCGTTTCTCCCCAAACTAAACTTATTACAAGAGCAGCCCAAAGGCCGCGAGGAGGGCCGGCGGCCGAGCCCGGCGCCGTCGGGGGCGTTCCCGGGCGCGCTGTGCGGCCCACGGGCGCCTGGAGCGGCGAGAGAGGGCGGCTGCTGCCCCCTGGCGTCCGCCCGCGGCCCGCGGCGCCTCCCGCGGGGCCTCGCTGGTCCTGAGGCGGGGGAAGCGGCGTGGGCGCCCGCCACGGCCCTCGCCTCCGTCAGGCCTCAGCCCCGGCGCTCGAGGAGGTCCCTCTCGGCGACGGGCCGCCACCCCCCAGCCGCGCGTCCGCAGCGGAAGGAGGGGCACCGCGGGGGGCGGGAGAGGGGACCCCCCCTTGAGGGAGCTGAAGTTGAGGAGTTGAACTTGAGGGCTCCGTGGGGCAGCCGGGGACGGGCTGCGTGAGGGGACAGTGGGTGAGCGCCCCACCCCGGAGGCTGAGGGATCCCGTGGGGGAGGGACCCCGGAGTGGGAGAGCACGCCAGGGCCGGACCCCGTCCGCCCCACGCAAATGCTTGCGGCGCCGCGGGGCCGGCCGCGGGGTGAAGTTCCCGCCCGTGCGCAAAGCCGGGGTGGGTTCGGCACCCGCGGGCCGCTCGCGCTCGCAGGGGCGGGCAGAGTAGCGGGGGCGGTTTCCGGGGCGCCGGAGGTCGGTGCGGGGCTCGGGTGACGCGGGCCCAGCGGCTGCTTTCAACTTTCCAGTCGCAGGTTCTTTGGGGTCTTCTCTGCCTGGGAAGCCCCTTGGCTCGCCGCTAAGCACACGCAGCCGGCGTGAGGCGCGCTGCGTAATTAAGCCGCAGCCCAGACGCAGCGAATCACACCAATTAAACAAGCCAAAGAGAAAACTAAAAACCCATAAAACGTGTTGTGGAGACCGAGAACCGTCTGGCCTCATTAAACGAATCAGCGCCACTCCGCTGCCATTGCCATCCAGGCCTTGGGGCCGTGCCGAGCCGCTGTCCGGCCGAGCTCTCGGCCCTCCGGCCCCCTCACGCCCGAATTGCAACCACAGCGGGGAAACAGAGGCTCGGCCATGGGCGACCGCGCAGGGCCTGGGGTCGCCCAGGGGTTCTGGCCCCGGTCCCGGGAGCCCCGCGGCGGCCGCTGCATCTCCAGGGCACAAGGGGCGTCTCCCTCTAGCTGGTCTCCAGGCCCGAGTCGCTCCGGGCGCAGCGCGCGTCCCGAGTCCTCCCAGGGCCGGCCGGCCTCCTGTGCCTCCACCTCCTCCTTGGTCTCCGGACCGCGGCCGCCAGTGGCGCCGCTGCGCACTGCAGCCCTGGCGCCCACCGCCGCCCAATCGCGCGCGTGTGTGCGAAGCCGTAGGGCCGCGGTCCGCAGCGGGGCGGGACATCGGGGAGCGTGTGAGCCTGTGCGTGTGTGTGCGTGGATGCTGGAGCGTGGGGCGGCCGCGGACTCTGCACCCCGGCTACGTACAGTAGCGCGCGGTGGCGGCGGGGGCGCGCGGGCCAATTCCAGGAGCCCGCGGCGGCGAGCCGCGCCCTGGCTGATACCGGAAAGGTCTGTGATTGGCCGGCGGCCGCCCCTATGCAAACGAGCTAAGGGAATGGAATTCCTCGGGCCGGGCTTACAGTAAAAGCACGTTCATTTCCAGGCACTCTCATTCATAGAGCCAGCGGGCGCAGGCGGGACGGGCGCCCCGCGGCCGGACCCAGCCAGGGCACCACGCTGCCCGGCCCTGCGCCGGCAGACACCTCCTCCCAGGGCTCCTGGGGACGCTAGAAGACAGTCAACCTTTGCCGCTTCTCCTTGACCTGCGCTGGAGCTTCGATTTTTTTTTTTTCTCTCTTTCTTTCTTACTTTTGAATGAACTGGTTTCTTGGCTCGATGGTTCAACTTCTTTCTTGGCTGTGAACTTTTCCCCGGTCGTTTCCTTTGACAACTGCAGGAGAAAGTGCGCTGTGCTTCGAGGCGAGCCGTGAAGTTACCTTGCGTGGGAGTGTGCGTGGGAGTGTGTGCGTGGGTAACTTGAGCCGCCGCGTCTGTTTCGATCTGCGCTGCGGTGCCTCCTTCCAAGGCCCGCTCCACCTGCTGCGGTTACGCGGTGATCCTGGGTATTGGCGCGTCTGGGCAGTTAACCCGCCGGCGCTGGGGCGACGTTGGAGGAAGATCGTCTCGCTACTGCCCAAGTCCGGGCTGACTCACGGAGTCGATGTAGACAGTGGCTGGCTTCGGAAGAGTGCGTGTCAGCGTGCGTGTGACTCGGCTGCTACTCAGCTGCCAGCAAACCACAGGGTCAGCCACAAACTTAACCAACATCCCCAAACCTGAGTTCTCAGATGTGGAGAGCTGTGCCCTGAGTGTCATCGACTTGGACTTTTTTTTTTTTTCAGATTAGCTTTTCTTTGAAAAGCTGAATTTTCTGAACTGAGCATTTTGCCAGAACTTATTGACAAGTATTTCTAGCCCAGCCCTTCTCCAACTACTGAAGCTGATTTTTCAAGGCTACTTTTTAAAAAATCTGCAGCGAACATTAATGGATTTCTGTTTAAATTCTCTACAGATTGTATTGTAAATATTTTATGAAGTAGAGCATATGTATATATATATTTATATATGTATGTATATATATATATATATGCACATACATTAGTAGCACTCACTACCTTTGGAAGTCGCAGTTCTCGCTTTTGAGGACCGAAGCCAGTTTTTCATGGTAAAAGTGGCGCTGTATATGGAAGACACTCGTGTATTTTGTGTCGTGTTGGTACTTTAGACAAAACTCACCTGGAAAAAAAAAGTGACAGGAGACTACTGGAACTTCCAAATTATGTGTTTGCTGGTCCTTTTGCTCTCTGCATAAATATTTTAGGAAGTGTATGCGAATTTTGCCTCCGGGAACTTTTATAACAGCCTAAGATTGAACTTAAGCTCTCAAAGCAAGGCTCAGAAGAAGATAGCCTCCCTTGGCATTTGACTTTGGATTCTGGTCGCCCACTTTTTAAAGCACTAAGCGGTCGGTTGCTAGGAGCCCTGCTGGCCGGGTCTGAGGCCGGTTGGCATAACTAGAACTTTCCCCCTCCGGGACAGTTGGTAACTTAGTCAGCCCCCTCTCCCAACCCCCCCGCAGCAATAAAGGTCCCTGAACTTGTATGTTGGTCTCCCCGGAGCTGCTTGCTGAAGATCCGCGCCCCTGTCGTCGTCTGGTAGGAGCTGTTTGCAGGATCCTAACTCAATCGGCTTGTTGTGATGCGTATCCCCGTAGATGCCAGCACGAGCCGCCGCTTCACGCCGCCTTCCACCGCGCTGAGCCCCGGCAAGATGAGCGAGGCGCTGCCGCTGGGCGCCCCGGACGCCGGCGCCGGCCTGGCCGGCAAGTTGAGGAGCGGCGACCGCAGCATGGTGGAGGTGCTGGCCGACCACCCTGGCGAGCTGGTGCGCACCGACAGCCCCAACTTCCTCTGCTCTGTGCTGCCCACGCACTGGCGGTGCAACAAGACCCTGCCCATCGCTTTCAAGGTACTCAGCCCGGAGCGGGTGGCGGGAGGACAGGCGGAGGCCAGCCCAGGCCGAGGCGATCCGGGAGGCCAGCGGCCAGGCGGGCGGGGCTGGGCTCTAGAGGGGGGCCGGCCCCTAGTCCAGTCCCTGCGCTCGGGAGATAGGGGATGTTGCGTTGCCGGGGCGACCCTCGAAGGGACCTGCCTCCTTCGGGGAGGGCTGAAAAAAAATCAGGATGCCCCCAAAGATGTCCAGTGAGGGCTGGTCGGGACCTTTCTGGCAGGGGTCCTTCGCTTTGTACAAAGTAGGAAACGTTATAACCCGGCAGGGGTGAGCCTGTCTGCTCCCCTACCTCTGGCTTAACACCCAAACCATTCTGCCTCCCCTTTGATGGAACATCAGGAAATAAAACAGAAATATTGTCATACCTTCGGGTCAGTGAAAATAAACTGACAAGGAAAACTGTCGGGGCCTCCCACCCCCTCTTTAACAGCCCTGTAGACATTAGCATGTCCAAAGTCCACTGTGGGCGTAGTTCAGTTTGCAAAAGTTTTCTGAAGAGTTTTTGCAAGCTTCCAGCCTGCTCCTGCCAGAAGCCGCAAGTAGCGAATCCTGTTTCTTTTCCTGGAACCCTCCTGAACGTTATCGCCGGCTCACTTAGATTAAGCCCAGCCCGAGGCAGCGAAAGGTGACTAGGCTGTCTTTCCTGAGCCGGGGGGGGGTCTAATCCGCCCGCATTTCTGTTTGAGGAGGGGGCGGCGTGGACCCGGCAACTTCAGCTGAGCAGCTCAGAGAGGTCTTCGTTCACTTTCACCCCTGATCTTGCCCTAGCTTTGAGCTGCCTTTAAAAACCTTGGCCTTCAACCGGGATATATAAACAACCCTGGGCGTTTTTTAAACAACCACTCCACCACTCTGGCAGCAAACAGCAGAAATGTAATTTCAGCGGTGGGGATTCCGTTCTTCTGTCTTGGGTGGGTTTAAGAAAGGTCAGGGTTTTTTTGTTTGTTTTTTTTAGTACAATCAGCATAGCCACTTCCTGTTCATTTAAAGGACTAAAGCAGGCAGGTGGGGGGGGAGATCTGAAAAAGTTGACTACTGTTTTTTTTTTCTTTTAAATCTGGTTAAATAATTGTCCTTTTTAAAGGAAGATTAATTTAATATAAGCTTTTTATGGTTCCAGGCCTCGGTTGGATCTTGATATAGTTACAATGAGTAATGTTCGCTCTTTTTCAAAGTAGTCGGAGTTCTTTATTTTTTGAGCTTTATACACCTTCCAAACTGCAATTATGATTTCTAAAACAAAACAAAAAGGGCAGTTGACTATGTCTCTAGAATTGCCTCTTGTTCCACTGAGTTTTCTGCAAGAAAAGAGTTTCTGAGGGGGTGGAAATGAGGATGAGGTGGCCCAGCCTCTGGACTCTGTCCCTTCCCTTCCTCCATGTATGTAGATTTGGGTTGGAGCCCATTTCAATTTTAAATCATCCTAATCCCTTTACATAAACAGATTTACCCCGAAGAGAGGACTCCATGAGAGGGGACCTGACATCATTGGGTCCTGGAGTCACTTTCAGACAAGAACAGAGCAAAGGAGACAGACTGATAATCAGCCAAAAAGGGTCAAACTCAGGAGCCCCGGACACACCGGGGGACTGCATTCTAAGGGGTCTTTGGCTTCCTTTGGGGTAAATCAGGATCTCTTTCTTTTGAATCTCCGTTTTCTGCCAGAAAACCCACACCCAAAACACTGATGGTTAATAGAGAATCTTCAAGAGTTGAAGCAACGTAGATTTTCCAGCCATCACATGAAAATATTTGTTTTCTTCTAAAAGAATAGGGGGGGGGGGAATCATGTAAATGGCTTTTATGAGCCAACAGGGAATTCTTTTCAAGCAGAAATGTTTAATAACCACAGAGATCTCCTTTTAAAAATGGCTTTCGACTGTTTGCTCTTTTTTAAAAATCTAATTTGTTTTACTGAGTGATGGTTTGTAGGCCACTCAAAGATCAAGGTATAGATCTCTTGAAAAAAGTTCAAGTAGGTCTTGAAAACATTTGGGGGAAAAGGAAAGGACAGCGGAGAAATCAGACCACTTGATTAATATCTGTCACCACTTTGGTCCCCACAAAATGAGCTCTTCCTGAGGAAAATCTGCTCATTACATAACTGAAAGAGCAGATGAGATGTTCAGCGAGGGGATAAAATGCAGAGGTTAGGGATAAAAGCAAGCTGAACTTCAGACGTGACTGCATCTGGGTTGAGCACCGTGTCGCTGTCCCCACTGTGTACTATCCACACACCCACCTCCCACGCCGTTCCTACAGAAATTATTACCTTAAAATTTGGATTTTTTAAATAAGCCTCAGACAATCTCTTTAAGAAGTTAATCAGTAGAGAATGATTATATTCCCTGTAATAAGGAGGAAAAAAATGTGAAACAATGATCAAGTCTGATGATATTGATGAGAAGAGTTTAAGTCATTCTTTAAGAGTCTCTGAAATCCTATGTATAAATCCTTTGCTTTGATCTTGGGAACTAAAGGGAGATTTAAAATTATAAATTTTCCTTAAAATAGGTTAAAAAATCATGCTAATTGCTTATCCTGGACTCCAAAATGTACCACCATCCCCTTCTCCCATGGAACACTTTTTTTTTTTCTTAAGGGTAGGAGAGATGTATATTTTTCTATTGTGAAAAATCTTTAATTTGCTATATGTTACCCATTATTTACAGAAGCAGCCTAAAAAACTGTTTGGATGACTTAGGATATATTTTATAGTGCTGTAATATTGTACAGTTTGTTTAGGCCCTGGTATGCCAGAATCCAAAGGCATGAAGTAAACATGCCTTCAGCAAGTTCAGGGGCTTTGGATGCTGATAGTAATAATCTTTCATAAGAAAGAAATAAGTCATGTTTCTGTCAGCGAGAGCACGGTCCCGGCTCTGCATTAAATGTCATCTCCCCTGAATTCTAAGTTCCACTCCACAGCTTTCTTTGAAAACTGGAAAATTAAGGGATTTGAATTAAATGAATTGTAACTGTAATTTCAGCCTAATTAGAGTTGGTTTAAATGCCAGTTTGAACTGTGAACAGGCTAGCCTACAGCAGGGTGGGTAGGTCCATGGATAGGAGGGTTGATATTTTGCCCAACTTCCTGATACTTTAAAAACAGAAGTAAAACAAAATATGATACCCTTTGGCCAACAAGTCCCTTCTTGCCTGTTTGGTCTGTGTTAAAATGTAAATGTTTGTGTTTCCTCACGTATTGCTTATAGCTTTTCATTCCCATTGCTTTGTTTCTTTCTGCTTAAAGTTAGATTATTTTTTTTATTCTCTTCATATTGCCTATCAATGTCAAAAATCTATCAAAGTAGCACACGTGAGTTTTAAATTAAAAAAATTTACCTAGTCTAAGTATGCTTGTTAATAATGAGGTGATATACATTATATTATTTAAGTTAATGTAATTTTCCTAGTTTTAATATTCTCCTCCCCCAGATGGAAAACAGAGAAATTCCTCCAAGCTCAATAAAAGGCCATGTAAATGAT
This sequence comes from Hipposideros armiger, assembly GCF_001890085.2. Lineage (NCBI taxonomy): Eukaryota > Metazoa > Chordata > Mammalia > Chiroptera > Hipposideridae > Hipposideros > Hipposideros armiger. The sequence continues at coordinate 371,597 of NW_017731635.1, read as the reverse complement.
GTTTGAGCACCCAGATAGCTTTGATTCCTGCTGGTTTTTTTTTAAAGGGAGGGGTAGGAGTTAAACTAAATTTTTAGTTTCAAATTCCAACCTCAGCAACCTTTTCTTTATTTAGCCACTATGATCGGTTTGCTCTCTATTTGTTTCTAGTCGGTGAAGGTCTCACAAACTTGACAAATTACTGCTGAGGATAGTTTTGGAAAGCTGACAGAGGCACAGGCAGGGAGCACTGTAAGAGGAGCCAGTAAGAAGAAAGTGATTTAGAATATGTTTTAATAGTTATAAGAGTTATTTCTTTGAACCTCTGTACAGAGCCTATCCCAACCATGAGTGATTCAGTTTGAAAACCAGGCGGTTAATCTATTCCCTGAATGTTGGATTAAAATAGAGAAGCCAGGTCATCACAAGGAGGTGGGGATAAGGAAGTAAAATTATGTGTTCAAGGAGGGCATTTCAACACTGTGAGCTAATTTTACAGAGGGAAGTGAAAATCGTCAAAAAAAAAATAAGTGGAAAAATTTATAAGAGACTGAGTTTTTCGGAGCAGAATAAAGCAAGCACATTTTGTGGGACTAGGAAAAAATGGTAACAAAACTAAATAACCGATCAGGGAGATTTATTTCAGTGATGTTTTGAAACAAAAGGAAATTGTCATATTGCGGCTCAATTAAACGGCAACAAACACACTTATAATGGGAACTAAATGCCTAATTAGAGGGTGCTAGGGAAATAAGTAGCTGTGTGTTTTCAAATCTGCTTTATAGAAAACATGTTCAACAATTGTATGGAAAGGATTAGAAAGGAAGATAAAAGTCCAGACCTTGTTTGACAGTGCAAGTTGGATAAAATAGAGGAGGAAAATGCCTACCTATTGCATGAGAATCAATTCTCCTGGTGTGGCCTTGGGGTTGGAAGTATGAGTGTGTCTACCCCTCACAGCCATTTGGTTCCTTTTCCATAAGACTCCTTAGAACCCAAGAACTCAAGCATCGTAATGAATAAAAACAATAGATAGATGGTCATCTGGATGACATGAGGAAGGGGTGATGACTAAGCAGGCGATGAAAATGGGAATTTTGAATAACATGGCTTTGCTATCACACAAGTGGAGCACATGGCAGTCTTATTTACAGACAGAAAAAGAGGGCTGGAAATACAAGTATTAGCAAAAAATCGTGCAACAATCGTTAGGTAAAAATTGGGAGGTGGAAAATAGGGGAAGAGACAATCCCTGTACAATGCTTTTTACTATCATAACTCAAAAAGAGAAGATTATATAATTGGAACAAATAACACAAATTTCACTACTGACGGAGAGGGTGCCATAAGGGGTATCAGAAATGGCAGGACAAGTACAACTTTTGATTTGAAATTCTATGACCAATTGAAAAAAATAGAAACAATGGAAATACAGCTAATAATAAATGTCTAGACCAAGAATAGGATTTCCAGAAAGGTCAAATGATGACCAAGAAAGAAATACTACTGCATGGAGTGTCCTCAAGCCTTGCTCTTCAGAGCATTTTACTTTGAAATTACTGTTTTATTACCTAAGTATCAAAAGTATTTATCAGTTTTCTTCAATAGCCCTGCTGGGAAATCCATTTCTATTCAATTGCATCCATTAAAGGAATTCCTCTTCAAGATTACCTGGGTTGCAGAAAACCTCAGTCATCTATTAGGACGTAGTGAACACATCTCTGGGATTCCCAGATATAAAAAGGCGACATAGTTCTACTCCTGAATTCACAGGAACACATCAAGTGAGGTAGCACCCTCCTTCCTCTGACGTCTGTGGATTTTGTGCTTAGTAATAAGCAAAGGGTACATGTCTGACTTGTTTTTCTTTGTATGTCAGAATTCACTATTAGTGAAAATCAAGATAACAGAAGTGACTAGGAGTTTCCAAAGATGACCTACAAAGGGACAGTTTGTCATTCAACAATCATCAACAGTTCACTTGTAACGCTCAAATTTAATTTTAACAGGAGTAAGTTTAAACACCTAAGAGTAATGTTGGCCCTTTTAGGCCTGTCAGCGGAGCTCTCTGGACAACGAAAGATGGGTTAGGTTATAAACTTACCCAAACAGACATTCTGTTTTTCAAATGTGAAGAATTGGAAAGAGATGCGTGTATTCATGAGAAGGCATTGCTTTTCCAAGTCCCTGCTAGAGTCTTGTTCCAACTGTGCTCTGTGACTTTATGTGGCTTTATTGGGTGAATGTTTCTGATTCAAAAATTTATATTTGTTATGTATGATGGAATTAAAAGTAAATTTTGCCATTAGTAACCTCTTTGTTGTTTTGCTTAACTTGTGATTGATAGATACCCCTGTGCAAATTAAAAAGGGTCACTTAATATACATTTAATTTTAGAACAGTTATTACACAAAATGACATAAACGTTCATGACATTCCTGATGTCTGCGTTTGTCTCTTGACTGGTGTGTAGGTGGTGGCCCTAGGAGATGTTCCAGATGGCACCCTGGTCACTGTCATGGCGGGCAATGATGAAAACTACTCCGCCGAGCTGAGAAATGCCACCGCGGCCATGAAAAACCAGGTGGCAAGGTTCAATGACCTCAGGTTTGTCGGTCGCAGTGGAAGAGGTATGTATCTGTCAAAACTGAACTTGAAACACAAAGTATTTACATGGCAACAAACCCAAATTTCAAAACTTTTAAAAGTTTCTGTGATGGGATTCCTAGAAACACAGTCTTCCTTGTTATTATTGCTACCTCAAGCTTTCCAAAAAAACGTATTTAAAGTGTAATATTTTTAAACAGAATCTAGCTTTACATTTTTGCTTTCTGACTTGGAACATGTAAAACATGAATTGTGAGTTTTCAAGGAAACCCCTCAGCTCTTTACTAACGTGTGAAAATATAAAACTTACCCTCATGGAAAGTAGGATTATGCAACTGGGGTTCTCTCTTTGATAGTGATCAGAAATCTATTGAAACCTTAGGATCCATGTGCTATCTATGACAGAATTTCAAATGATCACTTCTGTTGGGTTGTCGGAAAAAGTCATGCTGCATTTTTGCAACGAAAAACAGAAAAAAATACATCATGACTTTTCCGACAACCCAATAATAATTTTAAGGGATATGTAGTGTATGATTATTATAACATGGTTTCAAATAAGCTTACCTTTTTATGGTAAAATATGAAGAAATAGTGGTGAAACCATTCTTGTTTGGTAAATTTGATGGCAATATGACCTTCCTATTATATATTATTTGGATGCCTTATTGTTATTTGGGAGGAGGGGTACATTTTAGGTAGTAATAATTATTAAAGACCAGATTATCCAGAGGAACTGTTGCATCAGTGCAGTTCTTTGTGTAGTTTTATTATTATTTGGCCATTATCAAAGAATTAGAGTTCTCCTCGTCGTGTTCTCCTCTGGTTTCCAATTATTTTCAAATATTGTGTTTTCTCTGTATTGTAAGAATCTGAGTCATATGTGATAAATGGCAGTAAGTACTAGAAGTTTAATTGAAAGAAATAGCCTCTTTTGGGTTGAAAGTCTCATTTTTGTAATATAGGATTGAGTAAGCTTATGAATGAAAGTTATTTCGAACGTAATAAAAAGACATGATAAATACCTAAATAATAGTAGATGACTCTTGTATTAAAAAAAATAAGAGTACAACCAGTGGACATTTAAAAATGAGAGTAATCATTATAAAAGCATTCAAAAATATAAGAAAGTCTGTGTTCTTAGGGAATTTGATTAGTTGAAGAGGGGAAAGGGGCAAAGGGCAAAGTTGTGTTGATTTTTCTTTTTCTTTCTTTCTTTTTTTGGCTATTGTTTTGCTATCCTAGCTGGAGCATTTCCAAAATAGAATCATAGGTGAGGAAAATTTTAAAAACGTATAACATGATTGAAAATATATGTTCATAGGACTATGTTAATAATAGGGTAATGCAAAGAAAATTATATCCACTTATTGAAAGCATGAGTGATGCTACAAGGTATAAAAGCATAAGTCATTAAATGGGTTCATGTTATATTAAAAGTCCCCGCCTTTCAGTAAATGGAATTCACATTATGATTCAGAGATGTGTGTTTAGAAAACATCTTAAGGCTTCGGATGAGTAGCTGGCAGAGTGGGTGAGAAGCCAGTAAAAAACAGAGGCCCCACCTCCTGATCCATGCCTACTGGCCTCGCTAACAAGCTTAATACATTTCTGGTAGATTTCTACTAGTAGGAACTGATGGCTGAGTATCATTTGAGTTGCCTTTCCAGAGAAAGTAATATTATTAGAGTACACATCCGTGTGTGTCTTATGTGTCAGGTTTTGGTTATAAAAGTTGTGGAAACTATTTAGTGGCCAATGCCAGTGACATTGTCCCATACAAGGTTCAGTTGTGGCTTTCTGGCAATGCGCAGTAAATCAGTTTGATTCTAAAGAATGAGATTTTGAAAGCAGCATGCTTCCTTTTCTGGCGTCCAGGGCTGGTCTCTGGTCTCATTGGCCATTTCTGTTTTGAGTGGGTGACTAATGGGTGCTTGTGTTTACTTGGATAACAGAGAACTGTTTCCTCAAGGTGTGGATTGTTTGCATTTGGCTGCCTGATTCATGCCAGCATGCCCTTGAGTTTGCATAAAACCCCAAAAATAAAATAGCTGCAACCAAGGTTGGGCTGTGTTCTGATAACCTGGAACGAGAAAATGAATTGAAACATCGTAAATTGACAATATCTGTTTTGAATGGTCTCTGCTTCCCATGAGTGATAATTAGGAATCCAAAATACAGGAACCTCAATTGACCATTCGGCCCAGTTACAGTTACTGTGTATATTGTTGGTCTTCAGTGATTTTTTTTTTGTCAGTACTATGAGACAAAATGAGCTTTCCAAAGGCCCCGTTTGACTCTGTCTCATAATTTCTCTTCATAGTCGTAAAATACAACTTGATTCTACCCTTTCAAGTGTAAGTGTCAACATCAAAGCCTGCCAGGTTTTTTGTTTGTTTGTTTTTTGGGTTTTTTTTTTCTTTTTGCAATTTGCTCCCCATTATGAAGAGAGCCAATGATTCTCACTAATTTTGACAATTAGTCTCCATCTTCCTCACTGAGTCTTGTCCTTTAAAAGTTTCACTATGCTTTATTAAGTGGTCTTACGGTTATTTTCTATTTCATTTTCTGGTTTTGAAAATGGGCCTAAAAACATGCCATTGGCATCAACACACCACACAGTGGCCGAGAAGGTCCTGGCTCATCCAGACATTTCCATGCAATTACACATTCTGTCAAAAGGTCCGATGGATTCTCAGAGGGGCCCGGAGCTCAGTTCCAAGTGAAGGGGAGAAAAAGAAACTCCCTTTACTTTTACCAGTGGCCCATCGGTGGGGATTGTAAAGCCTCGTAGCAATTGCCGGAGGTTGAGCATGGAAGGGATTTTTCTCTGTTCTACAAAACTGATCTGTTTGGGTGCTGGCCGATTTCCAGGATCACAGCTCCTCCTAACCTCAAGTTCAGCCCGCAACTGGGAAAACCTGCCAGTCCGGCTTTTACGGCCTGGCTGACAACACTGTCCCTTAAAAAATATTGGTGAAGCTTTCAGCAGTCTGCACCTTCTTCCTTTCCCTCCCTTCCCTCCTTTTTCTCCTCGTCAGTTTTCAATCTTGTTCAGGGTAAATCTGACCCTTCGCATTTTCTCCCTCTGATTCGGTGTCTCCGCGTCCGGTGAGCGCTCCTTTACAATGGAAGGAGGGATAGCAGCTCCCAGGAGAAGAGAGGCTGTGCTGAGCACACAGGCCGTTGTTCAGAACCACTCACACTTAACCTCATGTTCGGGGCTTCCCCCCCCCCCAGCCCCCCCTTACCTCCAGAAAATGGAAGTTCAGGATCAAAAGAAATTCTCTTTGACGAGGTTCATTAGCAGTTTACATTCGGTTTACATCAGCAGTGGAGGCAGGTGCTACTGATATTTTCAGTTGCAAGAAAGTGTATCATGGCTTCAGCTGAGTGACATTTAAGAAATTTTAGCAGCGAGATCTATGACTGCTTTCGTCCCTGTTGGAGTACTTAATCAATTGGAAAGGATTTGATCAATCAGGGAGTACGGCTTTAAGTTAATTCATTTTAGAACCAAAGAGGAAATCTCCCAGACAGTATCATCAACCACATCGTAAGTAAAGGAGGAGACTCCACTGCACAGGTCCTAATTTTTCTAAGAATATGGTTTTTAATCTTTTGGTAACATTATAGATCATTTTGAAAAATCCTTGGGAAGCCTTCTCCCAAAGGAAAAAAAAATGCACACGTGCACTTACACACACAGGTTCATGTACAACTTCAGATCCCAGGGCTGCTGAAGTTCATTGACGAACCTCTGGGGATACATGGACCTCCAAGCCAAGAATCTGTGAATTTGGAAGTTTGCCTTGACCATGGAGTGGCAGCCTAGTGCTGTGCTGCACGGTAGATAACTGGAAAAATACACAAATAAGGGAACAAGTGAGGCAGACGTTCTTTTTGTACCCTGTGCTGTGTTGGTTACCCTCGGTTTATCACAGCCTGAATCTGGTTGGTATATTTTGGGAAGTAGATCCCATTCAAACTGCTGGTCCAGACCTTCGAAAGGCCACCAGGTGTGTGCCTGCATGGAGCCCCTTGCAAAGGAAGAGGGCCCATTTTTTGTCATTGAGAGGACAGCCTCTTCTCTAATCACTTCCTGGGCCCCTGGCTGCAGAGCTGCAGTGCGAATTCCACAACCAGCCCCGGGAGGCCACGTGTCCTTCGGTCTCCTACGACGGGGTTTAATTTCTTGGTGGAATCTGTGTTTATGTCGACCTTCCTGGCAACTTTAATCTTGCCCACTTTCAAAATAGTACCCTTTCCCAATGCTTTTACAAAATGAAATTCCTTCATTATGTTCTTGCTGCGGATGTCTTCCCAGACATAATATTTACCCATCACAATCTGGGTTACTGCCTATTTGTGTAATGTTCCTTACTTAAGGCATTTTCATTCTTGTTATTTTACATTATTTGGGGAACTGTATGGGAAGGTTGCCCTTCAGATGAGTGAAAGACTGGCTGAGATGAAGAGAAGGTACATTTAGAAAAGGATAAACTATGCTGGTATTCTAAATGAAAAGAGACATGTCTTTATGGAGTGGTTATTACTGAGAAATGGTCTGAATGACTCACAGTATTATCATAGGATCCAAGTCATTCTCTAGTCCATCACAGACTCACATAATAAGGGAAGGAAAAATTCATCTGACAACCCCAGATTGTTTCATGGATAACATACAAGATGATAAGGTGGCAATTCGATCTCCTGGAGACAATACAAGGAAAACGTGGGTTGTATTAAACTCCACTTCCCCATTTCCCCCCCACCCCCCCTTTCTTTTTCGGGTGTGATTGATCTGCACTTTAAAATAATATGTATATACTGAAATCAGTTTTTAGACTTCAGTGTGGACAAATATGGATGGAAAAAGACCCAGCCTCTGATACTCCCAGCCTCAGCCCCTAGCGAACAATTCTTTTAGATGCCAGATCGAAAGCTAGTATCCATGATCTGATGGAGAATTCATCTCTACAGACCAGGCGTCTCCTTCTGTTTTACATTTGCCAATAAAAGAGGAACAACACTTTCTTAAGGCCAGTGGCTCCCCACCCGCTGCCACCACCCCAGCAGTCCCTATCCCCTTAATACCTTGGCAGGGACCAGGGGGAAAAGCGTTCTTGAGAACGGCTTGGGCCTAGAACACAGTTTTATACTTTATCCCTTCATGGTTTTCCTGCTGATTTTATGAAGTGCCAGGCATCGCTGAGGGTGTCAGACAGCTTTTGAAAATTGAGGTTACTTGTATGAACAGTATTTTAGAGTTGATGGGCAGAAGCTAGACTTCTGTCTCCACGGCCCCCCACCCACCACCCCTTCCTTGCCAGACGGCTTGCGTTTGGTTGAGGCAGTTCTTTTTTGGTGGGGACAGAAGGCCATCCATCAGAAAGTGTCTCCGAGAGAAATAATGGTTGAGTGATTTTTAGAGCTTCCTGTTTCAGCAGCAAGCATTAGAGACATAAACAGTGATCGGGCCAACGGCCGCAAGGCTGCTCTGGTTCTAATAAATCAGTTTTGTATTTTCTTTTTGTGCTGGTTGGCGAGGGGCAAGAGAGGGTGGAGAAGGCTAGTTATGGAAGAACATCTTGTGTGTTTCTTTTTATTTTTTTTTTATTTTTAAAGAAAAAATGACTTGTTGAAAAGAGAGATAGTGTCCTGTCTGATGACTGTTTTCTTTCTGCTGCTGATTGTAACACTCGTTCAGAGCAGTCAAGGGATGTTTATGAATAGCCGTGTACTGTCAATATGGAGAGGTTATGTGGTTTTGAAGGATCTGTTGGACTTTCAGCCGGCGGGTGCGTGTGTGTGTGTGTGTGTGTGTGTGTGTGTGTGTCCACTGGTGCTTCCACTGAGGTGATTTCTTGGACCATATTATCTTTGAGAACAAAATCCCTGCTAATAACATCTTATCTGAAGCCCAAATAAAGCAATTAACAGAAATGAGTGTGTGAGTAGTGTGGACTTAATGAGCTGCCCGTGAATACTTTCAAATGTGCCAGCTTTATCGGCTCGCTCGTGGGGCGTGGGGAGCAAATTGCTGCTCATCAAGACTTTGATATTTATAAACATGCATTAATGGACTTCAGGCAACGCCTGTCCTCCTTGGTGGCTTCCAACGTGAGCCCCGCATTCCACAGAGATGCATTTCGGTCTGTGTTGAGAACGGGGCTGCCCTTCTGTTCCTTTGACACCGCACTGATGTGGGTCCTCAGCACGTTGCCGTCTCTGTGAGCCCATTTTGGGCAGCATATCCAGTTTAGGAATTCCATTTTGCATCCCTGAGCTTTCTCAACGAGGGTGTCAGGTAGTTGAGGACCCATGAGCCATGCAGGGATCCCCCTCAGTCTCCTTCTAGAGGCTTCTGGCCTTTCTGTTGCTGGATTCAAATGTGTGTCCTCTGAAGTCCTTGGTGAGGAAGCATTCATTTCGGAGCCCCTTACTCTGCGTTTTTCTCAAAGAAGATGTCAGTAAATTTCCTGTTTATTTTGCAACTTAGATTAATTCCTGCTTTTGCCCTGAGATTTTAGACTGTCATTAAGACTTGGCACATTAGTTCGTCTTGATTTAGTTTTCAAAAAGATAATATACAGACAACAAGGTGAAAAGTAATACTAAAAAAAAATGATAATGATTATTATTAAGCGGTAGGATTATAAGTAGTTTTCTTGTCTTTTTTAGATTTTTCTGTATTTCCTTAATTTTTGACAATGAACCTGTTATACTTTATAATTAAAATGTATAAAAAAAACCCAAAAACAAGCAAAAATGAGTGTGTGAGAGCTCAATCTGGAGGTCTGTACCACTTCCCCCAGCCCCTGATTTGAGGCAACTCCTGGGTCTGGTGAATGGGGGGCTGGCCGGCACCCCCACAAGCTGTGTGTGGCCCTTCCTGAGCCACCTGATGCAAACAAAGGAGCCTTTCCTTGGCTCCAACAAAGCCACGCACAGGAACGCGGGGGGACGTTTGAGCACAGACGTGATCTGTGTGCTTCTCAGATCGCGGCAGACAAGGCACGAGGGAGGGACGGGCCTGTCTGGAGGTGGAAAATCTGCAGCTTACCCAACGCATTGGTTTGGGGGCTTTTACAGATGTTTTTATTTTATTCTACTTGAAGCCATCGTATGAAGTATAGTCGGTATCTACCTATCTATCTGTCAAAATTAATGAGGATAGGTGAAAACTCATATCATAATAAGGCTTTGTCTGCCCCCATACATAGTGTGTCTCTGGTACCTATTACACTGGGTCTTTCCAGATGTTGTACCTTCATCATCCAGTTTGAAGCCTCAGGGCAGATACAGTCAGGATCTCGTCTACCATCTCTTTACCCATTTTTAAAAATGTTTTCAATTACAGTTGACAGTCAATATGATATTAGTTTCAGGTATACAGCATATTGCTTATCAGTTTTGATGGTGGTGTCACTCAGTGTTTCCCAACTGGGATGATTTTGACCCCCAGGGGACACTTGGCACTATCTGCAGACACTTCTGGTTGTCACAGTGGGTGCTGGGGAGTACTGTTGGCATCTGGTGGGTGGAGGCCAGAGCTGCTGCTACACGTCATACAGTGCACAGGACAGCCCCTCACAGAGGCCTACCCAATCCAAGACGTCAGCCAGGCCGAGATCCACACTCACCACAATAAGTTGTAAACTATCTCCTTTAGCTCTCTTCCCTAATGTTTTCTGCCTTTCTACAGAGTTTATGGGAAACATATTAAAAAGTGCACACGTAGTAAAAAATAAAATTAGAGCGCATCCCTGAATAGTAAAGTCCTTTTTAAAATACGAAAACATACTCATGGTCTGTGTGCATGGAATTGCAGCCTCTCTGGGCATCCTGGTTGGGGGCTTGTGGCCGCCCGGAAGGAGGGGCTGCGGGTGGGGTGGACCCCACAGCAGGGGGAGCTGTACCTGAGGACCCGCCCGCTGCAGCCGCTCCCTCAGGAGTGGGTCACAGGTGCAGGCCCACAGGGACCCTCAGAAACAGTAAAAGTGCGCTGCTAGCTTCTCCGTGCTCAGCGCCCCACCCCACCCTGCCCAAAGCCTCAGTGGAAGGGCCATAGGTCCATGGGTGCAGGAACATGGACTGAGGTGGTGGACAGTGTCCCCACGAACTAAAAGTACTTAAAACAAGGTCCTGGTATGCATCATTGACGGATGCTAAAAAGGGCTCTTGGTCGCACACCTGAGCTAGAAACAGCAGGAAGGGGAGGGACCGAGGCCCGAAGCGCCAGCCATCTCTGAGGCAGCCCTGAATTGGCTGGATCTGTAGGTGGCACAGATGGCTGGGTTCTCCTGGAGCTTTCTCCCACCTGCCCCAACGTGTTAGTTCTGCCATCACCTGTTTTCCATACTGAGATTCATGGAAAGATGGCTTGAAAAAAAGTCTGAGAACAAGAGCCCTCTGGATGTTCTGACTGCCTGAATGTAGTGTCTGCTGCAGGCTGGATTCCTTGAATCAGCTGGGCTGGGACGGCGTCCCCTGGTTTTGTTTGGTGGTACTCTGCATGGAGACCCTCACTCCTCACCTGCTCGCCTTCCTTGGAGCTCCCCACCGCAAAGCAGCCAGCTCCCACATTCGGCATGGGGATCAGTCGCACACGAAATCATTTGAGACTAGTAAGAATTAACTATGCAAACAGGAGTTCATGAATGGTGTCTGAGCCTGGGACTGCACAGAGCCCACGTGTCTCCCTAGATGCTTGAGGGCTCTGGGGACAGCGCTGGAGAACAGCTGTGGCATGCACGGGTACACAGCCGCAGTCACTGAGACCCAGGCTCCATAGCAAAGACTTGAAGATGTGCCCAGAGGCCAGCCCCCACGCCAAGAGGCGGGCTCCCAAGAATTTTCAAGACATGGAAGACCAGCCCTTGACATGAAGAGCCCCGTGTGGTATCGCCAGTAACTGGATCAGTGCCTGACACAGAGCAGAGACTCTTTAGTGCCTTCCAATGAGCGACCACCCGAGAGCGCTTTCTACCCTAGGCAGTAGAGCCTGGTGGTTAGTGCATGGTCTTCACTGATTCTCCACTGAGAGGAGGGTGCCTCTCCCAGGGCTGATCATTCTTTGTTGTGGGACCATCTTGGACATCGTTGGATAGTAGCAGCATCTCTGGGCTCTACCTTGTAGCCAATAGCATCCCCCTCCCCAGTCGTGACAATCAGAAATGTCTGCAGACATTGCCACTTGTCTCCTGTGGAAGGGGACCGATCACCCCTGGTTGAGAACACTGGTTTAGAGCTGTGTGTCCCTGGGCAAGTTACTTGACCTGTCTGAGTCCAATTCCACCTTTGTCCATGGGGCTGGGCAGGTGGTACAGTGAGGATTACCTGAGATAAGACCTACTTTAGCTGTCATTACTTTGTGTGGTCGGATCTGGTGACACTAACTCCACTGAGGAGATGATGGAAATTTCGTGAGCCCGTGACAAACAGCCATCGGGACCTGCTTTTTTGTGTATCCAAACTGATGAGTTTTCCAGGAGAGCACATCAACCCTTCCCCGTATTCTTCAAGCCCACAGAGTCCTCAGGTCGTGAAAGGGTTATACGCAATGGGCACTGAGATTGCAGATTAGCAATGGAAGAGACGAAATCAAATATGCACTGTAATTCGAAGCATTGCTTTTCATGGGAAAAGAAGTTATCCCAACTTAGCCCTTCCAACTCTTTTGTCCAAACATTAGTGGCATGCAAATATTTATGATTCATACATGCCCCTTAATTCCCAATCGTATTTTAACAATAAACACTGCGTTTTCACAATGAAGCCCAGTAATCCCCTTGTCCTGCTGCTGGGTCCACAGGCTGGCACCCAGCAGCGTTGCATTCCTCCCGCGGTAATTGCCGACTCCACCCAAGTTTAGGGAGGTTTATAGAGGTGCCACAGCAGCTCTCCTTGGGCCGCACGTCAGGACAGCCTGGCTGCTCCCCTTCTCAAGCCTTCTCAAGGTGCTATCTCAGCATTTTCAGAAACTGCAAGTGAATGTCCATGCACGTTTTTCTTTTCTTGGCCACGTATAAACAGAGCATTGATTGATCTGGCTGTTACTTGGAGAGGTATCTGACTACACTATTATCTTGCATTCTGTCCAAATCCATGGGCCCAAATTACAGTAGAGCCATTGTGTTCCTCTTGATATTCCTCTGATTCATAATAGCATAGAAACACATCTATGTGTGACGATTCTGCGGGTCTTTGGGAGGTAGTGTGGCATAGCACGAGAACTCGGTGTGCTTGCAGGGCTGACTCACGAAGATGTGCTGGCCTCGGCCTTCTCATCTGTACAATAGGTATGACAGTGGCTTTCCTATACACCCTGCAAGGTTGTCAGGATGATTCTAACACGGTGAGGTGTAGGTAACAAGACTTAGGAAGAAGAGCTGTGCCTCCCCTCGACATTGTTCTTCCTTCTGCAGCTAGAATCGTTGAGGGGGGAGGGAAAGAGCAGACCAGAGTTAGCACGCGTCTCTCAGAATCAGAAAGTTAGGGACGAAGCATTTCCCACAGTCCGCTCCTTGATGGCAAGGAATTTATATTCCTTTACCTTACTAGGAAGCTTGTACAAGGAGAATGTCGAAGATACAGCAGGAATTTCATAAATATTCATATATAAGCACATGAATCATTCCAGATGTTTGCTGGGCACTGATTGTGTGATGGATCCTGTGTTCTCTCTGTTAATTGATGAGTCTCTCACAGGCTTTGAACCCTTTCCGATCAGGAAGTATAGTGTCCATTGCTATTTTATTAGAATTGTGGCCCACCCCCAGAGATCGTTTAACGAGGGCATTTCATTCATTCATCAGATCTGCATTGTGCACCTACTGTGTGCCAGGCATTGGTGAGACAAAGGCCAGCCACAGAGAAGCCACAGCCTTCAAGGGCTAGGAAGGGGCTGACAGTGAAGCAGGCCATCGCTGCTCTTGACTGGTGAGCACCACGGTGAAGGGACAGGTGACAGGAGCACATGCGTTGTGGTGCATGACCTAGTAAAGAGCTTAGGGGACTTCCTGGATAAGTTGTCATCTCGGTTGAGACACTTCAGGGTGACAAGAAGACTGTCCAGGTGAAGGGATCAAGACGTGTGTCCAGGCAGAGAAGACGGAATGGGGAGGTGCACCTTGTCTGCTGACGGGGCTGATGAGGGCCTTGATGTCCACGCGAGGAGTTCACTTTGGTCCTGGTGAAATGGATAGCAGTCACAGGCTTTAAGCAGGAAATTGACCAGGTCAAAACAGTAGTAGCAAGAGGCTCGGATTGCAGATTGAAGAATGGAAAACGTGCTTGGAAGGTGCTTGGGGGGCTTAGCACCTGATCAAAGGACTGAAAACTCCCACTGTCCCACCTGGTGGCCTCAGATGAGCATCTCATTTGCAAACACCCTGTTTTTGGTAAATGGCGCTGTACCTAGAAGCCAGCTCCCACCCGGCCCTTCCTGTCACACCCCCAGCTTTGTCTTGAGCTTTCCTCTTCTTCCCACTTAGTCCCCAACTCCATCTACTGTCACCACCTCCTGCAGTGGCTGCAGTGGGAGCTGAAAGCTGGTGAGCAGGCCCTGAGGACTCCAAGCTGCCTTCCCTCCAAAATCTCCATCCTTCAGGTCTCTGTGCTGCAGAGCCACGTGGCATTGGGTGCGTGTTTGGGGCACGGGGCTGTGGGCATAAGCAGAGTCAGGGCTAGGACTGGGCCAGCCCCGGGAGGTGACTTTGGTCACCTGTCCTGTGTGGCCCTAGTCCAATGGGTAGAAACTGGGGGGTTTGGATGCACGAAGCAGGGACCTCTCCAAATGAAAGTTCAGGGCAGCGGCGTGACCTTGGCCTTAAGAGGACTTGAATTCAGGATTGTGGGGGTGCTTGCGCTAAAAGGATTAAAACTTCCTCAACTAAGATACTCAGGACTTGTAATACCCCCCAAAAAAAAGAAGATCGAAAAGGAACCTTGAAATCTAGAGAAAAGAAGTACAAAATCATATGGAGCATTGCGATTCTTTGGAGTTTGGTAAATACTGCTTGTGAAGAGAACGGCTGGCCCACCTCTCCCTTTTGTAAGGCTGAGCTCACACCTGTGCCACCGGAGAGGGAAGCCACGCTTTCGACATGAAATCAGACATCATAAAGAACAAGCTGTCAAACAGAAAGTTTATAGAATAAATCATAGATCCATTTATCAAACATTTTTTATTGCCTCGGAACAGAAGATGCGAAGAATAATAAAACGCTGTCCCAGTCCTCAAACAACTCATTTTTATAGACCAACCCAAGAGAGAACGCGTTGCATGTTTTGGGTTTTCTCTAAGGATGACAACTATATTTCAAACGATCCATCATTCCAAACAAATGCTGTTTTTTATGGAATTCTGTATTTAAGCACCTGACTTTCCGTCGACTTTTAGGGGTCATCCTTGTGCCAATAGCTGGTGCCTCCATCTTATTTTGCCCACATGGAAGCAGGTGCAATTGGATAAAGATATGTGTAAACACAGGCACGCTTTGCACACAAATGGATATGTGCTGACATTTTAATTTCAATTTAGAGAAACCAGGAAATTCTGTGCAACCTGAAGTCTTTGTACCCTGTTCAGAAATCCCCAAATAAATAATTATACAGCTCTGCCGTCAAAAATAGTGGTGAGTGTTTGGGTAAGGAAATGGATGAGGAGCGAAAGCATCAAGTTTGGCTGTTAGATTGTTCCAGTGGAAAAATGAAAAATACACATGAAGAATACTTTGTGAAAAATACCCCAAATTCAGACTTCTCCTGGAATCGGAGGGTACGTCAGTTTTTATGCTTTAGTTATTCACGATCAAAATTAGACCTGGCACAATTTACGTAGTAAACGGAGAAACCTCCCTGCAACGTTTCAGAATCTTTTGGGATTTCCAGAATTTGCAAAGAGCAAAACTTGAGCCTTCCTTGGCTTTCTTAGTTTTCAAAAGCTGCATTTTTTTTTTCATTGACACTTCCTTCCTCCCTCTCTTGGGTGTTTAAAGTTTGTGAGGACAACTGCTTCCCCGCAGAGATGCACGAGTGAGTGAAAAATGTTAAGACTGAGGTTCCTAAGCTGTATGACCCCCTGGTAGATGATCCACTGTGAGTATAAACTTCCCTTGCGTGACAAAGGGCAAGTTTCACATCCCACGGAAACAGCCCCGAAAAGGAGAAGGTGACCCAGAGTTTCAAACCTACCCTGAGGAGAGTGACAGGAACAGAGACCAGTGGCCAAGGAGCCAGTGCAGGCAGATTGGCGACCCAGGAACCAAACCTCAGGAGGGACGGGCACAGCAGCAGAGGAGTGAGAGGGTCGCCCCTCACACACACACTGGCAAGGTCCTGCTTGGCGGGCACGGACTTCTAAGCATGTTACTCTGCTCCTGGTCAAGGCATGATTTTGAGTCACCGTTTTGCCTTCTGTTCCCCTCCCACCCTCGTCCCTTTTGAGATCAGTGTGGACATTTGCAGCAATCCTGAAGCTTGGCCACTTTCTAGATGTGGTGAAGAAGTGGGTGACTAGGGAAGCACAGACCTGAGGCCTCCTGGCTGCCTCACCTTGGTGAGTGTGTCACGGCAGCAAGTGTCCCAACTAAATAAAGCAGTTAGTATTTGGCCCCAGCATTTGGATGAACAAACTGGCGTTGAAGGGGACGCCACATGCTCCAGAGGGGAGCATTTGGCATGGCTGGTTTAAAACGCCAATCAGCCAGTCACAGTTGTGCCTTATAAGGGTTGCCAGCTGGCGAGGCAGGAGTGAACTTGAACTTCAAGTTTGAGTAGAAGGTGTCGTTTTCCTGTTGGGTCTTCGGGCCCCATTCCATTGCCCTGCAAAACACTAACACACCCCTCCGCTGCCAACATCAGACTTCAGTGCATGGTCGCCAGCCCCTCCTCAGGGGATTACCCTGGCTCTGGTCTTTGTGGAACCCTGTTTATCACACGTTTTTAATTATAATTAAACTGGCATTTGCCAATTCATGATTTCGTTTCACTTGCACAACAACGCTGTGAGATGGAAGAATTGCTAGTACCCCCATTTCACAGGTAACAAAGCTGAGGCCCCAGAGAGGTTCAGTAGCTTGCCCAAGGCCACACAGCTAGCAAGAGGCAGGGCTGGGATTTGAACACAGGCAGGTCGGCCGAGGGGCCACACTGTTACCTAGCACCCTCTGCGTTTTCACCTCCTTGAGATTGTCAACTCAACTGCTTGTCTTTTGCTGCTTCCAAGTGTAAGTCAAGATACCCTTTCCCACCCCCACCCCCCACTCCCCCACTCCCCCGTTCCTTCCTCCCCGCCCCGGGCCATTTCTTCCCACCTCTTTACTCAGTCCTGGTGTTTGTGCTTCTAAATAGTACCCCTCCTGGAACCCAAGCACGGGCTAGATAGGAGGGTAAAGGAAGGTCTCAGGGCCCCCTTTTCTTGGCTTCCTTTACTGCGACTCCCCGTGCAGGGCATCTGTGACCCTGTGGCTTGGCCCCTGGGGAGCCTTTCGCAGCACAGCCAGGGTCATCTGTGCACAGGCCACGGCCTCTGCTTGTCTCACGAGGCCAAAACCAGGACTGCAGGGAGTGCTGGGGCCTCTCCCACAAGGATTCACTTCAGGCTCCAAGGTGAATATCAGCTCTCTCCCCGGCAGCCCCGTCTCCCGCCCTTGCATTTGGTCCTGCAGAGCCGATTTGAGGCTGTGGGGAGCGGGGCGTGTTCTTTAGCTGATCTGTTCTCCTCTCCTCTCCCCAGACTTCTTCCTAGTCTGCTACAGCTTGCTGAGGAAAACACTTGAGAGCCTTTCACTCTCCACACCCACGCACTTAAAATACCAGGCCCATAGGTTATTTGAATGAGAGAATTTGGCTACTAACACATGTGCTCCAGGGTACAGCTACCATTTCTGCAGGTGCTGGCCAAGACGGGCTGTGTCTCAGCAGGTAGGGGCTGGGGCAGAGGGCAGTGAGCCCTGGACCTCAGGAGGTCAGTCACATATGCCCACTGGCTGACTGTCCCCAGTCGTCAAGTTCGGTGCCAGGTCTGGTCGGAAGAATGCAAGGAAGTGGAAGGCAGAGTTTTCCCAGAGAAAAAATGTCACACACATCTGTGAGCAAAATGTCGTCACTTGTTACCTCTGTCCGTGCAGTACCAGGCAGCTGTCCTGGTCAACGCTATAAATAAGAGCCCCTCGTGAGGGAAGCTGTCAGAACACCTCTGCCTTCGTGGCTGTGAACCACTTTGCTGTGGCCAAAATGCCCCACCTCGTAGCTTTTGCCGGACAGACACTTCTGGTGACTGCACCTAAGATGATGGGCATAAAATAATAGAACTTTAACTGTGAGCAACGGTTTCACAAATATTCACTTGGGTTGAATTTCACTCCCGATTAAGTAGGCCAGTCTGTGGTTAACCAGGGGGCGTCATTAAGCGCTCGACTGCCAGGAGCCCAACTTCGGCTCAGTAAGACACGGCTTTTGAATTGTAATCCAGGCTTACGGTTCGCTGACAAATACAGTTTGGGTACATGAGGATTCCAGGGACTATTGGCCCTTTTTTTGGCAGTGGTAGAGCATGGGAAAAGTACCACAAGTCCAGATTCCCAGTGCCAATGCCATTGAGTTTGCAAACAGAGATTTAGGGCCTCATGACAATAATGTGAAGAACAGTGAGCAAAAAGCTGGGAGATTGGGCTTTTGCTGTGTATCTGAGCTGTGTGACTTCGGGCAAATTACTTAACCTCTCTGAGCCTTGGCTTTGCTACCTATTACTTGAGGACAATGAAATCTATCTTGTTTATTTCATGAGACTGTAGTGAGGACCAAATGAAATCGTATTTGGGAACATGTTTGAAAAGTTGTAAGTTCTGCAGACCCCAGAATGCCAGTGTTATGAAGACGATGATTCTTTGTTGTCATTTAGGAAATCTAGAATAGGATGACTGCAGGAGGCTGCCACAGGAGTCAGACCTTTTCAATAGGTGAAATGCATAGGTGCCTGCAGAGCAGTTGTCACTCATGGGGCCTAGACTGGAACTCTCATAACATTTGATATTTGTACTGGGTTAAATAGTGTCCCCTAAAAACTCATTTCCGCCAATGGCCTCAGGATGGGACCTTATTTAGAAATAGGGGCTTTACAGGTGTAATCAAGTTAAGGTGAGGTCCTCCTGGTTTAGGGCGGGCCCTCCATGCAGTGACCAGTGTCATTATAAGAGGAGGGAGTTTGGAGACAGGAGACACACAGGGAGAAGGCCACGGGATGATGGAGGCAGAGCCTGGAGTGATGCTCCTATGCCGAGGGCTGCCCAGGACTGCCAGCACCCAGCCGAAGCCGGGCAGGCAAGGAGGGGAGGGTTCTTCCCGAGAGCCTTCAGAGGGGGTGTGGCCCTGCCCACACTTTGATTTGGGACTCCTGGTTTCCAGAGCTGTGAGACAATACATTTCAGCTGTTTTCCGCTACCCGGTTTGTGGTCGTTTGTTAGCGCAGCCCTAGGAAACGAGTGCAGTATCATGGAATCTCCGAAATGCTGAAAGTTGCAGGCAACAGAGGACTCACACAGAGGCATGCACACGCCTACACACGGAGATGGGCACCCCGGAGGGCCGCATTGTCAGAAGATAAAATCTGAGCTGAAGGGGACGTTGTAGGGACCCCATGAAACCCCTCATTTTGCGGACCAGGAAACTGAGATCTGGAGAGGTGGAATCATTTGTACACGAACTCAAATATAAGTCTCTTTCACGTAGAGCTCCCCCCACCCCACCCCTGCTTGCACTGCACATGGATGTGCATTCTCCCTCTCTCTCTCTCTCTCTCTCTCTCTCTCTCTCTCTCTCACACACACACACACACACACACACACACACACACACACATGCACGCACACACACGCACACACACACACACAGACCGGCTCAGTCACTGGAGCAGTGTCATTATTCATTGCTTATGTCTTCAGGGTCGTTTTTCCTTTTTTCTTTCTTTTTTTTTTTTCCATTTCAACGCCCCCTCTACCCTGAGTCCCCCTCCCACCCTCATCCTTGCCCGCCTTCCTGCAGGGGACATGCTCTCAGGTTTTTACAGCCGCCAAGCCCATTCAGTCCAACATCCTTATCAATCAAAGGCGAGGAATGCTTTAGGAGACAGCCCCAAAACCCCACAAAGCAAACGGTAGTCGTCAGGGAAGCTACCTGGTAGTTGAGTGACTGGCGCCTCACTTTGAAGCCAGGAAGACCGAGGTGAGGGGTGAAGCCAGGAGGCTAGGATGGCGGGCGCAGGGGCTGGAGGAAGAAAGACCCCAGCTTGCCTCACTCCCGGCGCGCTGCACCCCTCGCCCCGCCTGTTAGGTAGATCAGAAATGCCATGGCTTGTGAGCAGACTCGAGGAGCCTGGCCGCAGGACGAGGGGGCGGGAGGGGACTTGGTGGTGAGAAGTCCCTAAAAGCTGGCTGTGGCTTTCAGGACGGATGATATAGCTCATAACTCGGGTAGGCTCTTGATGGAGAAGGGACAGACTGGCCGGCATGATGACAGGAGCACGGGGACACTGCTGCTCCCAGGGCTGCCGCTGCCTTTGCTCCTCTGACCAGTTCTTAGAAAGCCCCAGGCTGAGCAGCGAGATGGGCCGTCATCCTGGGTGCTTGCCTCCACTCACTGTGCCACTGTGCCCTCCTCGCGGGGCTTGGCCTGCCACCTCTCCTGCCCATCCCTCTGCGTCAGCTAGATGCCAGGGGAGAAAACAATCTGGTCTGTCGCCTGGTGACATTTGAAGGGTGTCCTAAAGAGGCAAATCCCTAAAGCCCCGAAGGATTCTTCTCCAGGCTCCAGGAGAGAAGGCCAGCTGGTGGGGCACATGAACTTGGGTGCAGGGCCTCCTGGGATCCTCCAGGGTGCTGGCCCGTGCGCACCCCTCACTCACCTGTTGTTAGGTCAGTTGTGACCTTGGTTATGAAGCCACACGGGGCAAAGCAGGTGTCATCCTCAGACCATCACTTGGGATTGTTCTTATCATAGACTTTGAATAGACAGAATTCAATTTCTCGGAGACTGTTTGGTGAGGTTTTGTGGCCAAACATTGTATTTTCATGGAGCATTTTTCTGTGGCCTTCTTTTGTATCAAAACATGCATGACAGCCGAAAATATTCTGCTCTTTCTAACTTGGGGATGGGAGACCATTTGATTTTTGAAACAGTTTTGGGAGCAGATAGGCGGCTGGGTGAACATATTATGTTTTCCTTTCATTTCTTTTTTGTTTCATTTCATGCTGCATGATTAAGAGGAGAAAGTCTGTTCATTAGAGAACTATTATATTGATGTAGGTCTGAACATCATGCGTAGTCAAAGCTTAGGATCCTGTTATGGTACAATGGAAAACAGAGAAGGCAAATAATAAAAGTGAGCACAGCGCACACACACACACGTGCACACACACACACACACACACCTTTGAATGCCATGCATCAGATACTATTTTAACAGTTTTACTCGTATTAACTCATTTAACCTCCCCCTAAATCCTATAAGGTAGGGAAAGTTATATGTACCCATCTGCCAGGTAAGGGCACTGGGGCACAGAGAGGTCATCCAGCCAGAATTTAAACCCAAAGTCCATCTGCTGAACCATTGGGCCAAGAAGAAATGTTTAAAATAAATATATTTGCATATTAATAATTACATTATTCATATATTTGTTAATTATATATTAGTAATTATAAGTTATAAATATGTATTTTAAGTAATTTAAGAATAACTTTTTAAAAGTTGTTGAAAGCATTGTGTGAGACATATGCAAGGAAAATATGCTCACATTTCATAAGTATAAGTAAGATGTTTAGATGGAAATTCATGTGCATATGTGTGTTTATAGCATTTATTGAATCTCAGTCTATCAGTCACATATACTTAAGTCCATGTATTGACTATAAATTTTGTCTGGCCAATCCCATGCGTGTCTCCAATAACATCTAACCTTTAAGAATAATATTTAAAATCAACCAGCAATTAATGTTTTTGAAATACAGAGAGAATAATTTTAATTTAGCCTCTCCTCAAACTTAGGAATTCTGTCGTTCCTAATCCTTGAAGGTACAAAAACGTCACAGGGGAGGATGGATATGGTTTCTTTCACTCCTTTTTGCCCCACCATTTATAAAAAGGGGAGACAGTGGGAGGGGAAGGAGTAGACAGCTGCCAATCCGACCCTGTGTCCCCTGGGGTCTTCGATTGAAAGAAAACCAATCCGACTCTCTCTTGGTCCTGTGTTGTCTACTGATGATTAAACAAAAGCCCTATGACTATGTGGTGTGTCCCACCTGGACAAACTCCACAGGTGTGCGTTTCAGAATGTAAGCAAAGCCAAACTCAAGGGCGTGCTGAGAAAGCCAATAGCGTGGGCTGAAGCACTGCCACCTTTCCAGTTTGAGGCAGGAAAGCATCAACGGATGGTCAGTTACTCAGCAGGCATGTTTGGGCCATCACCTCACTCTTTCATGTTCTCTTCTGCGTTCCTACAGGGAAAAGCTTCACTCTGACCATCACCGTCTTCACAAACCCGCCACAAGTTGCCACTTACCACAGAGCCATCAAAATCACAGTGGATGGACCCCGAGAACCTCGAAGTAAGTGGGCCCACCTCGGGGCTGGTGCGTCCCCTGGGTGGGTACACTCAGGCACCAGGGACAGCATCTCAGAATCTTTGGGTTCAATTGGCAGCTCTCAAATGTGGCTAAAACCGTTGCCAGAGGGGGTTGTCTGGCTCTTGCAAGGAGAAAACATTTTATTATTGACACTGTCACTCCTCAAAGTCCATCTCTGAGCACTGGGCTCTTTTCGAAGCATCCTCCTAGAGGGCAGAAAGAAATCAGGCTGATTCAAGTGCGTGCTAGGACCATGTGGGGCTACGTGAGACTAAGGACTAGTCCCTCAAATACACGGTGAAGTTCAACAGGATTAGAAACAAACAACGAGTGGAAGACTGGGCAGACACAGCAGTGGCCGAAACGGCCGGAGGGTCAGAGTGGACCACAAGGGACTAATGACCAGCCATTCTATCCTTGTATTCATTTGTTAAGGCTGGAGATGAAAACTATGAAAACAACCATCTTCTTTCAGTGGCACAGATCAAAATCTTATTACAGGATTGTTTAAAATAGAGAATGGGAGGGTAGAAGAGCGCCTGAGGGGAAACCAGTAAATATAGAAAGATGGTACAAAAAAAAAATAGCTCCTATGAGGAAAGCTTTTTAAAAAAGGAGTGGGGTTGTTTAGTCTGCAGAGAGATGTCTTCATGGTGACTTAATGACTATCTTTGAGTAAACACAAGAGTAACACTCTTTTCCAAACCACACCCTTCCCTGGGATGGAGGCTGGGTTACAGTTGCAGATCTGTGGAGCTGACGGGAGCCCCTGCCCAGCATCTGTGTGCCTCCAAACCGCATCAGGTCCCCAATGGAAAGTTAGTATCCTGTCTTCTCAGGGGGAGAGAGATTCAAAGTCAGGGCTTCCTGCTATTCCCAAAAGTCGAGATGCAGGGAGGCCAGGTTGTAAAACAAACTGGTTAAGTATTTGGGCTCTGGGAACAGATAGGTGGAGTTCTGGTTCAGGCACTGAGCACCTTTAGCAAGTCATGGAGCCTCTCTGAACCTCAGTTTCCTCATCTGCAAAATGAGGGGCTAATGGCAGCTCCTTTGTAAGGTTGAACGAGACGAGGCCGTGTGCCTGGCAGAGACAGTGCACTCAGGAAATGTCAGTGACCCCAGCAGAGCCCCGCTGCCTGCGTCTCTGGCTGCTGCTTCCGGGGCGCAGTCCCTCAGAGGACCGTCTCTCGGTGGTGCCTGTGGGGCCTCTGAGTTTGCCTCTGGGGCGTGACTGTTTACACGTCATCCTGTGATCAGTGCAGCTCGTAGCAGTCTTACCTGCCGTCCCGGCCACAGCCCCGTGGCTTGTTAATCGTCTTCTAGAACCACCCGACGTGCTGCCTCAGCTTCCCTAATGCCCCCCCACATGGAAAGATGCAGCAGAACACCCCCCCCCCACCAGGGACGGCGCCCAGGACATGATGTTCCAGCCACGACCTCCTTGGTGCCATTTGCCGCCGCGCTCCACGGCTCCCTCCATATCTGACCTTATTTTTCCCCTGTCAACTTTTTCTGGCCAGACTCAGGAAACTCTGGGACTTCATAACATCCCCTGATGCCAATTTATGTGTGAAAAGCAGGCCACACGCACAGGACCACACAGTTACAGCCAAACCCAGGGACGACTGTGAGCACTTCGCAGGTTTCCAAAGTAGGAATGGCGCAGTAGAGACAGACAGTGACCCTGCTTTGAACGTAACGGAGACATCTAGCAGGTGCCTTGGCCTCTCCATGGAGGACCACAGAGGAAGCAGGCTTAGATTATAGCAAGGCTCAGGTTGGGGGGCAGGCTGTTGTGACACAGGGAAATTGACTTTCTGGGTAATTAAACTTCTAGAAAGGCTCATTCGGGGGGCTGTAGAATCTCTATCTTTAAAAATAGAAGCAGCAGCCGTTTCTGGGACAGTAGGCATGCCCACCTGCCCAGAGGAAGAAGCTTGAACCACGTGACCCCTGATTTCCCTCTATGTCTGCTCTTCACCCCTCTCCCCTCTCCCTCCGTGCATGAAAAAGGGCAGCTTGTGGCCCGTTGCCAGTATGCCCTGTAACATTCAAAGAACTGCAGAGGTGGTTGAGCTTCGGAAAACAAATGGTGGCCACTGTGACTTTTAAGAACTGGCAGTCAGAGGGGGGAGGTGTGCGTTTGTAATGGCCAGCCTGTATGTACAGTTTATGCTGCTTCCTGCTGTTTTATAACTTCAGAAAAACAGTCATTATTGAGAAGGGTGCTTTGAACAGACAGAAGGGATTTGCTCCGAAGAGCGACCCCTTTTTATGGAGTTCTTTCCTGCCAAATGGCATTTGGGGTCTAGGGGAAAATTAAATTACTAAGTATATGTGCGATATAAAGGCGTGTTAAAGGCCCAGACAGATATTCTCACATTTCACAAGGGACTTCTAGAAAAAACTCCAAAGCACAGACTCCCAGGGTGACTTGCATAATGCTGGCTGTTCTGCTCGCCCTAAGAAGTGAATGGAAAGGGGGCCATCGCTGCTCGTTCTAGTTTTGTGTCCTCTTTTGTGTTCCAACGCTGTTTTCTTCTTATTTGACTGCTGTGACTTACTCTGGGAACTACTTCTTTCTGATGATGCTCTGCTGACAGCCACTTTTTAAAAAATGATCAAGTTAATTTTTTCCAGCTTTATTGAGATATTACTGACATAACAGATGTAAGTTTAAGGTTTACAGCATGATGATGTGATACACGTATATGTTGTGAAATGATTATCACAATAAGTTCAGTTAACACATCCATCCCTCCCATAGTTACTGTGTGTGTGTGTGTGTGTATGTGTGTGTGTGTGTGTGTAGTGAGAACTTTTAGCAACTTTCAAATATACAGTACAGTATTGTTAACTATAGTCACTGTGCTGTACATTACATCCCAGGAGTTATTCATCTTTTTTTTTTTTAAAGATTTTATTGGGGGGTTGGGGGAGGGGAACAGTGTTGGGGAATTGGGGAAGGGGACCAGCCAAGTTGTTGTTCTTCAATCTTCGTTGTGGAGGGCGCCAGTCACTCTCTGGCTTCCCGTCGGCAGCTCGTGGCCTCTAAGCTCAAGGTGCTGTGTTCAATCTTAGTTGCAGGCAGGCATAGCCACCATCCCATGCAGGAGTCAAACCAGCAGCCTTGTTAAGAGCGTACGCCCTATCCACTGAGTCATCTGGGCAGCAGTTCAGCTCAAGGTGCCGAGTTCAGTCTTAGTTGCGGGCGGGCATAGCCCACCATCGAGCAGGCAATCTTGTTGTTACACCAGCTGAGCCATCCTGCCACCTGTTGGCAGCTCAGCGACAGCTCAGCTCTGGCGCAGCGTCACTGGCCCATGTGGGAATCTAACCGGCGGCCCTGTTGCTCAGAGACCATGCTCTTACACAAACTCTTAACCAACTGAGCCACTCAGCCGGCCCTGGACTTAATTCATCTTATAACTTGAACTTTGTACCATTTGACCACCTTCACCCATTTCCGCCTTCCCCACCCCAGTCCCTGGAAACCTCCATTCTACTCTGTGTTTTTATGAGTTCAGTGTTTTCAGATTTCACATATAAGTGAGGTCATGTGATATCTGTCTTTCTCTGTCTGAGTCATTTCATTTAGTACAATGCCTTCAAGGTCCATTCATGTTGTAACAAATCATAAGATTTCCTTCTTTTCTAACAGCTGAATAATGTTCTATTGAGTGAGATACACACACACACACACACACACACACACACACCATTTTCTTTATTCATCTTTTGATAAACACTTAGGTTGTTTTGGGTCTGAGCTATTGTGAATAATTCACAGGCACTTTCTAATGTAATGTTAAAAGAGGTCACTGAATATAAGTCAGGACGCCCAGACAATGTCAAATCTATGGATTAATAAGACCTCCCATAGCCTTTCTATCATCATGGTCTATGGATCCTGGGCAATTCTGGTAAAATAGTCCTGGCATCGCCAAATGAAATCGTTCTGAAAAGTTTTCTTCTTTCATGAAAGCAAAGACTGTGAGAGCTGGAAGGGACCTGAGAGGTTAGGCCTAATTGTGGCATAGGGTTAAGGAAAGCAGCCCCAGAGACAAGAAATGATTTGCCTAGATTGAAAAGAGATGCTTGCTGATAAAGCCAGAAATAGAATGAGGAGCCTCTGATTCCTCATCCTATACTCATCCATCTATCCATCCATCCATCCATCCATCCATCCATCCATTTATCCAGTCCCCTCTGCATCCATGCCATAACATCTATACGTGGTCTGTACTAAGCTCTCTGACCAGCCTCAGTACCCTCCTGTTTGAAATAAGGTTGTGGGTTAAATGACTTCTCATGTTTGTCTCAGCTGTGAGACTGTCTAGAAAGGGAGAATGGTAGTGCATCACGGCAGACGTGGAGCCTTCAGCTTGAAACATTTGTGCAAAAAAAACAGGAGGAAAGTCTATCTCATTTCACCCACCACTCAGGTAATAAAGAAAAGGACTAAGAATTTCAGAACATGCCACAGCCATCTGTTGGCCAGGCTGATGAGATAACTCGAAGTTTCAAACCAGTAGAGAAATTACCAATTGTTGAAAAATTAAATTTATTATGGAGAAAGAGCATCATCAGAAGGTATCCTCTGCTGGGATCCGTTCTTAGAAGCAGCCATGGGCAATCTATTTTCAGCTCCTAGGTAGAATGCTTCATAGCTTGTTAACATATTGAAAGACAGCATTCTCTTTCAGCCTAAAAGATAGAGTGAAAGGATTTTTCAAAACAACAAAAATAACAGTTGAGATCTTGCTCCCTAGTGTATGTTGTCAGTTTGGCTCAAACAAACTCTCATAAAAATTCAAAAAAAAAAAAGGATATTTGAGAGTTATTTTTATGTATTTTTTTAAATATTTGGAGGACCTAGTGAAAACCTCTAGCTCTCAGCCCATGTGTACATAATTTAGCCCGTGTGTCTGCAGTATGATAATATTGAAATACCAAAGCATATTCTCTGCAGATATATCCTGAAATAATTCAAATACGCAAATTAGCTCAGTGCTGTGAAGGAAGTGATTTTGCGAAGGAGAGGTTGAGGTGATGGAGCAGCTGGGACCAGAAGTTACCCAACGGCGGAGGTTAGGTGGGTCCCAATGGTGTGGAGTGGACAGTCATTCTGATGTCATGAGCCATCACCTCTCTGGCTAGGAATCTGTTACATCTGGAACATTGAGTAACCTAATTAAAAATTGAAAAGGTTAATAAAACAAGTATTGAGCATTTCTGGGACGACTTCTGCCCTTGGGTTGAAGGAGTCATTCCCAGTAGCTGTGTTGTGCTTGAGCTCTTAGGATACACAATAACAACGGATGGATAACGAGGTGGACCCATTACTTAAAAACTTTAGAAGATGCTCTTTTCTGGGGCACTGGTTTTCTTGCCAGCTAACTTTTTTTTTCTGTTTTAATAGGGAGTTATAATTAAAATAGTTAGATGGAAGGGCCTAACTCCCCTTTGTGAAGGACCTGGTTGAGATTCTGTCACACGAATAGAATTTTCTTCTATGATTCTGAATGTAAATAGCAAACCTACAGTATACAGAGAGAGAAGAAACAGGATTTTTATATAATAAATACCAAGTGTATTTCACGGGCAAAGAGGAATAGAATGATACATTGGTTTGCGAGCATAAGTCATTCCGGAAACAAACTACTCATATTGTAAGACATCGCTCGTTTACCACGTTAAAATGTATTAGAAATGTTTGCTCATCTTGCAGAACACTCGCAAACCATGTTACTCGCGATCCAAGGTATCACTGTATGTGAAAAGTCCCTATAAACTCATGGCGATAATGGACCTGAAAGTACACGAAATCAAGTTTATTCAGATAAAGGTGGGGTGAGCAGAAGTGTTTACAGTTTGGTCTTGTGATTGACCAATAGACACTTATTTTTTAAGATGTTATTTTTCTCTTAATCATAAAAACACCTGATGATAGTAATAACAGCTCACAGTGCTGATTGTTCAAAGCACTGGCATCTCTGAGCTGGTATAGTCTTCACAAGAACACGTAAGGAAGTAGAAGCACAGCAAAATAAAGTCCCTGCCGAGGTCACATGGTTAGGAAGCCAAACCGAAACGGAGCAGTCCAGACGCTGTAATCGGCAGACACCAATGTCTGATTTTAAGAACTGCACCAACTGCTCCTCCTGGAACTTCGTTGTATTGAAATTTCTGTTTCAGAAAGTTTTTATTAGAAGAGTTTATCAATACACTTCTGGTTCGAATGCAGTTGTTTCTGAGAACGCAGGACCTAGTGGCCTGGGCAGCAGTGGCTGTTTTTGTCCTGACAGAAAGGAATGAGCTTGTTCCCTTGGGCAGGGCTCAGTGACGTGTGTGCCGTGGGCAGGGGGTGTGACCCACTACGCAGCCACGCTATCACACACGTGCATGGTTGGTTCCGTGTCTGTTACCAGGGTCTGCTGGGGGGCTTGGCATCAGTGGGGACCTGAGGTGAAGATGGTGTACAACATAAACCTCTTCCTCCAGTGCTGGCATGCAGGAATAATGTGACAACGTTGACTGCCAGGAGTCCAGGTCCCCTTTGGCAAATCTTCCTAGAGGATCCATGAGCACAGCGTACAGCCCACCGGGAGGATGGAAATTCTGTGTCTTTCTTTGCTCCTGACTGGTTAGTGGCACACCAAACAGTTCATAGGCCTGTGATCTCAGGGTTGTGAGTATCAATCCACAGCCACTTTGTTCGCTGGGACTTGCATAAAGCATGTCTTCCGGCAATGAACGGTGCTCTGCCTAATCCCTCTTCCCTTCGATCCTTCAAATATCGGATTTGGACTTTCATCTTTATAGATGAAATCCTGACCCACGAAAGAAAAAGGACCTAATTCTTTCTCCCCTCCCACCCAAATATAAAGTAGGAGACAGACAGAGGGTCAGAGAGGAGAAAATGTTCTTTACTTCTCTTCCTCCTTCCCCACTTGGAAAGGCATTTTGATGCTAAGATGGACCTCCCAGGGTGACTTCCACCGGGTGCTATAACTCTCACAGTGCTAAGCACCCCATCTCCCTGAAGATCTGGCAAAAGCAGTTTTTAAAGCATTAACAATAATCCTACTCAGACAGTTCCAGTGAGTTTGAGAATCCCTGTTTATTATTTTTAGTAGTATCAAGCTAGACCAAGAAAACTTTATGTACATAAAGATTCCCCTGACCCTTGAGTTTGCAGCAGACTTAATTCAGGCGAAGGGTGAATGGGGATGTGAGACGGCCCTGGAAGGGGTATGCTCCTGCCCCAGAAGCCTCATCAGCTTGCTGAGACCTGGGCAGGCCTGTGACCTTTTGGTAACTATCCCTATTTATACAGAAGTCACTCAGATTTTTCGATGGCATTTGTATTGCTGCAGAAAGACAGTTCCTTCTAGGTTCCAAGAGAACCCCAAGGAACGATCTAGCACCTTCTCAGCCTAACGTAGAGAACGGGGGAGAGAAGAAACGGAATAAAACTTAACACCATTACCTTGAGTTCCCCTTTCCACTGGGACCATTGCAGACTCATATCACTAATTTTGAATGCCACACCTGTGAGGTCAAGATCTAGGCTAACATGTTATAGTCCTTGTTAGAATTGACTCTATAAAGTGCTAAAAGAAAAAAAAAATCTTGTCTTCATTTAGGCATTTGTTTCTTAATCGTGAAACATGTGAAAAGGTCTCTGGATCCCGAACGGGGGGGGGGGGGGGGGGGACCCGGGTTTCACGCTGATGCTTCCAGGACAGTGGGTGTGAAGTCCGGCAATTTAGTACTTTCTCCTCACTTTCCTCTTTCATGGAGCTAAGCAATGGGGTGAGATCATCTCTAAATTAGTTCCCACTAGGAACAGGTAACGAAACATTGTCAGAAAAGCAGAGCTCTACATTTCCCCGCAAACAGGGCCCCTGGGAGGCGGAGCCCCACCGGCCTCCCCTCCTCCCCTGGGCGACTCCATCCGATGCCACATCAGACATGTCCACATGCACCCAGATTAGACTTCACATTGTTTTGTTTTGTTTTTGTTTTCCTGTAAATTTTTAAAAGGACTTTTATCATTTGTTTTTGGACTTATCTGGCTGTGAGGGTCTCATTTCCCGCGGCCCTGATTTTGCTGCCATCAGCATATAATTACAATCAGTGGTTGAGATCCACATTTGGGCACTTGCTAACTGTGTGGGTGACCATACCTGGGGGTAGCTGGCTTGGCTGAGCCTCCACAAACAGGGACAGTGGCTGTACTCTGGGCTGGGAGGCTAATTGCAACAGCCTCGGTAGAACGTTTTAAACCTGGCACAGAGAAGGGTTTGGAAGATGGAACAATTATTTGCATTTAGGCTTGTAATACGGTAGCTATAAGAAAACTCTAAGCAAAGAGGATTTGTGAATCCTAAGTTTAAAAATTCATGAAGTTGCCATAATAGTTGCGTTTTAGATGTTTAATTAAACATTTTGATTTTTTGTTGTTGTTTTCAGTTTTCCTTTTGTATTTAGACCTAGTAAAATTTCTTTCCTGGTGTTTTTATGGACCCTTGAAACACTCCAGGCACTGTTTGTTCCTTAATCCCCCATGAGTAAAACAGCCTTGCCCCCAAAAGTTGAACTTCGTGAAAAACTCAGGGTATAAATCCTGTCTCAGTAATATCAAAAGTCCGTACTTGAGATCTAATATGTGGGTCCTTTCCAATATATGCACAATATGCCTATAGGAGACGCTTTTCCACGCTGCTCTAGAACACTGACATGTTACGAGCCAGAGTCTCTCGGCATCTAAATTCTTGCTTGGGACTAATGCCGCTCACCAGCAGGCTAGGTGCAGCCATGCTTTGCAGAGCAGAAAATGCACTCAAATCACCCTCTGAGTTTCCAAAATTAACTTGCCATTCTAGACTTGTTTTGGGGGATTTTGGTTGTGTGTGTATGTGTGTGTGTGTGTGTGTGTGTGTGTGTGTGTGTGTGTGTGTGTGTGTTGTTGTTGTTGTTGTTAGGGTTTTTTGCATTTGTGGGATATCTGTTTGGTACAGTTTATCTTCATTCCCCCACCTCCCAAAGATGTACAGTGGCACATTCCAGTGCAGGGTGCTCTGCTGCCCTCCCACCTTGTGGCCTGATGGTGCAGCCCCCTCCTGGGATGGTTGGGGAGCAGCTCCGCTGAGGTCTGTGCATGCCATCTCGTTGTATTTTGAGGAGTGCTTAAGCTGCGATGCTGGTAACCATGGCTGCTGCAGGCACAGGTGGTCCAGGTTCTGGCCGTGCATCTCCCATGGTGGGTGGGTGGACCCACAGCATGTGGAGTGATGGTGGATGTGGACAGATTGCGATTGGCACATCGCAGCACCGTGCATTATAAGGCATTGGCTTCTCAGCTTTGGGGTGAATTCAGACTTTTTTTCCATACATTAGCCACTTTTCATTTTTCATTTTGAAAAAATGAAAAAACTTTTCTTGAATTTTCCCAAAGGCTTGGGTTGTTTTCCTGTAAAGCTGTGTAGCTAAAAAAGTCATTAGTAGAAATTGGATCCGGTAAGTCTCATAGAACTCCACAACCACCACCACGACACACACACACACACGCTTTCATATATACCTGGAAGATCAGCTGAAATAAGTTAAGTGAAAGCAACCGCTGGCACTAGGTCTGTGTTTATTTGTGCTAACTTGCAATTTGTGCTCTCCCGTCCTTTCCATGTTCTTTTCTTTCATAAACAATTTGTTTTAACGGTTTGCTTTTTTTACTCTGAAGAGTTGGCAATAAAGAAAGGGGTAAATTAGGTATAATCTATTACTGGGCATTACAGCTGTATTACCAGACACATCACAAGACACTGACATTTGGTTGGATGTGAAATGACTTTTTCATAGCGCGGCTTACACATGGTATATTTATATCAAGTTCCATGTACAACTAAGTCATGCAGTGCTACTAGGAAAATTCACTCTAGCCAGTAGCCAAATATCCCGGAGATACAGTTATAGATGAAAGCCAAGGGGAAAAAAAAACACAAAACACTTTTAAGTGCCCAAAGCAAAGTTCTTTCTGTTTGCTTTTTTTTTTTTTTTAAAGGAACACAGTTGAATTAATCTGCCAACTCCCTAGACCCCTATAAAGTAAGTTAATGGCAATACATTAGTTTGGTACTTCCATGATTTACATATACTCAGGTTCCATTACAGCAAGTATTGACTAAAACGCAGACTGTTGTTGAAATCTTTCAGTGTACTTTCCTATATTGAAATGACTGACGTTTGAGATTCCATTTGTTTGTTTGGTTTAGTTTTTGTTTTTGTTCACCGTGGCTGAGAGGTCAGTCTTCTGGTCATTTGAGATAAAAAGTAAATGTCTGAAATGAGTAAGATCTTAAGCAGTATGGCCCTGTTTTGATTTGCTCCTGGTATCACCTTATTTTTACTTACCTCTGGAATAGTTTTATGATATTTCCAATTCACTCATTGTAAAGAGCTAAGGAGAAATATGCATAGCCACATATTTGCAATCATTTCTGATATTACTAACAGGGTACATACAGCCTGAGTTTCAAAAATGAAGCAGAGAGAGTTCTGAGCCTGAGGAAGTGAGAGAGGAGTTTGGAGCTAAACCGACCTAGCCCCACATCCGATCCCTGCTACTTTCTACCTGTGTGTCAGTTTTCCCGTCTGTAGAATGGGCTTAGTGACACCTGAGGGTGTGAGAATTCAATGAGATAGCCTGAGCGGCAGACAGGAGGCCCCAGCTAGAGAGCTGGCTGCCTGATTCAACTTTGCTTCTCCTCAGTGATAAGATTAGCCTCCCCAAAACCAGGAAGGTGATATCCTTGTCTTGGGGGGGGGTCTTGTGCGAGTTGATTCAAGTAGCACATCTGATGACAGCATCGTGCCTGGCACAGAGGTGCTCCTTAAATATTAGCCATCATTAGAGCACATGCCCTGGATACAGGGCGGGCCCCTTCCCTCATTCCATAGCCCTTCCCAGGGGAAACTACGAGAATTCTGCCCAAGTCGGGGCCAGATATTTGCCACTGCCAAGTTACTTTTCAAAAGAAATTGTTTTGGCAGATTGGGCCCTCAGAATATAATACAATAAGGGCCTTTTTCCCCCTCTTTTTTTTTCCTCTCACCCTACCTATTATTAACCCCAAATACTGAGTCAGTGAACTGACTTTAACAGCTTATTTCTCATGGAAGCAAAACCATATTCCCCTGCTTCCTCGGAGAGAGATGGTCTTTTTCCAAACAAAGATTTTCTCAAAATGTAGTTGTTTCTTAATGTTAGCACTCATGTTGCTGTGGGACCTGGCAAGATTCTCAGCATCTAGAAGCCTCCACTGGGTCATCTGTAAGGCGGGGATAGTAATATGAGCCCTGCCTACTGCATAGGGTTGTTTTGGACGAATTGAGATAATATATAATCCAAGTGCTTTGTAAACAGTCTGGCAATGAGATAATAGAATTATGATAGATATGTAATTAGATAACAGAAAAATAATAATAGAAACTTTTATTGTTGTATGTATTATACAAAAACCTGAAGGATCTTAAAATATTACTTAATAAATAATAAGTATTACTAATTCTTAAAGGTAGATTTCATCTCATCATGGTTCTGGGGATTGATGAGAAGAAAACTGTAGAGAAAAAAATAAAGATACTTAAATCAGCCCCCACTGGAAACCCATACTTTTAGGAATTTTACCTTTTGCTGTTAGGCTGTCTTCATATTTTCTTTACCTACTACTATGTACCCTTTAAGAATGTTTGAAACAAAAAGCAGCAGCCTTGACAGTTAAGAGTTGAGTTTTCTTTTAATATCTATTTCTTTACAAAACCAAATACAGTTTTTGCTGTACCACTCTATGATTTCATATTGAAAAGCTTGCAAAGCGTGTAAGATCATCGTGTAACTCGCTTAGCCCGTCTTCTTTTTCTTTTCTTTTTTTTCTCACCCGTGGCTTTTTATATATGCTGCTTGCCTGAGATTCCTGGCTTAGATTTCAGGGAGGTGAAATGTTACACCATTGAGCCTTCATGCCAGTTTCCCAGAACGAGTGAAAACTGCAGCTGCTCGGAGGTGACAATCTTCCAAGGCTCCAGAGGCGGGCTTGTTGTCCTGTTCATTTGCAGACATGCTGCCGGGACCAGGTTGGGAGCCACTCGTTCTACTCCTTGGGTGATTCAGCCAGTCTGAAAATAAATAGGTAGCCGAGGGCAGGGAGAACGAACTGGAAAACACTGACATTGGAGTCTGGTTCTCAGGAGCTGCTGGGTTGGACTGAAAAGGAACCCTGAGCCCTGGGCAAGGGAGCAGCCAGCCGAAAGACCGCTGGCCTGGGAAACTAGATTCTGGCCCCGGCTGGCTCTGCCAAGCTCAGCAGCCCATATCACCTCTCAGAGCCTCAGCTTCTTCATCTGCAGAATGAGACAAAGACAGAGGGACAGAGAGACAGAGGATTTGATGATCTGAAGCCCCTCAGCAGCTTCTAAAAGGACCGTTTGGTATCTGTAGGACGGATTGCACTTGCCGCAAATCATCTTCTCACCTGGAGGAGGAGAGTCCGGGGCCCTGTAGCTGCCAGCAGTCTGGAGGGACAGTGGTCCAGGACTGGGGAGGCGGGGGAGGGCCACAGAGGAAGACGCAGGGAGCGAGAGGACGTCGACTCCTTCCCCAAGCTGGAGAAAGAAAGGGAGATGCATGTCAGAGTGACATGCGTTAAGTAGGGGAAATCACCCTAATTCGATTTCCCATGGCTTTTGCATCATTTAAAAAAAAAAAAGCCATCCTTATACCCACAAAGTGCTCAATTGTGCAAGCCACAGAACCCCAACATGGCCAACTTCCTGAAGCTGGCCGGTCAGAGACCTCAGCGTTAATGCCTCAGACAACTAAAAAAGATGGCGTGCGTCCTGCAGACTGAGCCGTTAGAGGTTTCTGAGCGAGGCTGGCCCCCTCCATTGCCTCCATGCAGTGTTATGGGCTGGTCTTCATTACCTGCCCTACCTATCTTCACAATCTAGCCGCAAACAGCTCTGGTTGACCACACCACTTCCCTATTGAAAGTTAATACTGTTTGACTCATTCTGTGTTACTAACCGAAGCCAAAGAAAACAAGCTGGAGAATAACCGGCTTGTATGGAGTTTGGAAAGCTCTCAGAGGCCTCGCTTTCAAAATCCTATACAGTAGCTTTACTATATCTCTCTGCTGCAGCTGCAAAGAAAATGAAGGAAGCAGAAGTGGTTTAAAAAAAAAAAAAAGAAGGCTGGGGGTGGGGAAGAGATGGGGAAGGGTTCGGGGTAGGGGCCCGTCTCAGGCTGAAAAAACACTCAGCATAATCTGAGGGCTCGCCCACTGAGCTGTGATACTGCGTTTACACACCAGAGTATTCACACAGAAGAGGGACTGTTTGAGGAGTTAAAAGGAGAGAAAGTTCAAAACAGTCGTCGAAAAGGCGGTGTTCCTATTGCCTTCCTAGCAGAGAGGAGCTGGGAAGCTGGTCCCACCCACCAGGCCTGCCGTCCAGGGGCAGAGTCCCAAGGTAAAGACCGAGAAAGGGGCTGGCCTGTTACTTTGAAACCTGGAAAGGGTTTGGGCAGGACGATGTTGATGGCCTTTGTGAAGGAAGCACAGACAGCCTTCTCGTCCTTCATTCCATCGCTGGTTCAGAGGCGGTCACCACGGTGAAGGCGGCCGCTTGGGTCTTGGAATAAACAGAACTTTCCTTCCTAACGTCACCTGGCAAGCGGTGGGACCAGTGTTTTCATCACTGTGCTGTGGCTCTTTGGGTGTCCCAGGCAGGTAGCCACTTGCAGTTTCAGGTAGCTGGTGGAGGAGGACTCTCTGCCCGCTCCCAGATGCTCCTTCTCAGGTGGATGTTGACAATAGTGAATAAAAGTTAGCCTGAGGGAGGCCATCATCCCCCAAACGACCAGAAAGCTTTTTCTCTGGATGGTGTGAGGCAGGGCGAATAGCCTATGAAAAGCGACTACTGCTTACTGTTAGCTCTCTGACAAGTAAGTGCTCAGGAGCTGTGAGTAGCCCGGGTGCCGCCGTCCTTTTGTACCAGCCAGGGCCTGCTCAGCCGTCTCTTAAAGGGCTTTGGCGGGCCCCTTGGTCTGCTCCCGTAAGGCCAGCCCAGGCTGCAGCTGGCATTTGTGACATGAAGGGCAGGAAGCGGCTGCTGCAGCCCAGCTGCTGGGAAAGGCCCTGGGCCCAGTGGGCAGGACTGTTAGCCGTGGGAGGGAATTTCCTTACTCCTGTCAGAAGTCCAGAGGAGTAGAGATCATCCTGCACGCTGCTGGGTGCGTATCCCGGAGTGAGTCTAGCCCAGGAAAAGGGAGGTTGTTCACTCAGGCATTCATTCATTCATTTTCACCCAGTTTGACTGGGCGCGACCCAACCTTGGAAGGACTCTCAGTTTACCCCGGTCCTGTCTGAACACGCTCAGCACCTCTGCCAGTAATGTGTGGTATGTGCCGGTGCAGGAGGGATTGGAAACCTTCAGAGAGGTCAGAAGGCCTATGTGGACGCAGGAATGCCTGGGCCACGCTATGAGATGAAGCAGGTGGGCCTCTGGGGTCATTTTCTCCTTTTCCTCAGAACTTGCCTTGGGGCTAGCTCTGCTGAAGACCTAAACTGCAAAGCCAGTTCAAAGGCCCCAGGCAGCATTTCCTGAGTAGTCCAACACTGCCCCCTCGACATCCCCACCAAAGCCTACCCTTCCGGAAGTCACCTCCCATTCAGAGCTACTCAGATAAATGAATCCACATTACCAGCAGTTACCACGCTTGGGTTACTTTTTCATTACTCTCCAACAGGGGGTTTTCTCGGGACAATCCCTTCACTGAAGGAGGGTTGATCATAGCTGGAATTACAGGCTAGTAGAGGAGAAAGATTCTTGAACTTGTGGGCTGTCTGCACTCTTCTAGGGAGTTTGCCTCCGCCACCCCCACAGAAGGCCACCTCTGGTCAAGAGGAAAAGAAACCAGGCGAGTTCTCCGCCCTAAGCTACAATTACCTCCTTAGTCACCAAACAGAAACAGGAGGTAACCAGCGGCGACCAACAACTGCAGATTTTGACGACTCTGCTTTCAGGGGGCCCAGGTCTCAAAAAGGTCATGTGAGCGAGCCGAACTCGCCACTGTTACTATGAGTCTTGAGCTGCGGGGAGCTCAGTTTTGTTTAACTTTTTGTTCTGTGAATTGGGGTAGGGTGGGGGGCATGGTTTGGGAAGGCAGAGGGATGGTGCAGGCCCTGCGTGGGCCATCGCTGAAGCCTGAAGTGTGTGGTAGTTGATCTCGCTTTGGCCCCAGCTGGCTTTCCTCTCCACTTTGCTGTGGCTTTCTACACCTTTCCTTTCACGCTTTGTCTAGCAGTGATGTCTTAGCCCATGAACTTGAGGGAAGCTGTGGGACTCTGCACGTGCGTGTTGCAGACTCACTTAACTTCGAAGGAGACAATTCTCCAGGAAGGTCCGTATGCTCGGTTCTGATCTTTCCCCTCAACAAGTAGTTTTTCTGAGCTTTCCACAGTTCTTCAGCTGAACACTTTAGTTCAAACTTCTTTTGCCCCAAATGAATATTTTACTTTCCTACAATTAAATGGAGGACCATTGAATGGGTGGTCCAATCGTGAAGAATCTGAGCATTCAGTCAGTCAGTTGGCCATTCAGTCAACATTTAGTGAGCCTACTGTGTGTCGGGCGCTCTTATAGGTGCTAGGGACCCAGCTGTGAAGAAAACAGACAAAATTCCACCCTCATGGAGCCTACAGTCAGTCCAGTGGGCACAGATAGACCATAAATAAAATTAACTAGTATTATGTGGAAAACCAAAGCTAAACGGTAGGGATTGGTCAGGTAGGGAACATTTTGCAACTTAAAATAGGCTGTTCAGGAAGTTCTCAGGGAGAAGATGAAATTTAAGAAAGACTTAGAGGACAAGGAGGGATTGATCCACAGGTTTCTGGGGAAAGAATGTTCTGGGCAGAGGAAACGGCAAGTGCAAAGGCCCTGGACAGGCGTATCACAGCGATGGCAAGGTGGCCAGTGTGGCTGGAGCAGAACAGGGAATTCAAATGGCCTGCCTTGTAGCGTCAGGTAGGGAGCATTCACCTTAGAAAGCAGGATCAGCAAAGTACAGCCTGACCTCTACCATGGGCACTTTATGGCTCATGAGGGGCCGCTGCAGGACTGTGTGGCTTGGAAAGACCCAGGATAGGGGACCCTTGGGGGTCACTTGCTTACCTGTTGTCACCTGCAAGAGAAACAAAGCTCTTCCCAACCAAAGGCCCTACTGTCCCTGTTGGTGACGCTGCTGGGGTAAATCATCACGTCCCTAGGACATGACCTAGGAAGGGGAAGCATTTCAGTGGGTTTTCCCCACTGGCTCACTGTGATTTATCTGCCTGTGGGAGGTAGGAGGGGCCTGAACAAGGAGACAGAAGCCCCGCACGGGACTCGTGGTGGGCGGAGGGGGGCAGTTTCCCAGGGAAGGGGATGGGCACTAACCTCAAGCTTACCATCCCTCTTGCCTCTTGCCTCTGATGGGAGGGGGTGGCCAGGGACCAAAAAGGCATAATTATTTTCTAACCAATAAGAGAAACAGGGAAATGAGACCTTAGACTAACGTTTGGCAGAGTGGCTTTTTCCCAGCTGTAGCCCCTGACAGCTTCCCAGCAGGTTCACGTGACTTTAATGGCCCACTCCATCTGGACGCTGCCTTTGGGAGATAATGGGGAAGGGGCAAAAACAGAACAGGCTGTCCTACTCGGTGAAGTAGCAGGAAAGGCTACATGAAGGCTTGAGGCGACAGAGGAGAAGATCCGTGAAAAGTGATTTCCAAGGTCGCTGTTACCTGTCCAAAAGGCCACTGATGAAATAGCAGGAGGCAGCGGGACAGGGACTTCTCCAGACATGTCGTCCACAGGTGCTGACCACCACAGCAGGTGCCCACCAGCAGGCAGGGCAGGCCAGGTGGGATCCCAGAGTTGAAGACCTGCTGGGGGTCAAGGCAGAGCTCCGAACACCAGTTGACAGTGGGGCTTGGGACTGGCTCCCAAAGGCCAGGTATCGACCTGGGAAAAAAAAACAAAACAAAAAACTTTGAGAATCCTAATGTCACATGAAGTTGTCCAAGGAAGCCTCTGCTTAGAGCCGTCCAACAAGAACCAGTTTGAGTAGCTAATCGCTGCAGATGTAATTGCTGTGAATGCTTTTAGGGGCCCTCGGAATAATCCTTCTTAGGCCTTTAATTCCAGCCTTCCAGATAAGGAGGCTGGGTGATGAAGAGACTCGCTCTTGTCCACAGGAGAGTTGGGTGGAAAAGCAGGTTTAGAATGGAGCGTTCTTAGCACCCAGATGGGCGGTCACATTTCCTTGGTGCCATGCCATTTCCTTAGGGGACAAAAGGATTATGGCGTCTGCATGAACACCCTCATCCTTGTGGGGGCCCAGAGGTCTTAACTGCTGCATTTCTGCAGTGGAATAGTAGGTCCTTCCTGCTGTCCCCCAAAGTCCTTCCGTAGATGGCAGGGTGGGAGTTACTTCCCACTTGAGAATACTGGGCTCACCTTACAGATGGGCCTGATTATTGTGACAGCGACTCACTGACTCATCTCAGTGATGCCGAGAAAGACACAGCCACCCATCTATTTGCAGGGCAGACTTGTGGCATTTTCAGCTGCTTTTGTATACATCGAAGAATTAAAAACTTAAGAAAAAGACCAGTAGTTACCACCCAAACAGTGTCATCACTCAGTGACCACGGACGCTTAGTCTAAACACAGTTCTGGTATGTTTGGTGTTTTCATTTCCAGCCCACAGCAAATTAGAAGCACGTTGAAAGCACACGCACCACAGGGAGGGGTCGCTCCCTCTCGCACTCGCACTCCCAGTGTGTCCCTGGGACCAGCAGCAGCATCACCTGGACCTTAGCAGAAATCTAAGCTCTCGGTCCTCAGCCCAGACCTACAAGCCAGAGCGGCGGCTGAGACACAGCTCTGTACTGTGGGTCACCGTTCAGCTCTGGCT
The DNA here is from genome assembly GCF_001890085.2 of Hipposideros armiger. Taxonomy (NCBI): domain Eukaryota; kingdom Metazoa; phylum Chordata; class Mammalia; order Chiroptera; family Hipposideridae; genus Hipposideros; species Hipposideros armiger. The sequence goes on along the minus strand of NW_017731635.1, from coordinate 331,364 downwards.
CGGCTATTCTAAGCACAAGTGGGAACAAAAGTGGGGTTGTAAGGGCAGAGAGGGCTTGTTAGTGAAGTGTTCTAGGGTCACCGTGACCTACAGCCTCTCCTCTCTATTCACTTGGGGTTCACAGAATTTGGTATTTCTAGGTGCATGGAGCGTGAGGCGGGGTGAGGTGGAGGGAGTGGGTGTGTCTTCAGGCCTGCCCTCTTTCTCTCATTGGCTGTATGACATTGGGTAAATGACATGACTTCTCTGCACTTCACTTCCCGCCCATCCGTTAAAACACGATTGATTTTTCTTGGCCCTTCTCCAGTTCTTAAGGACTCCAACTTCATGCTAGTCCGTTAGCTTAATAATGTGGAAAGCAATGGGAGGAAAAGTTAAGCTATCTATGTTTATATAACATTGGATGATATGTAAACGTATATATAATCTGTAGTCTACTATATTAACACACATTACATATTTTATATTATACGTTTTATATTACATTATATATTGTACGTATAACATATACATAATACATAATATAAGACAATATTGCCCAACCTTACATTGCCAGCAGATGGATAGGCTCGCAGTTAGGAAGGTTTATTTCATCACCTGCGAGGTGCTTTAAGGAAGGATCCTAGTCTCACTCGATACCATCGCTTTAAAGTCCTAATGACTTTGATGAGCCTGGAGCTTGGAGATTAGACTGTTAGACCAGCCTAGCACACATAAGTTTCTTTTCCATCGTTATAAAGCAGTAGCAAGTGAAGGAAAGAAAAATCCAGGTTTTCATATCCAGATCCATGTCGTTAGTATGAGAATGACTGACAAACCTCTTTTGAAATACACATATCTTTTTAGAAGAATCATAATGTGATGATTGATAGATAGACAGACACATACACATGTATAGGTATATGTCTTTTGGGTATTATCACTTCACATGGATTTTTCTCAACTGCTCATCATGACAATATGCTTTGAATATAGACCTCTGTCATTTTTCTGCTGAGACTATATCAAGAAAACTAGTAAACCCATATCAGAAGCATGAACGAACATGTTGACTGCCAGAAAATCATTCTTGCTAGCCAAAATTTTCCAGGAAAAGGTTACAGTTCAGCTTTATCTGTTATCTTTGTTAGAAGATCATATACCTTATTTTACAGATCTACAACGGTTCCTTGACAAAGGCAGTTTAGTTTTCGATGAGATATGCATGCCTACGCAGTCTAGTTTTCACAGCAGAAAACGGAAATCTGGTCCCATAATCCGTCACAAATCCCACAGCATTTCGGGCACCATAGGGGCCGCCATTCCAGAGAACTACAGGACGTATGTCTTTGGAATGAAGTAAAATTTTGTGGATGGGGTTAACTTGTTTTTATTCTTTCTTTTTCTGTTGGCTTTTTATGACCCTACATATATAATAAAATTCTAATCAAGTACTTTCTTTAAAATCTGAAAATGGTAAGAGACCCCTGGTTTAGTATCCTTGTCCACTTTGCCTAAGATTCAATATGATTTTCAGTATGAAATCTTGAGGTAGCCAGTATTTTAAGGGCCACCATGTAAACAGTCACAATTTACTTCCAACGTGCTCAGGAAGCCAGGCCACGAGCATGCATATGTTTGGGGCTGTGTTGTCATTTTACCAGATGTTTGATTCCCTGTTGCCCTCTGAAGCCTAGTACTCAATAAGAAGGAAGAAAAGTGAATTTGATAGTGGACATTTCCCATTCTCCTGTATTTAAAATTCAGGAGGCAAATTGACATTTTAATTGCACCCAGATACAGGAAACTGAAGACATAAAGCATTCATTTTCCCCAGCTTGCAAGTTTGTCTTGGAAGCTTCTATATTTCACACAAAATATTGCTATTTGGCACATGAAATCTGATGGTTTCAGAAAAGAAGAATTAGGTGTTCCTTTGATCTCACTTATAAGTGCATCTGAACCACACCTTTACTGTGATAATGCTTTTCATTTCCCCGGAGCCTTGGCGTTACAACTCTCTAGCACCTTTGTGAGGAAGGGGCTTAAGACTCCCTGGAAAGGCAATAAGGGTCTTACTCCAGGGATCTCACATGACAGGGTGTAGAATGAACTCCCTCCCTCTCCCCCCACCCTACCCCCACTCTCCCACAGGACAATTTTCCTCCACATTCGACGTACTCCATATTTTTTTGAAATTAGAATAACCTTTTCTTGACCCTCATTTNTTAAACTCAGCCCCACGACTCTCCGGGCTTAGGAAATAGCTTAGAGTGAAGAATTGTTTTCTCTGAGAGTTATGCCCAAACTTTCCTGCTAAAGCAGACAGCCATCACTTAGTCTCTATAAATGACTGCGACTTTGGCAGGTGTCAGCTGGGACAGAAATGGCTCCCATGTTAAAACTTTTTTAAGCATAGAGCAAGGAGAGGGGACTAATAATAATGATGATAATCTCACATTGTCCACAGTCATGGCTTACCTGAAGTGACTTATTCGTATTTGGTTTCTTGGTGGCACGTGGTCCCCAAGCTTGGTGGCTGAGGCAGACACACTAGAAGGCCTTTCTTCAAAACGGCCAATGCCATGTATTCAGAATGACCGCGTACACAACATCCCCATGGGTCACCCACTGTCCTTGACACGGTGTCCTTCAGAAATGCCACTGGGTGCCCAAGGAATGTGAAGTTTCGAAATGGGTACAAAACCTGGAAGTCTCTCCTCCGTCACTTCTCTAGCCAGCTTTCTTTCTGAGGCAGTAGAATGCTCCAGGATCCTTTTTCCTGCCTTCTTCTTTCCTGACTCCTAACACCAGGTCTTAGGTCATTGTAGGCATGGAAAGAGCTGAATTGTTATGCTTCGAATGGCTTTGGAGTTGGGATTATTGGTTTTTCTGCACGAAAACTTTAGATTTTTCAGTCTGGTCACCCCAGGAAGCTGAGAATGTGTCACAAGGAGAAGAGGAGGGAGGAGCCAGGAAAGCTCCATCCAGAGACGCTGAATTACTTACTCCATGACTGCCTGAAATAGAATGTTCTAGAAAAAGACGTTTTCAGACTCCTGAGGGAAAGGGATGACAGGGGTTGTTCCGGGACCTGGCCTCACGGCCTTTTGCCCACAAGGCCAGTGCTTAAAATACTCCGCTGGTAAGAGGCCTCTCACATGTGTGCCGGGCCTGCGTGACTCAGGCTGTTTGTGTTCATGTTGAGTGTTGTGGCTGCAGAGCTGAAGCAGAGTCCAGATTTGCCTTGGTGACACATGAAAAGAGGGAGCGTTGCATTTGAGCTGCACAAATATTATGCTTAAGTATTTTTCCTTATTTTGGAGCCAAGCAAGTCTTGTTCATGATAAAATCGCAGCAATATAGTGGGTCCTTTTACTGGTCTGGAATTTGAGACAGTGTCAACTGTGCCAAGGGGGCTGGCAGCAGGAAGAAGTGGCAAGCCATGGAGATTTGGAGCCATAATGCAAGTTATAAAATTTAATGTTATAATTGTAGCAATTGGGAGCCGGGCTAAAATGTCCTTCTGCCACCCTGTCTCCTACCCCGGGCTGCGGGGAGTGAAATCAAGGGACCTTCTTTCTAACTGAGGGTTGGGCCAGGGCATGTGAAGGAGAGCCTGACTGGCAACAAGCAGGCTGCTTCTCCAATCTTGTTTTGAAGCCACTTGACAATCGGGGGGAGGGGAGCTTGTTATGAAATCGGTCAATGACTCTTTATTCAAACCGCGGGGTGAGGAAGCAACTCTGAGGGCATCCATCCTTGGCTGTGTCAGTACCTCAGGGCATCGAGTCTGCTTGACAGGCCTGAGTCTCTCATTTAAAGACATTTTGATGGGGGATGAAGGGGGGACACAGGAGGTCCCAACCCTCATGGCCTGTCCCATGTGAGTGGCCTCTGCTCCCTGCATCCTGGTGACAGCGATTTTGATGAGGAGCAAGGCAAAGACACTTACTGTCTCTACAGACACTGAGGGGCCCACCCACCCACCTTGGATTCCTGAGGCCCCTGAGGAAGCTCATCTAGTCTGCTGGTGGCGTCCTCTGGGCTCCGGTGGCCTGGCCAGCTGGGAATACTGGATGAGGCCCAGGCTACACCTTCCTGTCAATTCCCTCTTAGGAGGTGCGCCTGGGAAAGTCGGCTTCAGGGAAGAAAGAATTCTGGTGAAAAGCTTGAGAGGAAAGGGAGAGCCAGAGGGGCTGAGGGGCTGCCCAATGCCCTGCATTTAACAGGAAGTCTCGCCTTCCCAGGGGCTGTGGGTTTGCAGCCACACCTCATTTCCTGTTGGAAGGGGCATGCCCGCTGAGCTCCAGGGCCCACTTTGCAGCCTCTGAAACCTTCGGTGGTTGGGTTTGCAGTAGGGAGCGGCTGATCTGATGCCACCGGGAGGGCACCCCTCCTGGCTGCCATGTCTTAGCCCAGAGTGTGTGGCCAAGAGCCAACAATTAATGCACCTCCTTCCCCTCCCGCCATCACTGCCCCCGCCAAGTCCTGTATGCCCACTGCCTTCTGCCCAGTGGAGATGGGTTCGGAGGCTTGGGGTGGGTATGGAGGCCAGACTGGGGGAGCACCCACTGGCCCGTGTGACAAAAGGGGCCCCAGTCTGCTCTGGGGACAATGCCCCCAAATTCCCAAATTCCCACTGGGAGCCAACCCAATGTGCACATCTCCAGCAAACCCACGTTGGGGGTGAGGGGAGAGGGAGGGGAAGGACAAGAGAACCCCGAATTTTAGCATGTCCACAGTACATTTTCTGATCTCTTCCCTCCTTCCCTCCCCGCCTCCCCACAATAGGACATCGCCAGAAACTAGATGATCAGACCAAGTCTGGGAGCTTGTCCTTTTCCGAGCGGCTCAGTGAACTGGAGCAGCTGCGTCGCACGGCCATGAGGGTCAGCCCACACCACCCAGCCCCCACACCTAACCCTCGGGCTTCCTTGAACCACTCCACTGCCTTTAACCCTCAGCCTCAGAGTCAGATGCAGGGTAAGTACCTGGATGGAGCCCACTTCTGCCTCGCCCTCGGGCACAACTCCCCCATGCCAATCCTCGCTTCTCTACGCTCAAAGAGTGGTCCTCTGTGCTCAAAGGGGAGCTTGTTAGACACACAGTCTCAGGCAGCCCCAGACCTGCGGAGTTAGCTCTGCATTGTCACCGATCAAGAGGGGCTGCTACACAGGATAGGTATGTGTAGGTACTATCTTGAGTATTTTAAGGGCTAGCTTTGGCTATGCTATTTTCTTACCTACCCATTAGGCTTGAAGACAGACAGACAGCTAGGCGCACACACACACACCCCAAGGTGCAGGTCAGGATGTTTCAAGTTCTTATTGTCTTCAGATTATTTGTGGGGTTTGTATCTAATATCCATTGTTTTGAAAATAGAAAAGAAATAGTAGGAACGTCTGGATGCCATGGCAGCAGAGGTTACCCTCCCCCTCCCCCATGGGGCTAGCGGGCAATTGCAAAAAACAACACTGTAAAATGCAATGATTGCATAGAACCCACTGTGCCAAATTAGATAATACACATCGTTCATGTACACTATAGAAACACTGACGTCAATGAGTATTTGCTCTGTGATACCATTGCAAATTTCCGAAATGCACTGGTTTCCTTTGTGCCGTGCAGGACACAGCTGTATGTGATGTGGTCACAGTAAGATTCCTTTCTCAAAGTGCCAGCCTTGCTGAACTCAAAGGAAAAGATAAGCAACACATCTGGGGGAGAGGGCAGGTGGCCAGCAAGGGATGGGCTACTTGTCCCTCTAGGACAGCAGGAATTGCCCTGGGCATCTTCTCTGTGGGGTGTGTGTGGGATGTGCAAGCATTCTGAGTGCTTTAGGGTTGGGGCGGGGGCAATAGCTGGCTCTCGGGTTAGCGCCTGTGGGCCCTGGAAAGGCATGCCCGCTCTCCTGCACAGAGCCTGATTGATGGCCCCTGCCATCAGCTCTCAGTTATGTTTCTCGGGAAGGTTCTTCTATTTGAATGGAAAACTCCCATGGAAATCTTCCTGTGTGATGCTGTGAACACAGCTGTTGAGTGGCCTGTCTGTTGAGCACCCCTTTTGTGTACAACCAGAAACTGAAAGCTTAATGTTTGGAGGCTACCTCTCACCTACCATCTCAGGTGGATTTAGGAAGAAGTCCTATGAAGATCATCGGTTTCCTGGTACTTAACAATCATGAATATTTATTCAAAATATGCATATTGATTTTGTTTAAAGTGCAAGTGTGTATGGTAAATTAGATCCCATGGCATATTAAGCGAGAGAGATGGGTTTGGGGTGAAATAATAGTTTTCTTCTAAATAGAATAAAATTCTCGAGAAGGTTCCTTCATCTTATATTTAGGGCCATTTAAATTCATTCATGTCATCTTCGGGACCCCCATCGGTAACATCCAAGGGAAGACTGTTATTCTCTCATTGCATAACAGACCATGTATACTACTATGTTGATAAACAGATTTGCCTTTTTCTACTGACATTGCAACCAAAATGATTGGGTGGTCAGAAAAGTCACGACGCATTTTTGCAATGAAAAACACAGAAAAAATACGTCATGACTTTTTTAACAACCCAATAACAAGCATATTTAAAGGCAGTGGAAAATTCAGCCTCATGGGGGCAAGTTGAAATTGTCAGCATGAAGTCGGCTTTGTTTCAGACAGTTTGGGTGGGCAGTGAATCCGGTCTCGTTTCCCTCCTGGTCAGATATGCTCTTTTTACCAGAAAGAAAAACGGACAGGGGCGAGGTGGGGGTGAAGTCTTGTCCTCAGCGGTCAGCCATCTTGGGTGGAGGCGTCACGTGGACGCAGGGGTTGGGCATCCCTCAGCTCTTTGGGACGCTGTCTGCTCAGCGAGTATCAGGTTTAACAGGGAGCAGCACCCTTCTTGTTCCTTTTAAAAACTTTTTACTTCTGTAACATCTAAGCACTAATAACTTGCTTTTAGAGTACCCTAGGGGCTTAGCTGCTGCTCTAAAGAATGTGTTAACTATATTGCTGATGTTCTTTCTTTCCAAACTACGATTTGATATCCAGTGCTTCGCTTGTAAAACTCGAACAACTTTTTAAAAAATTACGTGTCCAAGATATTTTCATGTAAAATGACTTTTCCTTTATCTTTCTAGTTTTTTTTTCTCCCTATAAGAAAATGCTTTTTTACCCTAGTTGATGAGTAGACCCTTGGGAGTTTTTGCCCCTGAAATTACACAGTTAACAGGGATAATAGTAAAGTCTCTTTGAGTCAGGACCTTCATTTTGCTCTTGACAGGTAGGAAAACGGTTGTTTTCAGGCTTTGCTCTCGAGCTTCCAGAATACGTCAAGAAGGTGCTCTACATAAAAATTCAGCTCATGTGTGTGGCTCTTCCTGCAATGGCAGCAGTTGTAAGGAAAATCTCCTAGAGGTAGTCAGAGCCGTGCTGTGCAGATGTGTAAACGTTTTCAGCTTTGCGGACATGTCAGCTAGTGGGGGCTCGAGAGACCATGGGGTCGTTAGGGGGGCTGAGCCGCCCTGTCTTGCTGGGACCTCGCTGGGAGAGATATACTTATCACTCTATCTGTATGGGTAGGAAATCACAGATATATAATAACGCCTCTGTTTATCTAGAATCAGAGGTGCTTGAGAATCACTCAAAATAGACATCTCAAATTATCTGAAGCCGGGTACAGATGGAAAACGGGGGCAGGTTGCCATGCCTCCAAACCACTGTTTATGTGTTGAGGTTTTAACTATAAAAGGGCTGAGGTTAATTTCCACTTCCTATTTTACCAGGTCTTAAAATTAAAAAGAAAGCCATCTTGTCACTTTGGCTACACCCATAGGCAAGTCAAGACATCATCGTGCACTTCTACGGCCGAGTTTTAGAATTCTTTTGCAGTCATGGGTGGAAAAAGGACATGTGTCCTTTAAAAACATGAAATGGGGCAGATTCTAGAAAGATAAGGCACTGATGTCAATTCAGCCACACCTCCTCCCCGCTTAGAGAAGGCTTCAGGCAGCAGAGCCAGTGACTTTAAGATTTGACTCCTGGTTTCCCAAACATGATGGGCCATGTTTAAAGCTGCATAATCCCATCCTTCCTGGGAAGATGGTGATGGAGTGATCTCTGCTGGTGCAGAAAACCATCACAGCCAGAGAAACAGAGGCCAGTTTTGTTGTTCTTGTGTGTGTTGCCTGAAACAGCAAGGTGTGAGGTTTAACTCTTGAATTTGACCAGTTTTGATATATGTGGGCATGTGTCAGACTTTTGTACATTTTATTTCCTTCTCGCCACAATCCTGTGGTATGGTTTATAGACAGAGCAAGTGAACCTCGGAGGTTCACTTGTCCAGTGTTTCCAAGACCGTTAAGTGAGAGACCTGGGCTTACACCCAGACCGTTCTGGCTACAAAGCCGGTGCTGACGGGGTGGCAGTTTCTCCTGGGCGCGCACACTTGGATCAGGAATCGATTAGACACAGGGCTGACCAGTGTCAAGAAGAATTCCAGTTGCCCGCGGGGAGATGGGAGAAGTGCTGGGCTGGTCCTTCGTTTGGCAGTCCTATTTGGTTGTGTTCTCTTGTCACGGGATGTTGATGATAATAATAATAACTTTATGACCAGGCTGTCTGGTGGGCACCTTAATAAACTGTCCCCTTTTGGGACAATGTCAAATATGGGGAGAAAAGAAAACTTAACTGATAAAACTGAGTCTCTAAGCAGGAGTGAACGCAGGCTGAGTGGGAAGCGAGGCGGCTCCCCAAACACTCTTTGCTTAGTGTTTTGGGGCAACAGCCTGGCCTTCTCACATTAAGAGCTTCTCTTGTGGGATCTGTTGGAACCAAAGCCTTCTTCACATCCAAACCCAGGCAACATCTGATCAGCCTTTAGGCATGTGGGTGCTTCTCTTTGAGAGTTCCATATGGCCAGGGGGTACCCCGACTGCTCAGATCATCTCCTGATATTTAGTATCCAAGTAATTTTTGTTTTAATAGAGATTTCTCCCAAAAGTTAAAGTTACTTTGGAAAGACCACATTCTTTGGGAAGCTTTTTGAGGCACCTGATGGACTTGGTGTCTCAGCTGTACAGGGTTGCGTATATCAATCTGTATCAGCTGGATTGACAAAGGAAGAAAAGCTTCCTGCTTTCCTGTAGGAGGAGATAAACCCCCTCTCCAGCCTTGGGGGAAAAATCAAACTGCATAGCAACCCAACT